>NW_012100320.1:19694-32646 GCF_000951045.1 Mandrillus leucophaeus | reverse complement strand
GACAGAGCGAGACCCCGTCTCAAAAACAAAAACAACAACAACAAAAAAGAAGTACTAAACCCTTCTTCCCAGGGAAAATAGGCACATATATACATATCTCACATAGGTTATAATCTTAATTCCTAAAAACAACTCATCCTGGTAGATTGAATTTTCTTTATTTACAAAAGAATAAAGGAAGTATACAAGCTTCACTAACAGGTGCCAGAGTTAAGATTCAGACTTCCTCCAATTGGTCCCAGAGCCAGAGCTTCTTGCGCTACCCTGCACTGCCCTCTGCTGTCTCTATCCTTGGGTCATATTTGTATGAGAGCTGAAACAAGAAGGCTCAGGGTCACCTTAGTTGACCTTAGCTTGGGACGTGTGCAAGGAGTGACAAATTTTTCACTACTATGTGTGTATATTCATGAATCACCTGGAAAGCTCCACAAGTATTAATTTGGAGATTACAAACACACTTTAGTAAGTAAGCAAATTTGCAAATATAGGATTCACAAATAATGAGCATCAACTGTATTTGTAAAGTGACTGCTAGGGTCTGGTTCATGATAACCCTTTCCCCCAACAATGTGGAATGTTTCTTTAGCTTCTTTGATAGTTCATTAATTTATTCATTCATATTTTTATTAAACACTTACATAAAGCCAGATTCTGCTGTAAACTGTGGTGAACAAGCTAGAGATTAAGGTCCTGCCCTGTGGATTTTATATTACAGTAAGAAAGACAGAGAGCTAAGTCTGGAGCTCGGGGGAAGTAGACAGTCACTTGACCAAGGTGAAATCTGGTGTGCCCTTTCCTACTTCACATTCGCAGACATACTTCCAGAATGTTTCTGTTCTGTTCTTGGGTATAAACTCTTCCTTTTGAGCCTCTTTCCACTGACGCATGTCAACCTCTACTTGTCTTTTGTTTATTTTGAGGCCACGTGCCCATGTTACTGGCAGGGTATTGCAGAAGAATCATGCCGACTTGCTCTTTGAATTCTGGTTCTGCTACCTACCAACTGAATTGCTTTGGTCCAGCTCTTGGACTTCTAAGCTTATTTCCTAATTTCAGAAGTGGTGATATGATGTGTTAGACCCTGATGGGTTGCAATGAAGAGGCACACACATATCATCTTTGGTAATGAGGGCTGAATGTAAACTTGGATGGGAAGTCATCTAAGTAGCCATATTGTTTGTTGGCCCTAGTACTTTCAAAACGTCACAGAACATTAATTTAGCAGTATATAGGGTAGGATTTGAGGTCTGAAGACCTGCCCTCTTTTCCTTTGTTCACCCAACATTTCTATTTTCCAAGAGAAGAGTATCTGATTGGATTAGCCTGTCACCTCCTAAAAACGGAAGGCCCCTATTGGAGAGAATTTTGAGCCATGCCATGTTCTTGGTGAGTGATCTCCCTTAAATTCAAGCTCTATGTTGTCCTTAGCTGAAACACTGAGCCTTGGTCCAGTTACTTGTGGCCAAACAAGTAAGGTTGGTTTTATGTATTATTGGTCACATGGATATGCTACAGATATGCTTTTTGTGTATGCTACAGTTGCACAATAGTTGTATGACTATAGCATATTCAGAAAGAACCATTAGGAGACAGTTTCTTTAGAAGACAATTGAGAGTATAACAAACTCTAGCGGTCCTAGAGTTTCATGGCCTTCTGTCCAAATACTTATCTAATATGATCATAGATAATTGTTAATAAAGCATCTAACAAGGTGATTGACACATGTCAAATATTCAATACATTTCCCTTTTGGTATTGTAGTTAATACTATAGTGTGGTTATTACTTGTTAATATGGCTGTTTTTCCATACTATACCATGAGCTCTATGAGGGCAGTTTCTACAGTTTCATCTTTCTCTCCTAGACACTTAGTTCAGTGCCTGATACATAGTAATAGAGGCACAAACATTTCAAGAGTTAAGGAATTCTCAAGTCTTACTGAAAGAATGGAAGGATATAAAGGTTTCCCAGAGAAGGTGTTATTTAAGCTGATTGTTTAAGGATGAGTAGGAATTCTTTCTAGGTGAATAAAACCTTGAGACATCATTCCCAGCAGAGACCAGCAGGTGCAAAGACACAGAGATATAGATAGGGTGAAGTTTACCAAACACTCCTAGATTAAAAAATACCAAAAAGAAAACAATCAAAATCAAAAATTAAAATTAAAAATCACCTACAGAAAAAACTATGAATGGGCTTGGCCAGAGAGCATGTCACAGTTGATTTAACTATGGCCGTAGATACTCAGTAACGGATGGAAGTTTTAGGGGAAGAGCATAACATTCTCAGGTTGTTGGCAGAGTATCTAGAACAATTTACAAATACAGGCATTGAATTCTGGGAAAGATGACACTGTAGGGAATCATTTCCTTCTCTGTGTAGGAGGCATGAATGTTCAAGGTCACACACTGTTCAAGGTCGCACATTGCTCAAAGAGACCATGAGCAATCAAGGGAGACAGATGGGCGAGTACCTGGTTATCATGTGACAAGTGAGGTAATACAGATATGAAGAAAATGCTATCTGAAAATGAAGAAGGAATAATTAGTAATATATGGAGTGCTAGGGAAAGGTTTCTCAAATGAAGCTGGCTGGGCATAATGGCTCACACTTGTAATACCAGCACTTTGGGAGGCAGAGGTGGGAGGATCCAGCAGGGTCTAGGAGTTCACGACCAACTTGGTTGACTGAGCAAGACCCTGCCTGTCTCTATATCGAAAAAAAATTTTTAAATGAAATGATATTTGAACACTCTGGAACACTATGCAAATATAGGACAGACTGAAAGAATATATCCAGCTTAGTTTGAATTAACATTTTTAGAAATTTTACATTGCAAAAATTGTACATATTCACTGTTGTGAAATTGGAATTGATAAACAAGGAGGGGGGAATCTACAAAGCACTCCGTAGGTCCAACATACTGAGACAATGCTTAATGCTTTGATGGATTTATTTTATAGTTTCTACGCATGTGCATGTATTGTATACATACATATGCATTGTTAAATAGAAATTGTTATGCTGGGTGTTCTGTTTATCCATTTATTTTATGAAATACATCCTCAAAGAGTACATTTGCTTTGCTCAGGGGAGTCTTTTGCTACATTCTGCTGTACATAATGAAAACTAAAAAAGGAGTTAACTTTCCAGCCTTGTGATCTTGTGCTGATTTAAATAGAGGCTTCATCAAAGGCACATTCAGAAATGAACTTGGTGTGTGGGTGGTTATCCTTGGCATTATTGTTTGTGATAGTATGATGAGGATGGCTTCGGTGTCTGCCAACAGGGAACAGGTTAAATAAACTGTGGTACATCCAAACAATGGAATACTGTGTAGTTGTAAAGAAGAATGAGAAAGACCTATGTACTCAGGTAGAAGAACTCAGATATATTGTGTGGTTTTTAAAAAGGAACAAAGAATGGTATGGTGTATATGGTATGCTGCTTTTTGTGTTGAGAGATAAGAGCAGAATAAGAATATACATCTGTATTTGCGAATGTAAATTCTGAAATGATACATGAGAAACCGATTAAAAGTGTTTGGCTGTGGAGGGAGAATAGGATATGAATGGGATTTTGCCACATACTTTTGTAGTTATATTTTTAAATTTTTCGAACTATGTGTTTGTATGCATTACCCCTTTAAGAATAAGTGAATGAAGGAATGAAGTGAGATTATGAAAAAAGGATCTAAGGGGCTGCCCATCTTTTTAGTACCCAGTGAATGTTAAAACATAGCAATAGCAGCAAAAATTGGAAGAGTAACCCCAGGAAGGTGGGGAGTCAGCCTTTCCTTTGTCTTTGCCTCAATTTCATATATATTAAAAAACACTGAGAACAATAAAACAATTTAAAACAAAAATGTTTCCAGACATTTTAAAATAAAAGGAAGATGGGGCAGCTTCGTGTAGTGTACATTCCAAAAATTGACTGAATGACCTCAAGAGGCAGGGATTCTACCTCTCGAGCCTACATGGGATACATACATGAGAAAAAGTAAGAAAAGGAAATTTAAATATAAATAAATGAAAATAACACTTCTTCTTGATTATAAAGGAAATCACGTTCTGTAATAATTTGGATGACAAAATATAAAGAAACATCTTTAATTTTGTCAGTCAAAACATTCTGGTTTGTTGCTTTTTATACTTTATGCATATAAACATTGTAAAAAGTAGAATCATAATATATAATCTTTTGTCACTTACTATATTTTGGGCATGTTTCTATGGCAATAAATATATCCTGGTATCATCAGTTTTAATGGCTGGATGTATATTAAGTTAATCATTGCACCTCAGAGGTGAATTTCCTCATATGTACATTTTAATGGACTCGAGCAAGCATTTTACGACTGAATTCATAGAAGTAGAATTTCTGGAGGAAAATAATATAAAACAGTTTTAGGGATTTTAATAGAAATTTTCAAATTATCGTGCAGGAAATTTGGTTCAGTTTATACTCCCACCAACAGAGACAGAGCTCTAACTTCCCCCTTCCATTTGCCATCTTTCCTGGTCTTTAAGCAGAAAATCTCATTGTTTTCATTACATTTCTTTGATTTCTAGTGCTTTTGAATCTTTTATATGCTTACTGGCTATTTTTATTCTTGTGGAAAGTGTCTGTTTCTCCATTGCCCATTTTCTGTTGGAAACCATTTGTTTTCTTCTGAGTAATTTTATAAAATTAAAAAATAATTTTATCTTTTAAAATCATATTTCTGAGTAATTTTAAAGTTTTCTTTATGGACTGGCGATATCAACCTTTTTTCTGTCACCGAGGTTACAAAAACTTTCTCCTACTAAGTAATTTGTTGTTTAGCTTTATTTTTTCTTTCCTCTTTTAGCTACCCAGGCTCCAAAATCACACTTCACTTTATTTATTTATTTATTTATTTATTTTTGAGACAGAGTGTGGTTCTGTTGCCCAGGCTGGAGTGCAGTGGCATGATCTCGGCTCACTGCAACCTCTGCCTCATAGGTTCAAGTGATTCTCCTGCCTTAGTCTCCTGAGTAGCTGGGATTACTGGCACCCGCCACCACACCTGGCTAATTTTTGTATTTGTAGTAGAGGCGGTGTTTCACCATGTCGGCCAGTCTGGTCTCAAACTCCTGAACTCAGGTAATCAGCCTGCCTCAGCTTCCTGAAGTGCTGGGATTACAGACATGAGCTACTGTGCCTGGCCACATTTCACTTAATTTTTTTTTTTTTTTTTTGAGATGGAGTTTCACTCTTGTTGCCCAGGCTGGACTGCAGTGGTGTGATCTCAGCTCACTGAAACCTCCCCCTTCCAGGTTCAAGTGATTCTCCTGCCTCAGCCTCCTGAGTAGCTAGGATTATAGGCATGCACCACCATGCCCAGCTAATTTTGTATTTGTATTAGAGATGGAGTTTCTCCATGTTGGTCAGGCTGGTCTCTCAAACCTCCGACCTCAGGTGATCCACCCACCTCGGCCTCCCAAAGTGCTGGGATTACAGGTGTGAGCCACCACGCCCTGCCATTTCACTTAATTTTTATCCTGCTGAATGAAAGTGTTTTAACTTAGTGATTTTAGTGTAAACAGGAGCAGGACAGAATGTAATTATCTAGGTCTTGCTCTGTCACCCAGGCTTGAGTGCAGTGGCATGATCGTAGCTACAGCAGCCTCGAACTCCTGGGCTCAAGCGATTTTCCCACCTCAGACTCCCGAGTAGCTAGGACTACAGGCGTGTGCCACCAGGCTTAGCTAATTTTTAATTTTTTTGGTAGAGATGCGAATTCGCTATGTTGCCCAGGCCGGTCTTGAACTCCTGACTCCAAGTAATCCTCCCACTTTAGCTTGCCAAAGTGCTGGGATTACAGGTATGAACTACTGCTTCTGGCTGAGAGTTTACTTTTGTTTGCTAGTGGTGTTTTTGGTATCTTTTCATATTTGAGGCTTTAGTGCTAGTTCTGAAGTATTACACTCACCATCTGAAGTTTACAGGACTTCTGTTTTAATATTAACAACTTTAGTTCTGCATCTTTGCAAGTATACACAATATGCCTACCAGGACTCTGCTTTATATCAGTCAAAAGCAAGAAGTAATAAAGTAAAACTTTGCCTGGCTAGAGGCTTTGAAAGAATGGAGTATTCTGGTTTAATTCTATTAACTTGGAAGTATGAAGGTGAAAAAAATTCAAAACTTTAATTTCCTGTTGAATGCAATTTGAAAATACAGCCAGTGGTCCACTTTTCTTCTCTAGTAAGTTTGGACATTCAGATCTACTTGGTCTTTTATTATAGAACTCCTAGTGTGCCTTAGACTTATACTGTGAAGGTCCCTTTCTAAAACTTTAGATGTAGGAGGATGTAAGTGGTATTGTGTAAGATCAGACTGGATAAGAACAGATACCTGTAAATATACTTTTTAGATTAAATCTCTGATTGACACTTGTTTTCTTGTTTAACTTATTAAACACATTAGCTGGAGGGTGGGAGTAGGAAGGAGATTTATGTCTTTTAATTGCATGTCTTTGTTTCATATAAAGACAGAACATGTAGTATCCCTGGCTTTGGGCCTACAGAAGGAAACACATTTTTCTACCTGCTGTATGCCAGCGGTTCCTGAACACCTGCGGGGCTTATTGCAGCACAGATTGCTAGGCCCTACTCCAGAGTTTCTGATTCATCAGGTCTGGGGTGGGGCCTGAGAATTTGCATTTATAAAAAGTTCTCAGGTGATGCTGGTGGTGCTGGTCCAGAGACTACATTTTTGAGAACCATTCTTGTATACTAACTGTAAATTGTAGAACTCTAGAAGAAAGCTTAGTTTGGTCTGGGACAAGAAGCACACAGGTTATGGAGCAAATCATGAAAGATTGAACCCTTGATCCCAGCCTAGTGTGGAATTCAGGTAACAAGCAATACACAGTGACATAACACAACTCTTGGTTTTCATGATTACAAGTCATAGTCAAGTATCGAGTGAGAAATTCAGTTTCATTTGCAAGGTTTGGAGAGGCCAGGTGATTCTCGTCAAATAGGATTTAGTGATTAACCCCTTGAGAGTAGGAGTTATTTATGTCCTTTTTCTCTCCCCCATCACTTAGCATTTAGCCTTACTTTAGAAGGACCTTGTACTTTTTTTTAAACTGGTAAAGAGCTTTGAGTGCTTATTAAATTGAAAGCTGTGTTTTTAAAGATATTAGACACGTTTCTTACTTAAAAAGTCTTAACAATAATGTAGGAGAATAAAATAATCTTTTTCCAAAAAAGAGAAATCATTGTGATTATTTTATCTTATTGGAATGTTGGATAATACAGTCTGCTGCATTAATCGTCAAGCATGCTATGGGTTTTCCACTTTTATAGGATTTGTACCACAATTAAGGTAATACTGGTAATTCTTGTGCTCCATCTGAAGATGAATAATAAAGGCCAAAATCAAAGACCTGGCATAGAAGCTGTATAATGAAGATAGCTCTGAAGGAACACATATACACACACATAGACACACATGTATATAAAGTACGTGCAGATTTTCTTTTTAAGTTTTAAAGTTTTAAAAGTGAAAGCCAGCCCTGACCCTCTCCTGGAGTGGGAAGGGACAGCAGTTGCCTGTGCAGCTTTCCTTGTGAAACCACAGGTCCCTCCGGCCACACTGCCACCTGGCCATGTCTCCTTTCCCTTTTTTTTCCCTTTTACCTCCTTTCTCATTGACCAATGGGCTTGGAGCATTGAGGCCATGCCCTTATCCTGCGTTCTATTGCGGCCCTGGTTACGCCTCCGCTGGCTCAGTCGCACAGCTGCGTGGTAGCTGGCTAGAAGTGTTTAGCAGTGGTTGCCAGGATCACACTGATGTGGTCCCAACCCCACCTCCCTCCCTGCCCTGTGGTGTCGGAAGAAACTGACACAGCAAATTGGACACAGCCAAGAAAAAAAGGTAAAATGCAGCCAATTGGCCACGGCCAAGAAAAAAAGGTAAAATGCACGGGGTCATGGCTACCTGACCCAGCCCCAAGCCCCCTCCGACAGCAGGACCACTGCCAGAGTCTGTGCCACTCCTGAGGCATACTGGGCTGGGCCTCTGGGCTTCCCCAGCCAAAGTCTTGTCAGCCAGCCCCACCCCATCAGCAGCCCAGCCCCCACCCTCACTGGTCACCCCTGGGTGACTCTGGGCTAATGACTCCCAAGGCTCTCCACTCCAGATTTGGTCCTCACCTCCTGCCACCCAAGCCAGACCTCCCTGGGCTCTTTGAGCTCACATCTCCAAGCACCCCCTCCCCCACTGCAGAGCAATGTGGCCCCCACAAGGAAGGAGTTGTTGGGAGAAAAGCTGAGTATTGGGAGAGAAGCTGAGGCAGGGCTTGCATGTCTGACATAAAGCAAAAGAGTCTTGGAACATGTCTGGGGTTCAGGGTATAAAACCCCTCATGACCTTTGGAATACCAAGCTCTGTGCTAAAGAGTGGAAGGCTGCCCTGCTGCACCACAATCTAAGCCCAGGGCATAAAACCCCTTGTGGCTTGGATGGAATCCAGGGCTCAGGGCATAAAACCCCTCGTGGCCTCTGGAATGTGTCTAGACTTGCTGGCTCCTTGCTTCTAGCAAGCCCAGGTTCATAAGACGAGTGTATCTTAAACTAGAAGAACATGTTTTCCATGATCTCAAGTAGCATAATGTGTTCCATATACTTCAAAGAAAATGCTAAACCGTCACAGCTGTAGCTCATTCACTTGATGCACTGCTTTCTCTCAACCCTCACATCCTTACTACCTGCTTCTTTGTTTGATCACCAGTAAATAGTGTGGGCTCCCAGAGCTCGGGGTCTTCGCAGTCTCCATACTAGCATTGGCCCCCTGGTCCCACTTTATGCCTTAACTAGTCTTTTCTCATTCCTTTGACTCCGCCGGACTTCGTAGCCCCCATGGCCTGGTGTAGGGTCTGATCATCCCAACAAGGAATGGAATGTAGTGAGTCACAATCCCCCTGGGAACTGTCATTATTGCCACAAGACCGGCCTTTGATCTTAGGACCCAATCCCCTAACTGTTCTCACCCCCTTTCTGGTTCCTCTGGTTGCAGCACAAATTTCCAGCTGGAAGGGGAATGGGAACTATGGAACCTGGGAGCAAGAGGTTTCAGGTTGCCTTACTCCCTTAACTTAGACACTGACAGTGTGAAAAGCTTACACTCCCCCCATCACCTCCTCCTGCACCGGTGAGCAAACATTGACAGTTGTCAATGGGAGAATGGGATTGGTTGGTTTCCTTCCAGGCGTCTACTCTTAAGAGAGACTTTAGCATTTTGTTTTCTGAGTTATCTACCTCATATTTGAGTTCTCCATGGTTCTGACACCAGAGTGCCTTTCAGTCAGTGGTCTCTGGAGTGAGATCTGCTCATCTTCTGTGGAACAGATCTTGGGAAACTGAACTTGACAGCTTGAATCTTCCTCATCTCATCTCAACCTGGGGTACTTTGAGTGGCACAGGATAAATATGAGGCATCTTTCTGAAGCATCAGTTTGGCTTCATTCTCTTGAAAGAGAAAAAATAATATACTTAGGGGTGACAGTCACATAGATTTCTAAGAGTATACCAGACTTCTCTCTGAAATGAGGCTTGGGTTGTCCTCTTTCTGATAAATTCCCAGATTTAACAGAAAGGCTGCCTTCTGTCATGAGGATACATTGATGTAAAAGTTTGAGACGCGCTGGTGTACTTCTTACACTAACAGATGTGTGCCGATGTGTGACTCTGAACTGCACAGTGTACAGTTCCTGCCTACTTCATGTTTACTTTTCTACATCTGCCTCTGGTTTTGGTCCCTGGCAGCTGCTGATTCATGGCAAAACCCCAGAGCTCGGAGTCAGAAGACTGAGTTTAAGTTTCATTATTGCCTTTTTTTTTTTTTTTTTTAGCCATCGTATCAATCCTTGTCTGTCCTTAAGTGATTATGACAACACCTTGTACAGTTGTTGGTGGCATTAAATCACATGGTGTATAAGAGTATTTTGTAAAAACCGTAACGTAGGATGTGACTGTAGGGGCTTGTAGTTCTCATGAGTATTACTGCTCTTCTTTTCCAAAGTTGAGAGAATATTAGCAGAGGAACAGCCCTTGTGTTCGGCAGGAGTAAAGAGGAAGAAAAGGAAACAAAATGGCAGTAGCACAGAGACAACAACTTCTGGTGGTTGCCACTCACCTGGGGATGTGAGTCTTGGCTGGCCAGGCTTCTGGGGACAAGGGGCCCAAGGGGCAGTAGAGGGTAATTGTTAAGATTGTGGAAAAACTGTCAGGTACTGGTTAAGAATTCTGGGTTCGAATCCTACCTCTCCATCTGCTAGGGATAAGATTTAGGGCAAATTGCTTGAGCTCTCTTTGGGCCTCCTTTTTCACATCTGTAAAATAGGGGTGCTATTGTTTTACATATATTTGTGAGGTTTAAATGAGATTTGTTATTGCTGTTGTTTTTATGTTAATCCCTAGTACAGGGTCTGCTGTAAACACCCAGGACACCCAGGAAATGGTAGTTACTGTTTGATTTTCCTCATCCCCATTCTCAAGGGGAAACCAGGCCAATGAGAACAGCCATTTGCCATCAGGCTGTCCCTTTAGGAGTCACTGAAAGGGCCCCAGCATGTGGTGAGGAGAACCCGAAGCACTAGGGTTAGGAGAAGATCTAACTTTTGCGTTCATCTTTGCCATCAGTTTGCTGCGTGACCACAGAAAAATCACTTCTTCCACTGGGCCTCAGTTTCCTCCTCTGTAAGATGATACCAGATAAGATCAGTGTCTTCCACATTTGTTTTTTAGCTGGAGACCCCTTTGTTCAAGTGAACGGTTACTCAAAAGTCTGGTTTTTAAAATAGAGGTGGAGGTCTTCTGGAGCTCTCCCAGATTTATCGCCCATGTCCTGGGCCTGTGGAGAGGGGTCCAGTGAGCATATGAAGAGCTGCACTGGTCAGGTGACCCCACTCCATGTGACTGCGTTGCTTTGCAGTCACATGGAGTGGGGTCACCTGACCAGTGCAGATAGATGACTTTCCCATCTATCTGTTCTGGCCCTTGGCAAGGCAGCAGGTGGCCATTTGGTGGGAGGAGGTCACAATCACAGGTCGTGGTTTTGACCTCCTCCACTCTTCTTTAGCATTTCGTTTCCCTGAACCCCTATCTTCCTTATTCTCTGACTTTCTTGCCTCTCTCTAAGTGACTCTTTCTCCCCCTGCCCTTGTTTTTCCCTTTTCGCTTCCTGTAGATTCAGGACCTTGTGAAGGTGCTGCGTTCCCCACACTGGACATGTGGAAGGTGAGGGAGTGCTGAGACTTCTCTCTGGCTTGCTCTCTCCAGCTGTGCATGCCCTTAGGCTTCTCTGGTTTGGGGGAATACTTTGTCTTCGGCTTATTTTATTTTGCTGCCTTAACCTTCAGCCTATTTGTGTCCACTTCTTCAGCTGTTTGACTGGTTTTTTTCCTTCCCCCACATCTTTTATCATTTTAGAGAAGGTGAGACATACCTTAAAGTTTAACAACAATTTGAGAATAACTTTCAGAGCAGGCTTGTGGGATTTGGGGCTTTTTTTTTTTTTTGAGATGGAGTCTTGCTCTGTTGCACAGGCTGGAGTGCAGTGGCAGGGGCACGGTCTCAGCTCGCTGCAATCTCTGCCTCCCAGGTTCAAGCCATTCTCTTGCCTCCACCTCCTGAGTAGCTGGAATTACAGGTGCCCATCACCATGCCCAGCTAGTTTTTGTATTTTCAGTAGAGACAGGGTCTCACCATGTTGGCCAGGCTGGTCTCGAACCCCTAACCTCAAATGATCTGCCCTCCTCGGCCTCCCAAAGTGCTGGGATTACAGGCATGAGCCATCATGCCCAGCCTGAGATTTGGGCTTTTGAATGCCCAATATGATGCTCTCAGACTAGGAGGGATGGAGGGAAAAAACCCAACCAACCTTTAGGTTTTGCCCTAAAGGCAAAGATCATTAGACCACATAGAAGTTTGTCACTTTTTAAAATTAATTCACTTTGGTTTAAGAGAGAAAACACAGGGTTAAGAGAAAATGAGTTCACATTATAGTTGGAAGGATTGAAGCTATTTTTTCAGGGGAACTAACTGTAAAAGATATGAGGTTAACCAAACAGATAAATGACTGAAACATTCTGCCCCTAATCTCTTTAAAATCAAATGAACACTTAGCCATATTCATTGGGCTCTTGATAGCAAAGGCACTTTGCTAAATAAACAATGGAGAGAATAGATGAACAAGGTAGGCTGCACACTGAGGGAAGCAGACTCGTCTGAAGGAGGCAAGAGAGAATTTTGGAACATTCTAAATGCTCAGCTCTGGGGTAGCTTGGTTCCGAATGGACTCGAGGCTGGGGGAAGTGGCATTTGAGGCTGACTTGAAGATTAAAGGTGGGTAAACATTCATCCATAAGGGGAGTAGGGGAGGCAGGGAGAGTGGTGAGGTCATGGCCATCATTATGAACTCACAGAGCACCTTTCAGGAGCACAGGGAGCCTGGTGGGGGGCAGGGCATGGGGGTACACGGGGCTAGGAGATGACTTCCTCTGGTTGTGATTTGGCATTTCCTTCATATCTTACTTGCCTGGGGTGCTCCTGACAAGCCAGAGGAGCAGGGCACAAATGGCACCAGATCCTGTTGAAGATGGGCATGGGGAGGGGGACTGAGACAGAGCACCCTTGCCTGCTGTTAGAGACTTTTCAGTCTTCACACCTGTTACCCGCCCCCGCCAATGGGTCAGGTCTGTCCAGGTGCTGTGACTCACCTTGCCAGCTCAGAGGAGGTACTGAGTGGTATGGTGCAGAGTACAGGCCTAGAGGCATCTTGCAGCCGTGTATTTGGCTTTTTCTCTGCCGATGGTCCAGTGGATTGGGGGGTCTGGAGCCTGTTTCCTAATGCTCTGAGATTCTGTGCCCAGCCCAGGTCTCTCTGTTCTGGAAACAAAGGCCCAGATCCCCATATTTC
>NW_012100320.1:18163-19559 GCF_000951045.1 Mandrillus leucophaeus | reverse complement strand
GATCAACTGGAAGTAGTAACGTGATTTCTTTGCTCACAGCATGACCGCTGGGTTTGGGGAGCACTCAGATGTAGAGGCCCCAGTCTCGTCTTGCCTACTCCCAGCCTGGGGAAGAAGGCTTACCCCCCATATTCCACCTCATCCCCACAGGGTCCCTGATAACCTGGTCCCATTGGGGGTAGGCCTGTCCTGGGGCATTGGTGGCATTCAGGGGGCAAGTCGCTTGCTGGGCCATCTCTGCCTCCCCCTAGTAAGAGCTCTGTCTTCCTTTTCCTACAGGAAAAGCAAGAAAGCCAGCAAAACCAGGGAGAGCCCTAAAGAGGCAGAGGTGAGTGGAGGGTGTGAAGTTCCCTCCTGTCCTCTGGAGAGTGTTGCTTTCCTTTTCTTTTAGCACTTGCTTGGCTTTTCTCCCAAAGGTTCAAATCCAGAGAACCAACATACTGATGTCTGAGAAAGGAAAATTAAATACTGAACTCTATCATATGCAATGTGCTGCCAGGAACTTTGAAGGTGGGAATCTGGGCACCCCGTCATCCTTCAACCTGGCGCTTTGACAGGCCTTTTGGGGGAGTCCTTTGGGCCCCATCTCAACCTCTCTCATTTCAGGAGAGTCCACGGATCTGGCCAGCCGCCTGCAGTATTCCCAGCAGCGTGTGGGAGAGTTGGATTGGACTCTTTGCTGTCTCGACGCAGCAGAAGAACATGGACAGGGTGAATCCTATTGCCTGCCCCATCCCTTGGCAGCCCAGGTTCCCAGATGGAGGAGTGAGGGACCTTTAGGTCCCTTCTGCAGAATGGAGTGTCCTGCCCAGAAAACAGCATGGGCCATTTCTCATTGCTTTTGTATGTCGTTGTTAGAGGCAGCCTAGGGCTGAGTTGGCTGCTGTGGGTGAGTTGGGGAGCGCTGTGGGGAGCAAGCAGAGTTTGGACGTGCAGCACTGGATGCAGAGCTCGGAGACCAAGTGCCTACCGTGCCCTTACCTGGCTGTGGCCTTGGCCAAGTCCTAAGTGGGGGATATGGTACTTACACTGTGAAGGTACAGAAGAATATCTTTAGTATGTTACCATTTGTGTAGAGAGAGGGAACGTGTGTGTGTGTGTGCGTGTCTGTGTGTGTAAGTACTATGATAATATACATAAAACATGCTTGAGAGTGGTTTCAGAGCCACTGGCTGCGTTTTCTTGAGGCTCAAAAATGAGAAACAAACTAGGAAAGAAGGGAATTTATTGCTGTAACCGGATACAGGGAGAAGGCTGGAGATAATTCCACCAGGCCAACTCGAAGTGTTACAATTTTCTTAGGGCTTATATAGGTTGGGGTTACGTGCCTACGTGCAGCATAGCATTCACCTAAGTCTATTGATAACTAATTTTGTTTCAACTAGAAAGTCAGAGG
>NW_012100320.1:13472-18113 GCF_000951045.1 Mandrillus leucophaeus | reverse complement strand
TTTTTTGAGACGGAGTCTTGCTCTGTCGTCCAGGCTGGAGTGCAGTGGCACGATCTCGGCTCACTGCAAACTCCGCCTCCCAGGCCCACGCCATTCTCCTGGCTCAGCCTCCCGAGTAGCTGGGACCACAGGCGCCCGCCACCGCACCTGGCTAATTTTTTGTATTTTTAGTGGAGATGGGGTTTCACTGTGTTAGCTACGATGGTCTCGATCTCCTGATGTTGTGATCTGCTCACCTCGGCCTCCCAAAGTGCTGGGATTACAGGCGTGAGCCACCGCACCCGGCCAACCATGTAGGTTTTCTACTCCGGGAGTGCAGATCTGTGATTGCGGTATCCTGAGTAGAGCTGATAACATTTCCAGAAGTAGGGAATAATGGAGAGAGAGAAAAATATCTTAATGTGATGGGACCATTTGAGGAGAGTAGGCTTTATTTATTTTTTTTAACTCCATTCTTAGCTACAAGACTTAAAATTATCTTCAGTTCTGCTAGCCTCTGTAGCACTTGCTCTAAGGAGGGAAGCAGATTTAGGTTTTCAGAGGCCAGGACCGAAGGGTCCAGTGAGCAGGCAGTCCTTTCCCTGGAGCGAGGTGTAGCCACTTTCCCCAAACCCAGCTTCCTGTCCAGGCCCTGGCTCCCTGGTGTTTCTCTCTTGTCATGCTTAGCTGGTCAGCCAGCTTTTTCCACTGTCTGCCCACCTGGCCTGTCGGATATTAGAAGATCTCTAGAGCCAGATGCTTGGGCCAAGAGTAAGGCCACAGTCTGGAGAGAGGCTGGGTGGGGCTCTGGTCAAGCAAGTAGGTCCAGCTGGGGGCAAGGGAGAGGCTCCACATGACTCCAAGTCCTGAATCCTAGGATGGTCCCCAGCTGCTGTTTCCAGGAAAGAGGCCCCACAATTTCTAAGTTGCCAAGAGCCGTAGGGCAGATGTCTTAACCTCTGTTTTTTTGGGTGGTTTCTTGGTTGGGTTGATGTTTCTGGATGTAAAAGGACAGGGTAGGTGTGATGACTATGGTTGATTCTCTTTTTACCTCCAGAGAGTGGGGAGAGGCTTCTAGTTGGGCCACTTTTTTTTTCCCTGAAAAGGCCTGAATCAGTAACACAGTCAATAGGTGCAGTGGTTTATACCTATAATTCCAACACTTTGGGAGACCAAGGTAGAAGGATCACTTGAGCCCAGGAGTTTGAGACCAGCCTGGGCAACATGGTGAGAACTTAGAGAGACAGGGTCTCGCAATCTCATGGGTAGCTTGTTCTCTAGGACCAATTGGCCTTCCTGGGGATGGGGCTGGGGGAAGGCTGAGACTGGCCTTTTACTTGAGGTCTGGGGAGATGCAAGATTGTTGGAATGAGCTTGGGAGCTTCGCTCACCCCACCCTGGGTGCCTGTTACCAGAAATTGAATGACCCTCTTATATGTTTCTTCCCACACAGAAACATGATGCTGACAATGACCCTCATCTTACGGATGAAACCAAGTGAGTGTCTCCTATTGGGGCAGCAGTCTCTAGGCCGAGGGAGTCAGGAAGGCCACTGCCCATGACCTTCTTTTCCATCAAGCCACCTGCACCCCTGACCCATGTCTCCACCCCTAGGACTTTCTCATCGACCAAGAGCCTGTGGTAACTCTACCAACAGCTCAATGATGTTGCCTCTGAGGTACCTCAGAAATTGAAGCCCAGAGTGGGGTGCAGGGGCAAGGAAAGTAGGATAGAAACCGAGGCAGGTTTTCACAAGAGAGGGCAGATCCTGGGAGATCAGCTGATTTGCTGCTGGGCAATGTTGAGGAAGTCGCCTCTTCCCTCAGCCTTCTCCCTTGAAGCTGTTCACATGAAGGAGTTGGACCACGTGACTGGTTGCATCATTTTTTGCTGCAGAAGCACCAGATGAGTGCTGCTCTGAAGGGAGGGATGGTGGGGAGATAAGAACCATGAGATATTTTGGTACAAAACAGTTGTGGAATGAAGGGTTCAAGATAGGCAGAAAAGAAAATGTTGCCAGTTGCTGGGGAAGAAAGGAAGTCAGAGGGCTTAGACACTGAGGGGGCAGAAGATCTCCATGTGCACCATCATCTCTTGTAGTCAGCAACAGGTATCCACGGGGAGGGCCCTGCATCATCTTGTTAAGAATAAAAAGTTCCTCTTCAAAGTTTCTGTTTTTAAAAACAATAAGTGTTAAGAATAATAGTTCCTTTTAAAAACTTCTTTAAAGTTTTCTTTTTATGCTATAAACTAATAAATCTTTTAGTTTACTAATGACTCTTTATTATGCCCTAGGTAGCTGTTAAATATAGTAGAGAAATAAGTGTATTCTATGTTTCTATGTCCTTATATTTTAAACAAAGCCTAAGCTGTTTATTCTAGTTTCTAGTCTGCCTAGATATGCTCGGACATGCCTAGGCATGTCCCAGCTCATAGCCTATGCCTTTTCCTTATTTGGAAATGTTATTATTATCCTAGTTTCCTGTAAGTAACCCCCTCCCTTTCTTTGTTCTCCATCGTGACATTACCTATTTAGGGAAGTTTTAAGATTTTAGCAAATCAGAATCAGTTTAGATTGTGAGTTCCAGCTCCAGGACACAGCAGTAGGGTCTTGATGCATCAGGGATAAAAACTCCTGCTTTCCTTTGTTTGGTGTGCTCTCATGGCAGTCTGGCTTGCAAACAGGATCCTTCTGCAGAAGTAAAATTGCCTTGCTGAGAAATCTTTTGTTTGTGTGTTCGTGTTCCTTGCGACTCCGAATTTTCATTTCTAACAATGTGCTATCCTGAAGAATCTGGAGGTAAGAGGGCCTGGGCCAAGGTGCAGTGACCCCCTGGGCCAGCCCTCAAACCTCCTCCCACAGTGGGGGTAGGGTGACCCTCTGCCTGCTGAGACAGCCCAACAGCTCCCACCCCTAATTATTGCCCTCTCTAACTCTCCCCGCAGTCCTGCAGCTCCTCCTCTCTGCATGAGTCTCAGAACCAATACCAAGAGGTAACTGTACCCTGAACTCCAGCTATCTAACAATCAACTCAATAGAATGATTGAGACATTCTTAAGAGTCCAGTAGGGCCCCCTGGTGCCACTCTGCCAATCCTGGGCTCCAATTTCCCCTTGGGGCCTTGAAGAAAGGGGCTAGGGGTGCCTGGTGCCAAGGGTATATGGGGAGCTGGGGGGCCCAGGTCTCAGCTGGAGGGACCCCATGGAGCATGCATCATGGCTCTTCTGTTGCTGCCCTCTTTGCCTACTGTCTCTTTTCCAGACACCCCTGCTCCAGTCCTTGCCACACACGCCTTGGGATTGTTGCCTCTCAGGGAAGTGCTAGTCTGACTGGTTGCCAGGAACTCCATATTTCTGCCCTGACTCAGTCCCTAATTTTCTCTTTGATTCTGGACAAGCCACCTCTCCTCCTTGGGCTTGTGTTTCCTGAGGAGGTAGAGAGTATCAGATGTCTCTGCTAGCTCTGAGAGTCCAAGATTTAAAGGTCCACTAGAATGTAAACCTCAAGGCCAAGGGATCCTGTCTGTCCTTTTTTGTCCTATATCCCTGCTATGAAGAATTGTACCTGGCCCGTGTGTGCTCAGTGTTGAGTGAATGCATTTTCTAAATCACAAACTGGCAGAATGTTGGGCTTTTCTCAGACTCCATCTATACATGTCACTGGTAGAAGGTCGTGACTACAAGTTGTCCAAGATCTTGGAATTTTGAACAAAGAATTGGATAAAATGCCCAGCAAAGCAAAGAAAGAATGAAGCAACAAAAGAACCAAAGCAGGGATTTATTGAAAACACAAGTACACTCCACAGTGTGGGAGTGGGCCTGAGGAGCCTCTCAAGGGCCTGGATACAGAATCTTCCTGGGTCCAAATACCCGCCAGAAGTTTCCCATCGGCCACTTCATGCTCATCTCATGTAACTGAAGTGGTAGCCGCAATCAGTCTGATTGGTTGCAGAAAGCATCCAACCAGAGGCTGAAGTGAAGTTACAGAAGTCACACTCCTGTGCAAACAATCTGATTGGTTGCAAAAAGCAACCAGCAACCAACCAGAGGCTAGGGTGAAGTTACAAAGTTATACTTCTTTGCAAATGAAGACTTGACCAGCAATCAGTTTTAACTTGTTGCAGACAGCCAGTTTCCCATCTGCCTCACAGAAAAGGTGAAAGGTAGTAGCCTCTGGTTCTTTCGTTACTCAGACATGGAAAGCTAGGGTTTTCTTTTCATTTTGGTTCTAGGAAGTCGGCGCGAAACAGTCTTAGGTTCCCTGCCTCCGGACCCTATTTTCCTGCCTCATAGAGATTTATGTTACTGTCGTTTTGGGAGAATCCAGATTCAGACTTTCAGTTCTGTGGCTGTGGGCCAAAACCAACAAAGACCCAAATCCTCTGTCCTTGGGAGCTTGAGGAGAGTTGACCAGTTCGTGGTCCCAGTGGGTCTGAGAACTTTGCCTTTAAAATCCACTCCTGGCCTCTACCTACCGCTTCATGGCCTGGGGAATAGAGTCGAAGGGGCCACCCTTGGTCACCTTCCTTTGACCCTCCCAAGGAAACAACACAACCAAGAAATTGTGGATCAACTGGAAGTAGTAACGTGATTTCTTTGCTCACAGCATGACCGCTGGGTTTGGGGAGCACTCAGATGTAGAGGCCCCAGTCTCGTCTTGCC
>NW_012100320.1:8700-13422 GCF_000951045.1 Mandrillus leucophaeus | reverse complement strand
GATCAACTGGAAGTAGTAACGTGATTTCTTTGCTCACAGCATGACCGCTGGGTTTGGGGAGCACTCAGATGTAGAGGCCCCAGTCTCGTCTTGCCTACTCCCAGCCTGGGGAAGAAGGCTTACCCCCCATATTCCACCTCATCCCCACAGGGTCCCTGATAACCTGGTCCCATTGGGGGTAGGCCTGTCCTGGGGCATTGGTGGCATTCAGGGGGCAAGTCGCTTGCTGGGCCATCTCTGCCTCCCCCTAGTAAGAGCTCTGTCTTCCTTTTCCTACAGGAAAAGCAAGAAAGCCAGCAAAACCAGGGAGAGCCCTAAAGAGGCAGAGGTGAGTGGAGGGTGTGAAGTTCCCTCCTGTCCTCTGGAGAGTGTTGCTTTCCTTTTCTTTTAGCACTTGCTTGGCTTTTCTCCCAAAGGTTCAAATCCAGAGAACCAACATACTGATGTCTGAGAAAGGAAAATTAAATACTGAACTCTATCATATGCAATGTGCTGCCAGGAACTTTGAAGGTGGGAATCTGGGCACCCCGTCATCCTTCAACCTGGCGCTTTGACAGGCCTTTTGGGGGAGTCCTTTGGGCCCCATCTCAACCTCTCTCATTTCAGGAGAGTCCACGGATCTGGCCAGCCGCCTGCAGTATTCCCAGCAGCGTGTGGGAGAGTTGGATTGGACTCTTTGCTGTCTCGACGCAGCAGAAGAACATGGACAGGGTGAATCCTATTGCCTGCCCCATCCCTTGGCAGCCCAGGTTCCCAGATGGAGGAGTGAGGGACCTTTAGGTCCCTTCTGCAGAATGGAGTGTCCTGCCCAGAAAACAGCATGGGCCATTTCTCATTGCTTTTGTATGTCGTTGTTAGAGGCAGCCTAGGGCTGAGTTGGCTGCTGTGGGTGAGTTGGGGAGCGCTGTGGGGAGCAAGCAGAGTTTGGACGTGCAGCACTGGATGCAGAGCTCGGAGACCAAGTGCCTACCGTGCCCTTACCTGGCTGTGGCCTTGGCCAAGTCCTAAGTGGGGGATATGGTACTTACACTGTGAAGGTACAGAAGAATATCTTTAGTATGTTACCATTTGTGTAGAGAGAGGGAACGTGTGTGTGTGTGTGCGTGTCTGTGTGTGTAAGTACTATGATAATATACATAAAACATGCTTGAGAGTGGTTTCAGAGCCACTGGCTGCGTTTTCTTGAGGCTCAAAAATGAGAAACAAACTAGGAAAGAAGGGAATTTATTGCTGTAACCGGATACAGGGAGAAGGCTGGAGATAATTCCACCAGGCCAACTCGAAGTGTTACAATTTTCTTAGGGCTTATATAGGTTGGGGTTACGTGCCTACGTGCAGCATAGCATTCACCTAAGTCTATTGATAACTAATTTTGTTTCAACTAGAAAGTCAGAGGCAAAAAGTGCTGGCTAAGTCTGATTAAGCTGTGAGGGCCCCAGTACCCTCAAGGCCTATCTACTGTGGTACCAGAGTGATTATTTCTATCTTATCTCCCTCACAGCTTGGTCTGGAGAGCTGCCTTAGACTCTCCAATGAATCTATTCAAACAGCTGCCTCTGTTACCTTGACTCGTCTCAGATTCCGTCAACCCGAGACTAGGAATATAAGACTGTCTCTATTATTTTGACTTGCTCCAGGTTAGGGAGAAGCCTATGCAAGGGTCCTACTGACCATATGTTTCTTTTCTAGCTTTGATACCTGGGCATGAATTTCTCTAGGTTTAACTATTTGCTCAATGTTAAGGCAGCTCTGTGGAAATTTGTTTGTGTAAACTGGAGTGCTGTGCAGGGCTGTCTGTGTGACTGTCATGAAGGCCTGTCTGTGTGATTGTCAGGGAGAATTGGCCTGCCACAAAAGGATTCATACAAAACTCAGGAGAGAGACACAGGGTGGCTGGGAGATATTTCCCTTCTGTACCTTCTGAGTTTTGTACTATGTGAATTTATCATCCTTTCAAAAGGTGAACAAAAGATTAATTTCCTCCTTCCTTTCTGTGTCCCAACCCCCATTAAAAAAAAGGACTTAGAGAATCAGATATACCTGGGTGTTCAAATCCCAGCTCTGTCTGAGTGATCTTAGGCAAGCAATTAACCTCTAATGCCCCATGTTTTTTACCTGCTCAACAGAGGTAATAGTAGTAACTGTCTCATATGGTGGTTGTGAGAATTAAATGGATTGCTAGCATGGTGCCTGGTGAAGCACTCAAAGGTTCAAATAGTGATAGTAAAAATGGTAATAACAATAGCAATATTCTCTGATCTCTCTGGGCCTCTGGTAACCAGCTATAAATTCGATCTCTTTCCCTGTCCCTTCCACCCTTATTGAGTTCTTTGAGAAACAAATGAGACTATGGGCTTGGAAATGCCTTGAAAATATGTCAGCTGTGATTGAGAGTAAGGAAGTGTTAACTGGGGAATAGTTATTTATTATAGCTATTGTTACTGGTCAGCCAGCTGCTCCTCTGCCTGCTATATCCTGACTTAATCTTTCTGTATTTGCAGTATAACAAGGAGGTAACCAAAGACAGTGATGCCCTCAGGCTGGAGTTATACAAGAACAGGTAGGACGGGGGACGGTGGGATGGGAGGTCTGGGGCCCTTAGCATGGGTGATGTGCTGGAAGGTGGGAGGGGTGCAGGTGAGCTTGGTGAGGTGGTCATACAGGTTTGCATGTGTGCACAGGCTAAGCTCTAGCGCTAGCTGTGCCCCTGACTCACGGAGTGGCCTTGGGGAACTCATGTCTTCTCTCTGGCGTGCCACCTGTGACTCGATTCCTGAAGTCCCTTCCAGTGCCACGGTTCTGTTGTTGTGGGGCGAAGGTAGAGGAGCCATCCTTTCTGCTCTTCATTGTAGTCCTTTCTGTTCTTCGTTCATTCCTTTCTCTCCTGCCTCTGGCCATAGCCAAAAACAATGAGGACCTGAAGCAGAAGAACTCAGAACAAGAAGAGAAGCTTCAAGTCCTAGTGACTGCGAAGTCAGGGATTTAACTCAACTTGAAGGAGCTGCACAGGAAGCTGGAGAGGACTGAGCTCCTGCTTCAGGCAAGAGGCTGCAGCCCCAGGGGTGGTGGGAGCCCCATCCAGCTGAGGACATGGTCTAGGGATCATGCAGGGTATGGGGAGGCTCCAGCCAAGAGCTGGAAAATTTGGGTCCTTGTTCTGGCCCTGCCATAGAATCCTCTAGAGACTGCTAAAAATCTACAAACTGGGGCCCTGCCGTAGACCTGGGGAATCAGAATCTCAGGGTTAGGGCTTACATTTTTTTAAAAATTGCATCATAGATGAAAACCATTATTTTATAGATTACACTTATATGGCTAGCTCATGAGTCTGTTTATTTCCTTCTGAGGTTCAAGCCAACACTTCGACTATTCCACGGTAATAATCGAGAGTAGAGTTTTTGTTTGTTTTTTATTTTGGGACGGGGCCTCCCTGTATCACCGGGGCTGGAGTGCAGTGGCGTGATCTTGGCTCACTGCAACCTCCACCTCCCAGGCTCAAGCGATCTACCTGCCTCAGCCTCTCAAGTAGCTGGGACTACAGGTGCACACCACCATGCCTGGGTAACTTTTGTATTTGTAGAGACGGGGCTTTGCCATGTTTCCCAGACTGGTCTTGAACTCCTGATCTCAAGCAATCCACCCACCTCAACCTCCCAAAGTGGTGTTATTACAGGCATGAACCACCATCCTTGGCCTGAAATCTTTAAAAAAATTATTTAATTTTTTATTTCTAAAGCAGAGAAACTCGACAGTAGAGATCTTTATTGACCAAGTTGTACATTAAGCCAGGCTCTAGACCTTTTAAAGGGCACTATGTGGAACAGCCCAGGCTCCCCAGATCTGAACTTCTCACTATTTACTATTTGATTTGATTCTAGGAAGTCGGCACGCAACAGTCTTAGGTTCCCTGCCTCCAGACCCTATTTTCCTGCCTCACAGAGGTTTATGTTACTGTCCTTTCGGGTGAATCCCTTCTCCTTCTGCACTTGCTTGGCTTTTCTCCCAAAGGTTCAAATCAGACAGTTGGAATCTTGATGTTTGAGAAAGCAGAATTGAAGACAGCACTGTATCACACTGAATGTGCTCCCAGGCAGTTTGAAGGTGGGAATCTGGGCACCCATCATCCTTCAACCTGGCGCTTTGACAGGCTTTTAGGGGTAGTCCTTTGGGCCCCATCTCAACTTCTCTCATTTCAGGAGAGTCCACGGATCTGGCCAGCCGCCTGCAGTATTTGCAGCAGTTTACGGGAGAGTTGGAACGAACTCTCTTTGCTGTCTCCACGCAGCAGAAGAACATGGACAGGGTGAGTCGTACAGCCTGCCCCATCCCCTGGCAGCCCAGCTTCCCAGATGGAGGAGTTGAAGCTGGTTATGAAGCTCTTGATGCTAACCAGCAGTTACAGCAGGCCGTGGAGGAGCGGGCACAGCTGGAAGCACACCTGGGGCAGGTGAGGCTTTGCCGAGGGAGGGATGTAGAAGGAAGATAACCCCAGGTGGCCAGGAGCAGGTGAGGACCAGTGACAGCCCTTCCTAACTTCTGTGCCCATTTTTGCAGGTGATGGAGTCACTGAAACAACTACAGATGGAGAAAGATCAACACGCTGAGAATCTGAAAGGAGAGAGCACCTTGTGGTGGCAGAGGATGCGGGAGATGTCAGAGGAGGTGAGACCTGACCCTTCAGCCCCAACCACAGATAGGTCACTTGATTGTTCCAGGCATCTG
>NW_012100320.1:0-8155 GCF_000951045.1 Mandrillus leucophaeus | reverse complement strand
GGGTGCATGGAAAGGCTTTGAGGCAGAGGGAAAGAGGTCTGTGCCAGGAGATGGCAAGTCTTGTCATCTTCATGAGCCTCAATGTCCCCATCAGCCAAGAGGAAAAAGTTGTCAGCCACCCACAAGTGTCTCTATCTGAAAGTGGCTTGGAAGATTGGCTACCATCAGGGTGTGAGGAATCATTAGCAGGGAGGCCAAGTTTGGGGAGGTTGAGGTGAGGAGTGGATCAAGAGAAGGATTTTTTTTTTTTTTTTTGAGAATGCAGAGGGTTTTTTTGAGAATCATTAGCAGGGAGGCCAAGTCTGGGGAGCCTGAGAGGAGCTGTGTACCAAGAGGAGGGTTTTTTTGAGAATCCAGAGGCCCTTATTGTCTGCTTCCTTTCTCAGCTGAATCCTTACCCCTGGAGCCCCCAGTAGGGGGCACAGCCGTCATGTGAAGTGGCACTTCTGAAGGGACCTGTGAGCCAGAGCCCTGCTTTGATGGCTGTGGGCGAGAGGGGATCATTTTTCTGATCTGCCTCCATCCTTCCCAGTGCCATGGGAGGCAGACACCAAGTTCTGGGGTCTCCAGCTGCAGCAGCAGCTACAAGCAGAGGCTGAGCACCTGTGGAAGGAGCTGGAGAGTGTGGCAGGACAGCTCCAGTGGGCCCACATGCAAGACAATGAGGGCTTGAAACGCCTGAACTGGGAGCAGGAGGAGAGGCTGCTGGAGCTGAGCTCTGAGGGGAGCAGGCGGAGGTACGCAGGCAAACCCTGGGGACCATGCAGAACGACCTCACCACCATCAGCCCTGCACTCTCCCAGAACCCTGAGCTCAAGGAGCAGCTGCAGAGAGCAGCTTTGTAAAACTGGTGCATCCCACCTGGGGAGACTGTCCTCCTCCCTAGCCCTCCAAGACTTTGTTTCCCCACCTGTTAAGTGGGGGCAGTGTAGCCCTTATGTGAAGTGACACTTGCGAAGGGACCTGTGAGCCAGAGCCCTGCTTTGATGGCTGTGGGGGAGAGGGGATCATTTTTCTAAACTGCCTCCATCCTTCCCGGTGCCATGGGAGGCAGACACCAAGTTCTGGGATCTCCAGCTGCAGTGGGAGGCGTGATTGCTTGTCTCTGTCCAGAACAATGAGAACATGGAGATCACCAGTGCACTTTAGTCTGAGCAGCACGTCAAGGAGGAGCTGCCAGAGAAGCTGGGTGAGCTGTAGGAGATGGTAATCCCCGCTGATTATGCCACTGTAAGGGAGAAGGCAAGGGAGAAGAGAGAGGCAGACAGCTACATTGTACATTGCCCAGACTACTACTTCCTCATCACTGTCTTCTGCCCAGGAGGGCCCCAGTTAGGGTCACCTGCGGCACAGACTGGCCTTCTGGAGGAACAGTGCCTTTCTCCTCCCTGACTTTGGTGCACCTTCCTCCAGCCTGCTGTGGCTGCCACAGGTCAGAACCTGCTGCTGTCTTTTGCTGAGCTCCAGGGGGAGTGAGGTCCTCATGTGTTCATGAAAGAGGCTGTGCAGCCCCTGCTTTGAGCTTTGGCCATTCGAAATGCTGCCTAGCAGCCCAAGGCCTGGGCAAACCATATCCACACCCCCAAGTGGCTCCAAGCATGCGTGACTGTCAGTCTGACTGCACCAGCATCTGTCCTACCTGTTCCACACTCTTGTGTCCGTGGCACCGAGGCACCTTCTCTCCCACATGGCCCCCTAACACCCTGCGCTCTGTTCGGTGACAGACGCCGAAGACCATGCTGCGTCTGTATAGCCACCTGCTGATGACACCGTGTTACCTGGTGGTGTCCCTTGCCCTGGTGCCAGTCTCGCTAGTATAGTGGCACCTCAGGTTCATGCCTCCCTCCTCTGCCTACTGCCCTTCTGTACCTACTATGGATTCTCTTCTTTTTTCACAAGTAGTTTGTTCCCTAGGGCGAAGTGCCCTTCCTGGGGACTGGGATGGGAGAAGGCTGAAACTGGGCTTTTCCTTGAGGTTTGGGGACATAGAATATTGTTGGAATGAGCTTGGTAACTTGGCTCACCCTGCCCTCGGTGATTCTTACAGAAATTGAGTGACCATCTCATATGTTTCTTCCCACACAGAATGATGATGCTAGCCCCAATCTCATGGATGAAAGTAAGTGAGTGTCTCCTATCAGGGCAGCAGTCTCTAGGCTGAGGAAGTCAGGGAGACTACTGTCTAAGACCTTCTTTCCCATTGAGCCACCTGCACTCCTGACGTCTGTGTCTCTGCCCTTAGGACCTTCTCATCAACCGAGAGCCTGCAACAACTCTCCCAACAGCTCAATGGCGTTGCTTCTGAGGTACTTCAGAAATTGTGGCCCAGAGGGGAGTGCGGGGAGAAGGAAAGTATGATAGAAAGAAGCTGAGGCAGGGATCACAAGAGAGAAGGAAGATCCTGGGACCAGCCGATTTGCTGGGCAATGTTGAGGAAGTTGCCTCTTCCCTGAGGCTTCTTCCTTGAAGCTGTTCATATGAAGGAGTTGGACCCTGTGGCTGGTTACATCATTTTATGTAACCTGCTGTAGAAACACCGGATGAGAGCTGCTTGGGAGGGAAGGATGGTGGGGAGATAAGAACCATGAAAGAAGTTGGCACAAAGAGGTTACAGGATGAAGGGTCCAAGTTATGCAGAAAAGAAAATGTTGCCAGTTGCTGGGGAAGAAAGGAAGTCAGAGGGCAGACACTGCGGGGACTGAAGATCTCCATGCGCACCCTCATCTCTTGTAGTCAGCAACACGTATCTATGCGGAGGGTCCTGCATCATCTGCTACCTTGAAGGATCTGGAGGTAAGAGGCCCTGGGCCATGACCCAGTGACGCTGCAGGCCAGCCCTCCAACCTCCTCCCACAGCGGGGGCTGGGTGCCCCTCTGCCAGCTGAGACAGCTCACACACACCCCAACCCTAATGATTGCTCTCTCTACCTCTCCCCTCAATCCTCCTCCAACTCCTCCTCTCTTCATGTGCCTCAGAGCAGATACCAAGAGGTAACAGTCACCCTGGGCTCAAGTTATATAACAATCAGTCAACTGAATAAAACCATCGAGTCATTGGTAAGAGTTCAATGGGGTCCGCTGATTCCACACTGTAAGTCCTGGGCTCCAGTTTCCCCTTGGGGCCCCGAAGAAAGGACTGGGGGTCCCTGATGCCAAGGGCAAATGGGGAGCTGGGGGGCCGTGGCCTCAGCTGGAGGGACCCCAGAGCACAGAGCATGCATCATGGCTCTTCTGTTGCTGCCTTCTTTGCCTACTGTCTCTTCTCCAGACATCCCTGCTCCAGCTCTTGCCACACATGCCCTGGGGTTGTGGCTTCTCAGGGAAGCACTGGCCTGATTGGTTTTCAGGAGCCCTGTATTTCCACCCTGACTCAGGCCCTAATTTGTTCTTTGATTCTGGACAAGCCACCTCTCCTTCTTGGGCTTGTGTTTCCCAAGGAGGTAGAGTTAGAGAGTATCAAAAGTCTCTGTTAGCTCTGAGAGTCCATGATTTAAAGGTCCAGTAGAATGTAAACCTCAGGGCCAAGGGATCCTGTCTGTCCTTTTCTGTCCTATATCTCTGCTGTGAAGAACCATACCTGGCCCGTATGTGCTCAGTCTATGTTTGTTGAGTGAATGCACCTTTCTAAATCATAAGCTGGTAGAAGGGTGAGCTTTTCTCAAACTCCATCTCTAAAGGTTTATGTTATTGTCCTTTCGGGAGAATCCAGATTCAGACTTTCAGTTCTGTGGCTGTGGGCCAAAACCAACAAAGACCCAAATCCTCTGTCCTTGGGAGCTTGAGGAGAGTTGACCAGTTCGTGGTCCCAGTGGGTCTGAGAACTTTGCCTTTAAAATCCACTTCTGGCCTCTGCCTACTGCTTCCTGGCCTGGGGAATAGAGTTGAAGGGGCCACCCTTGGTCACCTTCCTTTGACTCTCCCAAGGAAATAACACATCCAAGAAATTGTGGATCAACTGGAAGTAGTAACGTGATTTCTTTGCTCACAGCATGACCGCTGGGTTTGGGGAGCACTCAGATGTAGAGGCCCCAGTCTCGTCTTGCCCACTCCCAGCCTGGGGAAGGCTTATCCCCCAGATTCCACCTCATCCCCACAGGGTCCCTGATAACCTGATCCCATGGGTGGGCCTGTCCTGGGACATTGGCAGCATTCAGGGGGCAAGTCCCTTGCTGGGCCATCTCTGCCTCCCCCTAGTAAGAGCTCTGTCTTCCTCTTCCTACAGGAAAAGCAAGAAAGCCAGCAAAACCAGGGAGCCCTAAAGAGGCAATTACAGGTGAGTGGAGGGTGTGAAGTTCCCTCCTGTCCTCTGGAGAATGTTGCTTTCCTTCTCTTTCAGCATTTGCTTGGCTTTTCTCCCAAAGGTTCAATCAGGTAACTGGAATTTTGATGTTTGAGAAAGCAGAATTGAATACAGCACTGTATCACACTGAACATGGCTGCCAGGCAGTTTGAAGGTGGGAATCTGGGCACCCATCATCCTTCAACCTGGCGCTTTGACAGGCCTTTAGGCCTTTGGGCCCCATCTCAACCTCTTTCATTCTAGAAGAGGCCGAGGATCTGGCCAGCCATCTGCAGTATTCCTGGAAGCATGTGGGTGAGTTGCAACGGGAGCAGAGGAAGGCAGATAGGGTAAGTCCAACCACCTGCCCCATACCCTGGCAGCCCGGCTTTCCAGATGGAGGAGTGAGGGACCTTTAGGTCCCTTCTGCAGGATGGAGTGTCCTGCCCAGAAAGCAGCATGGGCCATTTCTTGCTGCTTTTGTGCGTGGTTGTTAGAGTCAGCCTGGGGCTGTGTTGGCTGCTGTGGGTGAGTTGGGGGCACTGTTGGGAGCGAGCACTGGATGCAGAGCTCGGAGGCCAAGTGCCTACCCTGCCCTTACCTGGCTGTGGCCTTGGCCAAGTCCTAGGTGGGGGTATGGTACTTGCACTGCGAAGGTACAGAAGAGTATCTTTAGTATGTTACCATTTGTGTAGAGAGAGGGAACGTGTGTGTGTGTGTTTGTGTGTGTACTATGATAATATACATAAAACATGTCTGCAAGGATTTGTAAAAAACTTAGGAGAGAGGAACGGGGTGGCTGGGAGATATTTCCCTTCTGTATTTTCTGAGTTTTGGACTATGGGAGTGTACCCTTCAAAAACTGAACACCAGATTATACCCCTTTCTTTCTGTGCCCCCACCCCCAGCTGTTAAAAGTGGAGGGTGTCCAGCTTCTTGGCGTCTTGAACAAAGAATTGGACAAAATGCACAAAGTGAGGAAGGAATGGAGGGATTTATTGAAACTGAAAGCACACTCCACAGTGTGGGAGTGCACCTGAGCATAAGGGCTCAAAGGCACCGTTAAAGAATTTTTGGGAGTTTACCCCCTAGAGGATTCCATTGGTTACTTCGGGTATGCCCTATGTAAATGGAGAGGATGAAGTAAAGTTACAAAGTCAT
Organism: Mandrillus leucophaeus; assembly: GCF_000951045.1. Classification (NCBI taxonomy): domain Eukaryota; kingdom Metazoa; phylum Chordata; class Mammalia; order Primates; family Cercopithecidae; genus Mandrillus; species Mandrillus leucophaeus. The sequence continues at coordinate 2,715 of NW_012100320.1, read as the reverse complement.
TTAGCCATAGGCCCCATAGGGAGGATATTTCCTGTTATAGCTGAAGTGTGAACAGGCCTTATGTTCCCTGCCTCCAGATCCTATTTTCCTGCCTGACAGCGAAAAAATGGGCTTAGAAAATCAGATATACCTGAGTGTTCAAATCCCAACTCTGTCTGATGATCTTAGGCAAGCACTTAACCTCTGACATGCCATGTTTTTCAACTACACAATAGAGGTGATAATGGTAACTGCCTGCTATGGTGGTTGTGAGGATTAAATGGGATTGCTAGCATGGTGCCTGGTGAAGCACTCAATAAAGGTTCCAACAGTGGCAGTCATAACGGTAATAACAATAGCAATATTCTCTTTTCTCTCTGGGCCTCTGGTAACCAGCTATAAATTTGATCTCCTTCCCTGTGCCTTCCACCTTTACTGAGTTCTTTGAGAAACAAATGAGACTGTGGGCTTGGAAATGCCTTGAAAACATGTCAGGCGTGATTGAGAGTGAGGAAGTGTTACTGTGGAATAGTCACTGTAGCTGTCGTTCCTGGTCTGCCAGCTGCTCCTCTGCCTGCTGTATCCTGACTTCACCTTTCTGTATTTTCAGTACAACAACCAGTTAACCGGAGACAGTGATGCCCTCAGGCTGAAGTTATACAAGAACAGGTAGGACGGGGGACGGTGGGATGGGAGGTCTGGGGCCCTTAGCATGGGTGATGTGCTGGAAGGTGGGAGGGGTGCAGGTGAGCTTGGTGAGGTGGTCATACAGGTTTGCATGTGTGCACAGGCTAAGCTCTAGTGCTGGCTGTGCCCCTGACTCATGGTATACTTGGGCAACTCATGTCTTTTCTCTGGTGTGCCACCTGTGACTTTTGATTCCTGAGGTCCCTTCCAGTGCCACGGTTCTGTGGTTGTGGGGTGTGGGTAGAGGGTTGATCAGCAAAGCAGCACTTTCTGTTCTTTGTTCATTCCTTTCTCTACTGCCTCTGGCCATAGCAACAGCAATAAGGAGCTGAAGCAGGAGAACTCAGCTTTGGCAGAGCAGCTTCCAGTTGTACTGACTGAGAAGGCAGGGATGCAGCGTAACTTGGAGGAGCTGAAAAAGAAACTAGAACTCACTGACCTCACGCTTCAACAGGCGAGAGGCTGCAGCCCCGGGGGTGGTGGGAGCCCCATTCAGCTGGGGATATGGTCTAGGGATCATGCAGGGTATAGGGAGGCTCCAGCCAAGAGCTGGAAAATTTGGGTCCTTGTTCTGGTCCTGCCATAGAATCCTCTGGAGACTGCTAAAAATCTACAAACTGGGGCCCTGTCATAGACTTAGGGAATCAGAATCTCAGGGTTAGGGCTTAATTTTTTTTTTTTTTTTAAATGCATCATAGATGAAAACCATTATTTTATAGATTACACTTATATGGTTAGCTCATGAGTCTGTTTATTTCCTTCTGAGGTTCAAGCCAACACTTCGACTATTCCATGGTAATAATAGAGTACAGTTCTTGTTTGTTTATCTGTTTGTTTGTTTTGGGATGGGGTCTTGCTCTGTCACCGGGGCTGGAGTGCAGTGGCGTGATCTTGGCTCATTGCAACCTTTACCTTCCAGGCGCAAGCGATCCTCCTGCCTCAGCCCCTCAAGTAGCTGGGACTATAGGCACACACCACCACGCCTGGGTAATTTTTGTATTTGTAGAGACACGGCTTCGTCATGTTGCCCAGGCTGGTCTCGAACTCCTGAGCTCAAGCAATCCACTCACCTCAGCCTCCCAAAGTGTTGGGATTACAGGCACGAGCCACCATGCCCAGCCTGAGATCTCTTTAAAATTATTTTTTATTTCTAAAGCCAAAGCATCTTCACAGTAGAGATCTTTATTGACCAAGTTGTACATTGAGCCTAGCTTGAGCCCTTTTAAGGGGCACTGTGTGGAACGGCCCAGCCTCCTCAGATAGAAACTTCTCTTTCTTTACCATTCAGTTGTCTAGCTGGTGTGAAGGCCCTAATGCTAACCAGCAGTTACAGCAGCCCATGGAGGAATGGGCACAGCTGGAATCTACCTGGGGCAGGTGAGGCTTTGCAGAGGGAGGGATGTGGAAGGAAGGTGACCCCAGGGGGCCAGTAACAGGTGAGGACCAGTGACAGCCCTTCCTGACTTCTGTGCCCATTCTTGTAGGTGATGGAGTGGCTGAAGTATCTGCAAATGGAGAGAGACCAGTATGCCCAGTATCTGCACGGAGAGAGTGCCATGTGGTGGCAGAGGATGCGGGAGATGTCAGAGGAGGTGAGACCTGACCCTTCAGCCCCAACCACAGATAGGTCACTTGATTGTTCCAGGCATCTGTGAAATGGGAGGAGCACAGCCAGAGGGGGTTCATGGGTCTGGGCTTTGTGGAGGTAGGGGCAGAGAGGGAGACGGTAGCCTGTCCAGCCACCAGCCCTGCTCTCCAGGGCCCTTTCCCCCTGTGCTTTGGGCAGGTGCACATGTTGAGGGAGGAGAGGGCACATAGCATGAGTCGAGTACAGGAACTGGAGACGAGCTTGGCTGAACTAAGGAACCAGATGGGTGAGCTGGGGCTGGGGTGACCTGGGAGCAGAACTGGCGTCAGAGGGCTGTGGGGATGGCTTAGAATGCCCCAGGGAGGTGGGTGCATGGAAAGGCTTTGAGGCAGAGGGAAAGAGGTCTGTGCCAGGAGATGGCAAGTCTTGTCATCTTCATGAGCCTCAATGTCCCCATCAGC
>NW_012100319.1:0-2385 GCF_000951045.1 Mandrillus leucophaeus | reverse complement strand
CCGCCACTGGACTCAGTTCTGGGATTTGGGATCTGGCCTTGATCTCCAACTTGCCCCAGACTGTGCCTTGGAGTTGGCTCAGTCCATGGTCAGGTGGGCTACCCGGAGCCACTTCGGGCCTCTCAGAGCCCGTTTCTTTGGCAGTTGGTGCTGTGGACAGAGAAGGGTCTGGTGGAGAGGGGAGCGGAGACATGCAGGATTCTGGTGCCTGGAATGGCCGGGGTTGGGCCCATTGCTCCCTGGAACCACTGGCTGCCTCCTCTCTGGGGCTTGTGTTTGCCACAGTCTGTGAGCTTGGTGCCCACACCCCGTGGAGCACCATGGCCAGATCCAGGCAGCAAAGGTGAGGTTGGCTCACAGAGAAACCTGCGGAAGCCTCTGGCCCGCATCCCATCCCAGGCTCAACCTGCCTCACAGAAAGCACAGGAGACCCCTGGCACTGGGGCTGGAGCCCAGGGCATCTCTTCCAAGTTCCTCTGGATTATGAAAAATATTTAATGTGATATCTCAGCTCTTTTCAAACAACATGGGGTGACGTCTACAGGGCACTTGCCTAATGCTGAACATCTGGGTCAGCAGTAGAAATGCCTCCAGTTATTGGGGTGGCTCCTAATATCCAGATGTCAGGCACCAGGGAACCCAACTTAGGGACTAAGATCTTCACTTGGGAAGGGTCCTGGGGGCTGTCAGAGGGAGGGTCACCACTCGCAGATGAGCGAGTGTGCACATCTGGATTCATTTCCACGACTCAGGATCACCCCAGGCAGCATCAGGGGCTGCAGGGGGATGGGGGTCACAGGCTCCTACGCTCCTCTTGGCCCCGGAAATATGAAGGCCTTCTGTGCCCTCCTCCAGTACCACCTGTGAGTGCCTGGCACACAGTGGGCACTCAGTGAATGCTGGTAAGTGCCTGCTGACCAGAGCTCATATGGGGGAGCGCACCTCCCTGGCAAGCTGGATCCCATCAGTGTCGGCCCACATGTGCACCAGCCTCATCTCAGCTGGGAGAATCGCATCAGGACAATGGGAAAACTTCTCCCCATTCCTCTGCCAGGTGGGCCCAACGCCAGAGCTGCGATCCAGGGCGTCGTTGCCAAGTTTCCAGGCTCCCGTCAGGCATCACTCCCACCCAGGGGGACCCTGCACAGTCTCACTTCTTTAGAGACAAATCCAATTGGAGAGACTTGGCTCGCATCGAAGACAAGGCTATGTTGTTTACACACATTTTTTGGGAAGAGGAAACAAATTATTTTTCTTCTTGTCCATGGGATGCCGACGATGAGTTCTGGGGGAACCACTCAGAGGCACCTGTCGTGAATTCCCAGGGCAGGGCGAGTGGTGATGGAGCAAACCGCCCATGGCACAGGCTCCTGATTTAGAAAGAAAAGCACAGCATGGGTCCTCTAAAGTCCAGTGGCAGCAGCTTGCAGGGGACACTATGGCACTCATGGTGCCCTGAAAGTCGCATGGGATGGAGGCCACAGTGGACGACGCATGCTGATGACACGGCAGGAAGGGCAGGTCTTGACTCAGCCCGAGGGTGCTTCTCCCCGGTGTCACAGTCTTGCACTTCCGGGCTTACTCATCAGGACCAAGGGGAGAGGCAGGCTGATGGCTCTAGGTCTGGGTCCCTCTGACACACCCACACAGTGGTGGAGCCTTGAGGACAGCCTGGGGCCTGCTGCAGGTGTCCCAGGGAAGAGAACATAGGGGATCTCTGCCTGTCCACATTGGAATGCCTCCTCCATGGGAAACACTGCAGGCTGGGCATCTCTGGGGGAAACCACCAGGAGCCTGCACAGAGGCCCTGCCCAATGCACTGGAGGGTGAAGCAAGGACAGTCTGCTTGCCCTAAGCGCACCCCATCTGGAGAGAGTGACTATGGCACTGGCCATCCTGTCAGCTGGGAACCTCAGGGAACAAAGGCAGGGAGAGCCCCCAGAGGAGGTGGCTCTCACATGATCACCTGCAAGAAGGGGATTTCCAGAGGGGCATGAGTTAACTGTGGGATGCAGCTTCTTGTCCTTCTCCTTCTCCTTCTCCTTCTCCTTCTCCTTCTCCTTCTCCTTCTCCTCCTTCTCCTTCTCCTTCTCCTCCTCCTCCTCCTCCTCCTTCTTCTTCTCCTTCTCCTTCTTCTTCTCCTTCTTCTTCTCCTTCTTCTTCTCCTTCTTCTCCTTCTTCTTCTCCTTCTTCTTCTCCTCCTTCTTCTCCTCCTTCTCCTTCTTCTCCTTCTTCTTCTTCCTCCTCTTCTTCTTCTTCCTCCTCTTCCTCCTCTTCCTCCTCTTCCTCCTCTTCCTTCTCCTTCTCCTTCTTCTTCTTATTCTTCTTTCTTCTTCTTCTGGCTAAAAAGAAGAAAGAAAAAGTCCCACTCAGCTTTACCATCCA
>NW_012100318.1:0-1663 GCF_000951045.1 Mandrillus leucophaeus | reverse complement strand
TACTTGGGAGGCTGAGGCGGAAGGACTGTTTGAGCCCAGGAGTTTGAGGCCGCAGTGAGCAATGATTGTGTCACTGCACTCCTGGGTGGCAGAGAGATCCTGTCTCAAAAATAAACAAACAAAATACAACCATGAATCTACATATTTCTTCATAATATGTATTAACTGGGATAAATTATAAAAACAAACTTTTAAATGGTGAAACTGCAGAGCAACAAAAACAGTGGGAAGATCTTAAGAGCACTCAAAAAGAAGTGACTTTTTTTTTTTTTTTTTTTTTTTTTTTGAGACAGAGTCTGGCTCTGTCGACCAGGCAGGAGTGCAGTGATGTGATCTTGGCTCACACAACCTCCACCTCCTGAGTTCAAGCGATTTTCCTGCCTTAGCCTCCCGAGTAGCTGGGATTACAGGCGCCTGCCACCATGCCTGGCTAATTTTTGTATTTTAGTAGAGACAGGGTTTCATCATGTTGGCCAGGCTAGTCTCAAACTCCTGACTTCAGGTGATCTGCCTACCACGAGTGCTGGGATTACAGGTGTGAGCCACCAGACCTGGCCGAGAAATGACATATTTTCTACAAAAGATCAATGATTAGACTGACAGAAACAACAGAAATCAGAAGACAGCAGGAATATCACCTTTAAAATACTAAAAGAAAATAACTCTAAACCTAGAATTTTGTACCCAGCAAAACTATCTTTCAAAAATAAGAGCAAAATAGACATTTTTAGATAAGCTAAGAGGTTTTTCTATCCTTCCCTCACAGCCCTTAGAAAAAACAATCTTGCTGATACCTTGATTTTGGACTCCTAGCCTCCAGAACTGTGAGACAATAAATTTCTGTTGTTGAAGACACAGTTTGGGCTGGGGATGGTGGCTCATGCCTATAATCCCAGCACTCTGGGAGGCTGAGGTGAGAGGATCACTTGAGTCCAGGAGTTTGAGACTAGCCTGGGCAACATAGTGAGATCCCATCTCTATAAAAAATAGAAAAATTAGCCAGGTATGTTGGTACATGCCTGTAGTCCTAGCTACTTGGGAGGTGGAGGCAGGAGGATTGATTGAGCCTGGGAGGTCAAGGCTGTAGTGAGCTGTGATTGCCCCACTGCACTCCAGCCTAGGTGACAGAGCAAGCCTCTGTCTCAAAAAAAAAAGACACAGTTTGTGGTACTTTGTTCCTGTAGCCTTAGCAAACTAATACAGCAGAGCAAGGCAAAAGCAAGGAGACTAATAAAGAGGCTACTGCAATAATCCAGGCAAGAGATGATAGTGGACTAGACCAGCTGGGGTGGTAGAGGGAGTAAGATACCAGTGGGTTCTGGATATGTTTCAAAGGCAAAGTTAGCAGAATTTTGCTATGGATATGGGGTATGAGAGCAAAAAGAGAAGTCAAGGATCACTGTAAGGTTTTTGGCCTGGACAGGTAGAAGGATGGAGCTGCCATTTACAGTGAGGATGAAAGCATGATTAGAGCATGACCAAGACAGTCCAAGGAGAAAAATTAGATCCAATACATACAACTCTTTCAAAAAAATTTTGACTGGGTGCGGTGGCTCACACCTGTAATCCCAGCACTTTTGGAGGCCAAGGCAGGCAGATCACTTGAGCCCAGGAGTTCGAGACCAGCCTGGGCAACATAGTGAAACCTCACCTCTACAAAAAA
>NW_012100317.1:0-1050 GCF_000951045.1 Mandrillus leucophaeus | reverse complement strand
TTGCACTGGGCTTTCCTACAAGTATTGTAAGATTCCAGGCAAAGAGGTAAGCAAATCACATTATGAACCCCTCCCACTCCCTACCCCTATCTCATTTTTTTTTTTTTTTTTTTCCTCGCTCTGTCACCCAGGCTGGAGTGCAGTGGCCGGATCTCGGCTCACTGCAAGCTTCGCCTCCCGAGTTTACGCCATTCTCCTGCCTCAGCCTCCGGAGTAGCTGGGACTACAGGCGCCCGCCACCTCGACCAGCTAGTTTTTTGTATTTTTTAGCAGAGGCAGGGTTTCACCGTGTTAGCCAGGATGGTCTCGATCTCCTGACCTCGTGATCCGCCCGTCTCGGCCTCCCAAAGTGCTGGGATTACAGGCTTGAGCTGCCGCGCCCGGCAAGAGACAAGTATTTTTCAACGTTCAGTTTGACATTCAAAGTTTTATTCCGTAATGCTGGGGACATACAAAATACTGAGGTGCAGTAATGAAAATTGCAATAACAGGACCTGAACTTCATTATAATCTGCTAATTAATATAGCAATACACAATAACAACAGGTCAGCACACACAGGATCATAATCAAGTTGAGGCCTGTGTTGAACAGCCAAGAATGCCTCAAACACCAGGGAAAGAAAAATGCCAAGCACTGTATTAAAATATCTCCCCTAGACACAGTTTGCTTTCCAAAAAAAAAGTTGGCAGTCAGCTTTGCACGCCAGCATTTCAGCATTTTTTCCCCTTCTCTACATTTATGGCAATCCCAAACTAAACCAGATTTAGGAAAGCCTTGTCATCAAAGAGGGAAGAATGGTAAAAGGAAATCTCTTATTTGTTTTATCCATGCAAATTAGGTGGTATTTAGAACAGTCTTCTGTACCAGAAGAGCCAGTATTATATTCGACAGAAGTAGGGCGGTTGTCATCCATGAAGTCAAATAAAAATTGCTTCATTTTTTCATTTTCAAATTCACAGACCTTTGATACTTTTTTCTGTCCCTTTTTCTCAGAATCCAGCAGAAGTTTTTTTCATAGACGTTCTAACATAAAAATTTAAAATTGATA
>NW_012100316.1:0-1422 GCF_000951045.1 Mandrillus leucophaeus | reverse complement strand
TATCATCTATGCAATCTCCTATCGTGCATTGTCAGATAAGTCTTTAAAAGAAAAGCCCTATAGCAACCAATCATGTGACTCAGTGAGGTCTCTTTTTTTTTTTTTTTTTTTTTTTAAGAGAATACCATATTTCATCTATGAGGAAGGCAATATAAAAACAGTACTAAAATGTCAGTATGACTTTATGGTCATTTGCAAATGCACAGAGTCCCACATTTACTGGAATAAGATCTTGCAGAATCCAGCTTGTCAATTTGAACAATTGTGTGGGGATGGGACAGATGGGCAGATGTTTCATTTTTTAAATTCTAGATTTTATTTCTTTACATCAAATGAGTTATTTTTTAATTTGTGAAAAAATAACATAGGCATGTTTTTAAAAGAAAAATCAATTGTAGACACTGAACTATTGATGAACGAAAAGTAGTACTAATTACTGGGATTAAAACTTTCTAGCTTATTTTAACAGAAAACAGTAGAATTCTCTTGATACTAATCATAATTTGTATCATAACTGATAGTCCAACTGTCTTTTCAGTTTTACAGAAATGGACAAAAGTACAGATTAAGGCAAATTTGAATAATCAACTGGACATCATTATTTCTGTTAATGCATATAGATTCCTCACTTTTTGATCCAAAACATAAACTCCTTTATTAGCTGTACACTACAATACAAATCAATCCAAACTAAAATTACTTTAAAAATCATTTTGTTTAGATAAAAAACATGACAAAAAATAATACCTCTAATTTAAAATAAACATTTCTTTCTTCATTCATAATTACTTCCCCATATTATGACATAATTAAGATTTATAATGCCTAACTAAATTGTCCAAAGGTTATAAGTGATGACTTCTCACTCTGCACAAATATTCTGTAATTAGAAAGGGAGGCAAATAGTTATTAATGAACAAATTGTGCTTAATGTATAAGTACCAAATATTGAACATAGATGTTTAAGTGAAAAAAAACCCACCCTACATTTACATCATTTTCTGGGTGGAAATCCCACAGTGTGGATACAGATAAATGAACTAAAAGACTCAGGAAAACTACCACACACACACACAAACAGAGTTTTAATTAATTAAAGCCAAAATGTGTTTATTTATTTACTTATTTATTTTTATTTTTTTGAGAAGGAGTCTCACTGTGCTGCCCAGGCTGGAGTGCAGTGGCACAATCTCGGCTCACTGCAACCTCTGCCTCGCAGGTTCCAGCGATTCTCCTGCCTCAACTCCCAAGTAGCTGGGATTACAGGCGCCTGCCACCATGCCTGGCTAATTTTTGTATTTTTAGTAGAGACAGGGTTTCCCCATGTTATTCAGGCTAGTCTCAAACTCCTGACCTCAGGTGATCCACCCATCTCGGCCTCCCAAAATGCTGGGATTACAGGTGTGAGCCACTCGTGACTTG
>NW_012100315.1:0-3143 GCF_000951045.1 Mandrillus leucophaeus | reverse complement strand
GCTCACCTGTCCACTCACCTGCACACTCATCTGCCTGCTCACCTGCACGCTCACCAGCACACTCACCTCCATGCTCACCTGTCCACTCACCTGCACACTCATCTGCCTGCTCACCTTCACACTCACCTGTCCACTCACCTCCATGCTCACCTTCACATTCACCTGCACGCTCACCTGCCCACTCACCAGCACACTCACCTGTCCACTCACCTGCACGCTCACCTCTGCAACCAAAAGAAATGAGGAGATGAAAGAATGAGTCCTGATACCCACGTATCTGGCTTCATAGCTCCTCAGGAACTGCAGCTGCCACAATATCCACAATTCTCACTCGTTTGCCGCAGAAAAACATCGCAAATCCCAGTGGTGATTTTGCTTTGAACAACTCCACACTCTTTCTCTGTTTGACTTCCTAAATTTACAATGAGAAAATATCACAGAAAGCAAACATGATTGAAATAAACTATAGTATCAGCATCAAGCCCTATGCAAATATTTTCATGAAATTGTAAACAAAACCTGTCATACAGGCTTTTTTTAGTAAAAAAAAAAAAATAGTAAAAATAGACCAAAAGTTACCCTTCTGAAAGTCTACGGTGTGATCCCAGTTTTGCTCGGCAGGCAAGTGTGTGTCTCCTTTGCTGGATGGCAGATGTTCAAATGCAAGGTCTTCAAGAAGAGACTTTAGAGTCGGCTTTCTTTTCTCTGTACCTTAATTCTGAGTGCATTAAAAATTATTCTTAGAAACTCTGATTCTTTCACATCACTTAATATTTATTTATTAGGATAAATAAATAGAATCAATTCAATTCCATGAAACTGGAAGACCCAATAACAGGTTTTATCTGGGAGGCAGGAGACCCTAAAGCCCAGTGGGTGTTTGCCCTGAGTTCCGCGTTGGCCAGACCATGCTCTCAGAGGATCGGAGCAGCAGCCTCTTGTGCACCTGTCTCTCAAGTCCTCCAGCGGTTTCCAGGGTGCGGGCTCCCATCCTCCTGAAAGTTTCCAGCGTGCGGTGTTCTCTCTGCGACCCCGCTCAGGTCCAGCGCTCCCCTGTCCTGTGGGTTCCTATCTGCCCCGTCCTCCCTGCCACTAGGACAACCAGCCCCACGCCTTCCCTAAGCACTAGCAGGGCTCACTTTGGTCTGTCCCCTGTCAGAATCTCCATCTTCTCCCATAGCTGTGCCCTCCCGGCTCCCCCACTGCTGTGCCAGGCAGGGGGCAGGAGAGTCTCTGGTGGGAGAAAGGATGTAAGACGCCCGTGTGATCCAAGGCAAAAATACGTGCTTCAGGCCGGGCGCGGCGGCTCACGCCTGTAATCCCAGCACTTTGGGAGGCCGAGGTGGCTGGATCATGAGGTCAGGAGATCGAGACCATCCTGGCTAACACAGTGAAACCCCGTCTCTACTAAAAATACAAAACATTAGCCGGGCGTGGTGGCGGCGCCTGTAGTCCCAGCTACTCCGGAGGCTGAGGCAGGAGAATGGCAGGAACCCGGGAGGCGGAGCTTGCAGTGAGCTGAGATCGCACCACTCACTCCAGCCTGGGCAACAGAGCGAGACTCCATCTCAAAAAAAAAAAAAAAAAGCAGCGCCAAATGCTGCCATTCTTTTAGGATGTCATTTATAAGACAGTCTTGAGCATAATATCATAGTATTTTGACACAGTATTGCATTTTTTAAAAAAGTGATATTTCAGAAAATAACTTCTATGTGTCTAGAGTAAGAAGGCAAAAAATGATGAAATTTATGGCCAATTAAACCCTAAACTGATTTTAAGATATGGCAAATGGCTGCATTTAATTTCTAAAAAGGAGATAGGTGCGAAAGTAGAAACGCTTACTTCCTGAGGCCTCCTCCTCTGCAGCTCATCAGAATGGAATTTAAAAATAAAATTAGAAGCTGAAAAATAGCCTGAGTCAGAACCCAGAGGCAACCTTTGCTGACCTCGTTAGGTGTTGGGTAAACTAGCCACGCTCCCTCTGGGAACGAGAGAGGACCGCGCCCCAGCTGCCTGGTCTCTCTACACAGCAGGAGGCTCACGTGCCGCTCACGTGCCGCAGGCTGGGGGTTCCTGACACAGGGGCAAGAAACAGCAAAGCAGCAGCCACTGCTGGAGTTTGTGGAGGCCCCTGGGCACATTCAGGATCCAGTGCGCTCTCTCTCTCTCTCTCTCCCCCCACCAAGCCCCACCACCTTCTCTTTTGGTCACTGTCTCTCTCTCTGTCTCTGTCCCTCTCCTTGTATCTCTCTGTCTCTCTCTGACTCTCTGTCTCTCTGTCTCTGTCCCTCTTTTTATATCTCTGTCTCTGTTCCTCTGTCTGTCTCTGTCCCTCTTTATATCTCTCTGTCTCTCTGTTTCTCTCTGTCTCTCTATCTCTGTCCCGCTCTGTCTCTGCCTCTCTGTGTCTCTCTCTCACCATCTCACCTCACCTTCTAACGGGAGCATCTCCTGTCTCAGATCCTTCCAGGTCATCATAGAAATCATAACTTATTCACCTGGGGAGCTGAACTAGCCACAGAGGCGCAAGACAAATGGGGGATTCTGCCATGTGTGTTTTGTCCATTTAACCTATATATATGTGTGTGTGTGTGTGTATATATGTGTGTGTGTGTGTGTGTGTGTGTGTGTGTGTGTGTTTATATATATATTTAGATTCAAAAGTCAGCATTTCAGGAGTTGGGCCCAGTGTCAGTAACTCAGACCTGCTTACCTTTCCAAGGGCCTGGTCTCCAAACTCCTTAGGAAACGGTGGCACTGTTAACTCCATGTGAAGACCTCCAGCTTTCTTTCCTTCCTTCCTTCCTTCTTCCCTCCCTCCCTCCCTCCCTTCCTCACTTCCTCTCTTTTTTGTTTCTTTCTTCCTTCTTTTCTTTTCTTTTCTCTCTTTCTTTCTTTTCTTTCTTCCTTTCTTTTTCTTTCTTTCTTTCTTTTTCTTTCATCTTCTTGGTACTTTTTAAACCATTAACTTGGCAAATAGTCTTTTACGAAAACCACAGACTTCTGGGCTACACTTCACGTGGGCAGGTTGACTGGTGAGAAGTTCGGTTGTGGGGAGCCGTGTCTGCGGAGACGCCCCTGCAGCTGGACCGTGTGTTCACTGAGGCCTCTGGAGCTGGACCGTGTGTTCACTGAGGCCTCTG
>NW_012100314.1:0-1222 GCF_000951045.1 Mandrillus leucophaeus | reverse complement strand
ATCCCCACATTGTAACTGAACTCTCAAAGATTTTGATAATTTATCAAACAATATATTAAATGGGCAAAAGCTACAAATGCATTTATAATCATCGCCTCTAATCCATAGCTAACATTAATCAAAAAATTACTGTTTGCAAGGAAATCTGATGTTATTAAATAAATAAACTATAATATTTATTTAATCTTAATATCAAGTGATCATGTCTGTTATTCTATTCAATTTATACATAAATAAGCATAGGCCCTGAGTGGTTAAGAAATGTGCCCAAAATTACCCAATTAGGAAAAGTAGGAGCCCAGATACTAACCAAATTCTCCCTGTTCTGGGAGTTTACGAAGCCCCCTACAGTCAAAATCATCATTCCTTTTTTGCACATGGGAAGTTTAAGGCTCGCCTGAGGAAAGCAGTTTACTTCAGTCAAAACCTGAGTCAAACCCTAAATGTGTGCCCACCTGCCTTGCTTCTCTGTTCTTTATCTCACAGACAGCTTCTCGACTTACCTTCCACAATGTATGCAGTGAGACAGCAGATGCCAAGGAGGGCCAGGGTGAGAAGTCTCATGGCTGAGGTCCTGCTGAGCTGGGCAAGGAGAGAGTGAGGATCAGGCTCTTTGAGGACCTCTTTTATGCCTCCAATGGTCAGCGCACTTCCTGCGGTGAGAGGGGGCTTTCTAGGTGGGTGTGGGATCATGGAAAGTCTTTGTAATACTGATGCTTTTTATTTTCTTTAAAAAAAAAAAAAAAAAGCTTTTTATTTTCTTTAAAAAAAAAAAAAAAAAAGTCCCTTTTCCCTGTTCATACTAACCTAACGCCTTGTGGCCTTTAACCCTTTGTCTGTGGTTAATGTGTCAATGAAACCAAATGTATGCATAGAAGACAATGTGGTTGTGTTGTCTCTTGCCACCAGCCTGAATTCAGATCTTCCGCTGTAGACATGCCTGAAGGCTGTTCACTGCCATGGCCCAGCACGGAAACTGTAAAGGAAATGAGGTGGAGTGGTCACTGTGTTCCATCCCACCTCATGTGACATCCAGTGTGACATGAGGCTTCCACAGCCATGGATCGTGAGTCCCTGGTGCCACCCTTTGACTCTCTCAGGAGGGGAAGAGAGGCTGCTGCCACACTGAGCTTCGCGATCCTTTGCTTTCTTTTCTGTCATTTTTCTCCTCCACCTTCATTCAAGTTGCCCCCCTTTCTTCATCCCAATCTCCCCAGGTACC
>NW_012100313.1:0-2212 GCF_000951045.1 Mandrillus leucophaeus | reverse complement strand
AAAAAAAAAAAAAAAAAAAAAAAAAGAATGAAACTCCTAAATAAAAAGTGTTACGTTATTTTTACATTTTTTCTTTAATTAGTGGGCTGGGTGCCATCTCAGTACAGAGGTACATTGGACAGCTGTCTTTTTTTTTTTTTTGAGACAGGGTTTTGCTATCACTCTGTTGTCCAGGCTGGAGTGCAGTGACATGATCTCAGCAGCTTCTGCCTCCCAGGCTCAAGCAAGCCTCCTGCCTCAGCTTACCAAGTAGCTGGGACTACAGGGACCCACCACTATGTCTACCTAATTTTTTTTTTTTGTTTGAGACAGAGTCTTTCTCTGTTGCCCAGGCTGGAGTGCAGTGGCGCGATCTCGGCTCACTGTAAGCTCCACCTCCCAAGTTCAATTGATTCTCCTGCGTCAGTCTCCTGAGTAGCTGGGATTACAGGCATCTGCCATCATGCCCGGCTAATTTCTTTTGTATTTTTGTAGAAACGGGGTTTCACCGTGTTGACTAGGCTGGTCTCGAACTCCTGACCTGAGGTGATCCGCCTGCGTGGGCCTCCCAAAATGCTGAGAATACAGGCATGAGCCACTACGCCCGGCCTTTAGTATTTTTTTTGTGGATATGAGGTTTTGCCATGTTGCCCAGCAAATTCCTGGTCTCAAGCAATCCGCCTACCTCGGCCTCTCAAAGTGCTGGGATTACAGACGTGAGCCACTATGCCTGGCCCCCCAAAAATCTTTAATTAAAGAATACCCCTTGCCGTTAGCATAATTCTTGAGGAATCCTGGTAACAATCATGAAAGAAATATCTAAGCAGAATCTTTGAGCTAGAAGGAGACTTAATGACTTGGGCCACTGCTCTCTCTCTCTCTTTTTTTTTCTTTTTTTTTAAGACGGAGCCTTGCTCTGTTGCCCAGGCTGGAGTGCAGTGGCGCGGTGTCGGCTCACTGCAAGCTCCGCCTCCCGGGTTCAGGCCATTCTGCCTCAGCCTCGCGAGTAGCTGGGACTACAGGCGCCCGCCACTACGCCCGGCTCATTTATTTATTTATTTTTTGTATTTTTAGTAGAGACAGGGTTTCACCGTGTTAGCCATGATGGTCTCAATCTCCTGACCTCGTGATCCGCCTGCCTCGGCCTCCCAAAGTGCTGGGATTACAGGCGTGAGCCACTGTTTCCAGCCTGCTCTCTCTTTATAGTTAGTATAAAAGGATAACAGAGAAGGGTGAGAAGGGTTAGGGACTTCTGTGTGTCATACAGCAGTGGTTCAGGGTCATGTCTAGCTCACCAGTTCAGTGTTATCTCCATCGACCTGGATGACTCCCTGCTCAATCCCATAGAGACAATAGAGCTGAGTTGAGAGACCCTAGTGCTCAAGACCACCAAGTCAGCGGCAGACCCAGAGTTGCCTAAATTCTTGACTTTAATCTTATTTTAAATTAACGCACTGTTCATAGGCCAACAAGTATTTGTTGACTAGTTAGTATGGAAGGGATACTACCCCAATTATTACACAATCAAAGATAAATAAGAGGCTATTTTTCTCTTCAAGAAGTGTGCAGGTTAATTTTTCAGATTAACTCATTACAGGACTGGCAAATACTTATACAATTCATGGCTTGTCTGACATAATTATGGGTATGTAGTATATACACACACAAAACCAATGAGAAATGAGGCCACATAAAACATTGTTCATTTTTCTTTTCTTTTTTCCCTAACTTTATTGGATTTTGTTTTGTTTTGCTTTGCTTTTTTGCTTGTTACCTTGTTCTCTCTGCACAGTGGGCAAGCAGTTTTTAGACTAGCTTTAGAAATGCCTATATGCTGGTGGGCAAACAATAAATGGAACCAAACAATAAAAAATAATATTGATTGTCTTTTGTTCAGTTTATTCTTGTTCAATCGTAATTAGGAAGCGTGATCTGGTGAAAATTTTTCTTAGGTTGGTAATGACATAAATACTTGCAGGAAGGTATTTGGTACTTTCTGCTACTGCTTTGAATTTAAGCCTAGAGTAGAAATTTAGCCACTTAGTGATAGAGAAGTTTCTTTTTCTTTGCCAAGCTTATGAGCTTGAAATTATTTCCTTCCTTCCTTCCTTCCTTCCTTCCTTCCTTCCTTCCTTCCTTCCTTCCTTCCTTCCTTCCTGCCTACCTGCCTGCCTTCCTTTCTTCTTTTGTTTTCTTTCTTTCCCTCCCTTCCCTTCCCTTCCTTTCTTTCCTT
>NW_012100312.1:0-1008 GCF_000951045.1 Mandrillus leucophaeus | reverse complement strand
AGGCTGAGGCAGGAGAATCGCTTGAACCCAGCGGGAGGAGGTTGCAATGAGCCAAGATTGCACCACTCCACTCCAGCATGGGCAAAAAAGCAGAACTCCATCTAAAAAAAAAAAAAAAAAAATCCAGGGGAACATGTTCTTGGGACCCCCGATGTCTGTGTGCAAAAGAAAAATTAAAAGAAAAAAAAGTTAAAATTCCCAAACATTTAAAGGATAAATAATATTTATATTACACAAAATATTCCAGGGATTAGAAAAAGAGAAAATACAGACCAATTCATACTAAGAGGCCAGCATAACCTTGACACCAAAACCTGGAAAAGAATGTTAAAAGGAAAGAAACCTATAGGTCAATTGCTCTCATAAACATAGACAAAAATTCTAAATAAAATATTAGCAAGACAAATCCAGCAATCTATAAAAGGGTAAATGTTATATGATGTTGAGTTTATTCCAAAAATATAAAGTTGATTTGACATTTAAATTAAAGGATAAAAATGCAGTTGTCACAATTGATGGAGAATAAGCATTTGATAAAATGCCATACCCATTCAGGATTTTAAAAAAAAATCTTTGCTACGCATTTGTTCAGCAGCAATAGAAACAAAATAAATAAAAACTTTTTTAGAAACATTTTTAAGTAGTGATGAAAGAGTGTGCCCTTAATCTGAGAAAAGATTACTATAAAAAAGTATAGCAAACAAAGTATTTATTGCCAAATATTAGAAGTTTTCACCCTGGCCCGGTGTGGTGGCTCACGCCTGTAATTCCAACACTTTGGGAGGCTGACATGGGCAGATTATGAGGTCAGGAGATCGAGACCATCCTAGCTAACACGGTGAAACCCTGTCTCTACTAAAAAACACCAGGTGTGGTGGCACGTGCCTGTAGTCCCAGTTACTCGGGAAGCTGAGGCAGGAGAATCGCTTGAACCCAGGAGGCAGAGGTTGCAGTGAGTCGTGATTGCGCCACTGCACTCCAGCCTGGGCAACAGAGCAAGACTCCATC
>NW_012100311.1:0-2622 GCF_000951045.1 Mandrillus leucophaeus | reverse complement strand
AAGATCATGGGTTTGGAGGCAAGCAACCTGGGTTTTAATTTAGATTCCACCCTTTATTGGTAATGTGATTTGGAACAGGTTACTTAACTTCTCTATACTTTGGTTTTTCAACTCATAAAATGAGGACAAAAGTAGTAACTCACAGGGTTATTGTAAGATTAAGTGTAAAATATTTTGCAAAACTTAAGCTTTTTAAGTGCAATAAGCACTTAAAAATGAAAACTATTTCAGGGAGGATTTAGTTCAACTACATTTAACAGACAACCTCCAAATCCGTGCTCATATTAAAAAGGGGCTTATTTTCCTAATGTGAAAGAAGTCAGAGATGGGCAGTTCATGGTAGGAAGCACCACAACATCATCAGGAATTCAGATTCCTTCTTTTTATCTGTTCCATCATTCTTAGTATATCATTTTCATTCTCAAGCTTATTTCCTAGTTGCAAAATGATTGCTGCAGCCCCAGGCATTACATTCATATTTCAGGAAGCTGGGAAAGACACAAGGCAAGGACAAGGAAAAGTCTCCCAGCTGAGTCAGCCCTCTCTAAAAGCTCCTGGACTTACCCAGTGACTTCCGTTTATATCTCATTGGCTTTCCCTACATAATGTCTCCCCAACATAGGGGTTCTGGTATTGGAAAACAGGACTATCATGATTGCTTTTATTTAACTCTATAACCACTGACCACATTATTCACAAATCATGCCTCAAGATTCTGTTTTTGGTTTAAGTTTTTTTTGTTACTACTGCTACTGAAATTATGAAAACTAGTAGACTCTAACTGTCATTTAAACCTCAGAGAATTGAAAAACCTCAAGAAGTTTAACCATTACAGGGCTATGTGATTTTTAGCCTTTTGAGACCAACTACAAAATCAAACTAACATCCGGTATCATTATTTCCTATCTTACATGACAGTCTGATTTTTGAAGTAAGAAATGTGACTGATTCTAAAAGAAGAGAGAATGAACCAAAACAATTTGACAAAAAATATCTAACAAATTAATTCTCATCAGTTTTATTGTTAGTGATTGCATTCACTGTTGTGGGATTTAGAGCTAAAGCACAAACACATAACACTTTAAAATGTTCCATGTCTTCTTTTGCATCATTACGGAAACATCAACCAGGAAGGAAATTGAGACAACACAAAATTATCTAATGGATATTAAGAACCACAGAGTACCACCCTTTTTTAAGTCTGAATTGCACCAGTTATATCAGTCTCAGGTAATTGACTATAATGAACAATAATCTAATAAAAGTTTTTATAAAAGTTGATATGTTGCATATGTTATTATGTAATCTATCTTTCCTGATGCTGTTTAATTCTTTCCTGCATCGACCTGACTGACCAACCTACACCCTTCAAATCCGTATTTTCACAAGCGTGTGATAGGGAAGACTAATGTCAGGTCTTGCACCTAAATAGAAGTTCTCTGCAATGCATTACTCTCACTCCCTGATCCTGCCTTTCAGTCTCTCTGTTAATCACTCTCTCCCATCTATGTTAAGCCTTTTTAGGCAGAATCTTTCCTATCATTGACCCTCCTCTGATAACCCATTTTGAGGTTTTTATTCAGTTAAAATTTCCTCACCCATCAGCTGCTAAGATAGCACTAAGAGATCGTGAGTTCTTGGAAGCTCAGGGAGGGAGAACGCTCTTCTCCTGTTCTGTTTCAGCTTAACTGTAGGACCACAGCCCTGACCTTCCCCTCACTGGCCAAAAGTTCATTAAAACCCTGAAGCAAAGTGAATATTTTCATGTGTTCAGAACACCCTGCATTTCTGTGAAAATTTCAGAAGAAATTATGGGAAATTATGACTAGTTAACAAAAGCTAGAATTGGGTTAATCAGTCTCTTATAGAATTTCAGTTTGTAAACTTTATTTTCAGGGCATTAAAAATATGTTTTCATTATTGCTTATCAATTTAACATATTTGTAACAGTTGAATTTCAGCCGTGTATAAGTCTAAAATAAGGGTTTTTTTCCTTTCAGTTTAATCATCTGGACAGTCTTTCCAAAAAACTGCCTCCTTTTACAAAGAAAAATGAAGATGCAAATGAAATGGTTGTTCAAGATACATCTGATCTTAATCTAGGTAATATGTTAGCATAGCACATACTCCTCTTAAATGTCCATAACTGAATAATACCTGACAGCAGCCTCTTAGGACATAACCACTGATAGCTGATGCCATAGCCTATAGTGACGTGCATATTACAGATCTGGCTGAGTTATATGAGAAAACTAAGATGTAAATAACATTTCGTTTTCATCCTGTATGCTTAAAATTGGCCTAAATGCATTTAGGAGACCCGACTAATTTAAAAAGCAGGGGAGTAATGAAAGTTCATTGGGGAACAAGACATTCATAAGATCTCAAAATATCAACCCACATATTACTTACAAATTATAAGGAGGAAAATGTATCTTTACAATGGAGATATTGAGCATTTTCTACCTTAACTAAGTCATCAAACTCCTACCAACAATGAGACAACCTAGCAGTGAGTGAGTTCTCATGTGATGCAACACGAAGTGCATAGATTCTTGATATGGTCTGGCTTTGTCCCCACCCAAACCTCATCTTGAATTCCCAAGTATTGTGGGAGGTACC
>NW_012100310.1:0-1227 GCF_000951045.1 Mandrillus leucophaeus | reverse complement strand
AATGTTATTTCTTGGTTGTTTTTCTCAGGTATTTCTCTTGGTGTGCCTGAGATAAACTAAGGAGAATAAAATTACCTATTCATTTATGTTTACTCCATATGTTACATTATGCTTCATATTTTATTTTTGTTTTCCTTTATAACTAAAACAAATTGCATTTGATTTTCAGAAACCAAACTCCTATATTTCTTATTGGTGTAGTTTAACTCTATACTGTGGTAATGCATTTTCTTCAGTCAGTCTATAGCTTCACAACCTTTAAGGTTTTTGGTCCCTTTCACATCCGCTCAATATCCTCGTTATCTGCCATTATTTAAGCACCTTTTCTATGTCTTCCACCAAGTTTTATTTCTAATTATATGGCCTGTTCTTCTGGCAATCTTAGTGCTTAGAAAAATTGAACCATTCCAGTCTCACTTAGTCTTTTAATAGTGTGAATCATTGTGTGTCAAGGCTCTTACTTTGATAAATTTAGGAGTGGTTCTCTTGTCCTTTCCTTTTCCATCATTAACTGTTAATACCAGCATCTAAGTAGTTGTTATTTCGAATAAATTAATATTGGGTTACACTGCCATATTTATACAAAAAACAAGCTTTGTTATGTAACAGTCTCTTACACCAAATAATGAGTTTAAATTAATTTTAAAGTTATAACTGCTGAATCTATATGAAACATGAAGATGTGATTTCACAGTATTTGGGTTTTTTAAGCTAAAATGATTATAAATTATTCAGCTAAGCTCCATAAAAAAAGAAAATGTGAAAAATTTCTGGTGTTATTTTAAAAACTCAAAATGCAGAACACAATGAAAGCCACTACATTTTGAAAATTCAGGTCAAATATGAAATATTCATGTTCAGAATAAATCTTACATTCTTTATAAATAGTTTATAACAAAACATGTGAATTTTAATGACATTTTAAAGTTTTATTTTTTTCCAAAAGGTATAAAAGTATGCCAGGTGAAAAAGGTATCAGAGGATATTCTATAAAAATTCTAATAAATTATGGGATAATACATATATGTGAGATGTGAGGGTCAGATTAAACATTACCTTGCCAATATGTTATTTTTTAAATTAATAATGCATACTTAAAAGTCTATAAACTCTGATATGTCTACATGTGTGTATATATGTTTGTATACTGTAAATAATGGTATAATTATTTATAGGAAAAGCTAATGAAGTCTTGATCACAAATAACAATGGTTTTACCAAAAATGA
>NW_012100309.1:434220-481697 GCF_000951045.1 Mandrillus leucophaeus | reverse complement strand
AACCCAGTACCTCAGTTGAAAATGCAGAAATCACAGGTCTTCTGTGTCGCTCGCGCTGGGAGTTGGAGACTGGAGCTGTTCCTATTCGGCCATCTTGCTCCGCCCCCCCCCCTCCTAACTACCTCTTTAATGGTCTCACCTCTTAACACTGTTGCATTAGGGATTAAGTTTCATTAAGTCGCATCAGAGTTTATATAATGACCTTCTTTGGTCTCTTATAATTTTTGTCTTGAAATTTATTTTGTCTAATATACATTTAGCTACTCTTGCTCTTTTTTGGTTTCTATTGGCTTGGAATATCTTTTTCTATCCCTTTATTTTCTGTCTCTGTGTGTCTTTATAGGTAAAATGTGTTTCTTATAGGCAACAGATCATTGGGTTTTATTTTTTATCTATTCAGCCACTCTATATCTTTTGATTGGAGAGTTTAATCCATTGCCAGTCAAAGTCATTATTGATAAGTAAGGACTTACTGCTGCTATTTTGTTATCTGTTTTTTGGCTGTTTTGTGGTCATCTCGTCTTTCCTTCCTTCTTGTCTTCCTTTTAGTAAAGGTGATTTTCTCTGGTGATATAATTTATTTTCTCACTTTTTATTTTTTGTGTATCTGTTGTATGATTTTATCATAACGCTTGCAAATACAATCTTAGAACCCATGATTTTAAGCTGATAACAACTTAATTGTTTGCATAAAAAATGAGCAAAAAGAAAACTAGTAAAAACTCTACCCCTTAACTTCATTCTCTTGCTTTTTAACTTTCTGTTGTTTCTATATATATCTTATTATATACTCTATGGTTTGAAAAGTTGATATAGTTACTATTTTTGATTAGTTCATCATTTAGCGTTTCTACTTCAGATATGAGTAGTTTGCACACATTTACAGTGTTATAATATTCTGTTTTTCTGTGTACTTATTATTATCAGTGAGTTTTTTACCTTCAGATGATTTATTCTTGCTCATTAACTTTCTTTTCTTTCAGATTGAAGTATTCCTTTTCTTGGTCTAGGAAGTCTTTATTTCTACTTCATGTTTGAGGGATATTTTTGCTGGATATACTATTTTAGGGTAAAAGGTTTTTTCCTTCAGCACTTTAAATATGTCATGCCACTCTCTCCTGGCTTGTAAGGTTTCCACTGCAAAGTCTGCTCCCAGACGTATTATAGCTCCATTGTATGTTATTTGTTTCTTTTCTCTTGCCACTTTTAGAATCCTTTCTTTATCCTTGATCTTTAGGAGTTTACTAAATGCCTTGAGGTAGTCTTCTTTGGGTTAAATCTGCTAGGTGTTCTACAACCTTCTTATACTTGGATATTGATATGTTTCTCTAGGTTTAGGAGGTAAAAGGCCAATAACTACTTTTAGATTTGCCCTTTTGAAGCTATTTTCTAGATCCTGCAGGCATACTTCATTCTTTTTTATTCTTTTTTCTTTCGTCTCCTCTGACTGTATTTTCAAACTGTCTGCCTTCAAGCTCACTAATTCTTTGTGCTGCTTGATCAATTCTACTATTAAGATTCTAATGCATTCTTCAATATGTCAATTGCATTTTTCAGATCCACAATTTATGCTTGATTCTTTTTAATTATTTCAATCTCTTTGTTAAATTTGTCTGATATACTTCTGAATTCCTTCTCTTTGTTATCTTGAATTTCACTTTCCTCAAAACAGCTATTTTTAATACTCTGTCTGAAAGGTCATATATGTTCATTTCTCCAGGGTTGGTCTTTGGTGCGTTATTTAGTTCATCTGGTGAAGTTGTTTTCCTGGATGGTCTTGCTACTTGTAGATGTTCATTTGTACCTGGGCATTGAAGAGTTAGCTATTTATTGCAGTCTTCACAGTCTGGGCTTGTTCTCATCCATCTTGGGAATGCTTTCCAGGAATTCAAAAAGGACTTGGGTGTTAAGATCTAAGCTGTATCTGCTTTAGGGGCACCCCAAACCCAGTAACGCTGTGGTTCTTGCAGACTTGTAGACATACTGCCTTGATTGTCTTAGACAATATCTGGGAAAATTTTCTGCATTACCAAGCAGAGACTCTTGTCACTGCCCTTACTTTCTTCCAAATGAATAGTCTCCCTCTCTGTTCTGAGCCATCTGAAGCTCAGGGTGGAGTGACATAAGCACTCCCATCGCCACGACCATCAGGATTGTGCTTGGTCAGATGTTAAACCAGCACAGCACTGGGTCTCAACCAAGGTCCACTGTAACCACTACCCGACTACTGTCTATGCTTTCTCAAGGCCCTAGGGCTCTACAATCCATGGGTGGCAAAGCTGGCCAGGTCTGTGTCCTTCCCTTCAGGATGTCAAGTTCCCCCAGGCCCCAGGTGGATCCAGAAGTGCTGTTTCAGAACTGGGAGCCAGGAACTACAGTCAAAAACCTTAGCAGCCTACCTGGTATTCTATTTTACTGGGGCTGAGCTTACATTCAAACCACAAGACACAGTCCTTCCCAGTCTTCCCTTTCCAAAGGCAGACGAACCTCAACCCATGGCCATCACAACCCAGGCCTACAGGGAGTACTGCCAGAGTACCAGGGATGTTCCCTTATGACCCAAGGGTTCTTCAGTCAGCTTGTGGTGAATGATGCCTAGCTGGGAGTCACCCCTCAGCACAGTGGACTCCCCCTCTGGTCCAGGGCAGGTCCAGAAATGCCATCCAAGAGCCACGTCCTGGAATCCAAGAGCCAAGTCCTGGAATTGGGGACCCCAAGAGCCTACTTGGTATTCTACCCCCATGGCTGTGCTGGTACCTAAGATGCAAGACAAAGTCCCCTTTACTTTTCTCTGTGCTTTTCTCAAGTGAAGAGTCTTGTCCTATAGCCATCACAGCTGGAAATGTACTGAGACTCACCTGATGCCACCAAGTCTCAGAGTCTCACCCAAGGCCCTCAATGCAGTCCCTGGATATCACTGATGGTTACTCAGGGACCCAGGGCTCCTCAGTTAGCAGGTGATGAATCCTGCCAGGATTGGGTCCTTCCCTTCAAGGATATAGGTGTCCTTCTTGCCCAAAGAGTGTCCAGAAATGTCATCTTGGAGCTAGGGCCTGGAAAGGGGACATCATGACTCTGACCTGTGCCCTATCTTACTGTGGCTAATCTGGTATGCAGGATGTAAGACAAAGTCCTCCCCACTCTTCCCTCTCCTCTCCTCAAGCAGAAGGAAGGGGTCTGTTTTGGAGCTGCAAGCTGAGTGGTCTGGGTTAAGGGAGGGGTGACTGCCATACTCCCTTAGCTGCCCCAACTGGTGATTCAATAGAACACATGCCATCCCCAGTCCACAGTCTCTGGCCCTAGTTCAGCACTAGGACTCACCTAGGAGTTGTAGTCCTTGTGGCCTAGACTGCCTTTCAAATTTACTTAGAGCACCAGAGCACTTTAGCCCATAATAGGAGGGCTTATGCAAATTCAAGTATTGACCACAAGCATCAGCAATTCCCCTCTGGCTAGGGATAGTTTAAATACTCTCTCCATGGGTAGACATCAGCTGAGTTTGGTCCAGTTTTGCTTTCTGTTACAACACAGCACTGAGTTCAATGCCTCAAAATTGCTACACTGACTGTCCCTCTCCCCAGTACAAAGAATCACTCTCCACACTGTGTCCCACTCCCAGGGAATGGGGGAAGGGTGGCGTCAGTGACTCAAGACTATTTTTCCTACTTGTTCAGTGCCTCTTTCAGTGATGCAAAGTTAAAACCAGGTACTATGAGTGCTCTTACGCGGTTCTTAGGAAGGTGTTTTTTGTGTGTAGAGAGTTGTTAAATTGGTGTGCTTGTGGGTGGTGTCTTCTATTCCCCCATCTTGTTTCACCCCTCATCTACATCTTGTTAATATTTAAAGATCTCTTAATATCTCTTAAAGATCTCTTAAATATCAAGGAAAAAAATGCCAAAACCCAAGGGGGCAAAAGATGTGAATGGAGAATTCACAGAAAAAGAATCGCAAATAGCCAATGAACATTTTTTAAAGATGCTCAACTTCACACATAGCGAAGTGCAAACGAAAACTTCTATCTATCCATCCCCCTGCGAGACTCAGCAAAATTCCTAAATTTGACCACAATCCCTGTTGGTGAGGCTGTGGAATAAAATATACACTGCTAATGGAATTGCCAAATGGTGACACAAGGAACTTGGAAATATACATATATCAAAATTGAAATTCAGCAATATCTATCAAATACCAGCATATTTCTCCTTCAACTCAACAATGTCCCTCCCAGAAATTACCCTGAAAATGTACTTTCACAAATAAGAAACATTGCACAAAGTTGTTTACTTAAACAGTATTTGTAAGAAAAATATACTGGAAATAGCCCAAATGTCCATCAATAGGGCATTGACTGAAAAAACTACAGTTCATGCATGTAATGGACTACTAAATGGTCATACGTAAAGGATGAAGAAATACCTAGCACTAACACAGAGGAATCTATAGGATATTTTCTTAAATAAATGAATTCACTTAATTCTTTTATAAAATATTCTATATTACATTTAGAATGAGAAAGGCAGGAAACTAAGACTCATGGTTATGTATGTGTTTATATATTTTTGGGATTTATTTTTTTTTAAATGGACTGGAATGAGAAACCAGAAAGCAGCAAAAAAAAAAAAAAAAATACTCATGTTACAGAAGGAAATAGGGCAGGGACGATAAGGACAGAAACCAGACTAGTATTTTACATATTCAAAAAATTAAATTATAAAAAGTTTCAAGGTATTCCATCAGACTAGATAACATGAAGGACTATGCTATCACAGAATACCTAAAAGAGTACCAGATCAACATGAAACTTCTGTCTGTAAAAAGACAGTATAGAATTAAAAGATTACTCAAATATGAAGTATTTGCTACACACAAGCCTACAAGCAGTCAGTATCCAGGACACATAAAATATATATAGGAGATATAGACATATAAAAGACACATCCCATAAAGAAAACCAAACTTCAGAAAAGGAACATGAGCAAATGACATTTCACAAATGAAATATCGATGGCCAGTTAACCTAATTAGTAGTCAGAGAAATATAAATTAGAACTACAATGAGCTATCAGATTACCAGTAATTATAAAAGACTGAGATATTGTTGGTGAAAACATGTAACAACTAAGACTCTTATGCATTGCTAAGAGGGGTACAACTGGCATAACCATTTAGGAAAATAATTTTGCATTACCTTGAAGATGCAAAGAAGTGCATACCATATGAACTAGCAATTCTATTCCTAGAAATATATCCTAGAGAAAGTTTTTATACATGTGTGCAAGGAAAAATGTCAATAATAGTCCAAGTAGCATTGTTCTTCATCGGAAAATATTCGAAACAACGTAAGCAAAATATTCAAAACAACCTAAATATCCATTGTTAGAAGATACATAAATTGTGATATATTCATACAATAGAATGCTGTATAGCAGGAAAAATAATAAATGTACTAGACCTACAAGTATCAAAGCAGGTGAACCACAAAATATAATACTGAGTGGAAAAAAAAAGCAAGTTGCAGAAAAATATATAGAGTTGGATCAATATCTAGAAAGTTCAAAATAAAGCAATTAAAAAGTCTGTGTTATAACAAAAAACAAATTCAAGAAAATAGTTACCTCTAGAGGGTAGGATATGAAATACAAAAGAAGAAATCTTCAGAAGTATCATGTATTATTTCTTAAGCTACCTAGTGAGTATGAGGGTTATCTGTTTTATTCTTATTTGCTAAACTGTACATATACATTAATGTACTCATTATGTATATTTAATAAAATATAAAAGTAATTTTAAAGAGTCAATTGCATTAGCAGTACTAAAATATCCATGATATATATTTGTTGGCAAACATCCAAAAAATCACTTCAAATTTAACTGATTTCTATTTAATTGTTAGTTTTTAAAATAGAGTAAAATTAACTTATACAGTTATACTGACAGATTTTCTCAGTAGATGTTGGCCTGCTTTTTAAAGAGCATATTCCTCCTCCTTCCATCAGAATCTAGGAGAAAACCAAAATGTTAACAATTCCTAAGTATACATAATAATATTCACTTATATCTACCCTATTTATACCACCAATTCATTTTATAGTACTTTTCTTTTACATTACTTCAGTTCAACTTTTTTTTTTTTTTTTTTTTTTTTTTTTTTTTTTTTGAGATGGAGTCTCTCTCTGTCCCCAGGCTGGAGTGCAGTGGCACCATCTCGGCTCACTGCAAGCTCCGCCTCCTGGATTCACGCCATTCTCCTGCCACAGCCCCCCGAGTAGCTGGGACTACAGGCGCCCGCCACCACGCCCGGCTAATGTTTTATTTTTTTTTTTAGTAGAGACAGGGTTTCACCATGTTAGCCATGATGGTCTCGATCTCCTGACCTCATGATCCACCCGCTTCGGCCTCCCACAGTGCTGGGATTACAGGCTTGAGCCACCGCGCCCGGCCAACATGGTTTATTTTTAAATCACAAAGAAAAATTAGCCTGTGGTGAACAATAAAATGAAATTTAAATTGGTTTTAAAACAACAAGCAACAGAAGAGACACTTGCCAAGAAATGAATTACTGAGAAAAAGGAAAAGCTTCAGATAATCATAGTAAATGCAGCTGAACAAAGACAAACATATTAAGGCAATTTGGAAATTTGTTATTCTTTATTTAATTTCCTAAGTTAGATCATCAGTCATTTGTTTTCAGGTTTTTAAAATAATAAAAGCTCTTAGAGGTATAAATTTATATAGAACACACCTTTGGTTTTGGTTTCCATCACTTTCTATGTATTTGTACTTTATTTTCATTTCCTTTCTCAAACAAAGCAAAGAAACCCTGAGTGTTTCTTTATTTCCAGGATGTTAAGGGAAGTTAAGTATCTTTTTAGTTGATTTCAATTTTATCAAATTTTGATTAGAGAATGTACCTATGAATCTCTCCTTAGATAAATTTCTTAGATTTTCTTTATGGCTTACTATATGAATTATGTTTGCAAATGTACCATGGGCTTATAAAAATTTTTTTCTATATATTCTCTATTAGTAGGATATAGAATTTTACATATATAGAATAAAGGAGAAACTGTCTAGCTGCTTCCCAAACCTGACTCCCTTTTTCTTGGACATACAGCTAGACTGTATTTCCCAACCTCCCTTGGAATTAGTTTAGACATGTTACTTAAGTTCTGGTCATAAGCAGAAGTAATGTATACTACTGCCGGTCCTGGTCCATAAAAATCTTCCCCACAATCCTCCACTTCCTTTTCCCCTCTGCTCTCTGGTGACAATAAACTGGAAGCCACCAGTTTAGGGCCTGAATAACTACATGAAGCAGAGCCCCTTCCCTAACCCCTCTATCTTATCATTTAAAAACCTTTTCTCTTCAACTCATGACACATTCAACTCCCTTGCAACAAGAACACAAAACTTTCAAGAAAGCTATGGAGACCCCAAGGCAGGTCTGCACTCCACTACCTACTTCAGATCTGTTTGAGAAGGACAGCAAAGATCTTCCCAAAGGACAAGACACTAAGTTATTCACGAACGTCCTCCATCCTCCAGGATGGCAAGCCTTCACAATGCATACCCAGCAGGATTTTATAGTTGTTGTGGATCAGAAAATCTGCATCTCCTATTTTTCTCTTTTCTGAATGGGCTTTTTATTGCATTTATATGGTCTTTGCTCCAATAGTATATATGTTTTCTTAATGTATGTATATCGCTATCTGTTTGCTTTCAACCTTTATTATATTCTAGATACGCTGCTTATAAACTATATTGATTTTTTCTCCATAATTTGATATTCTTTGAATATTGAAAAGAATTCATGTTCAATATATTTATTCATATTCAATATGTTAATTGCTAAGTGGGTTTCATTCCTTACACTGTATATAGAATTGCTATTTCATTTCTTCCCATCTTGATCAGGTTTCCTAGTGTGACATCATCACTCTTGAATTTTGTTCTACCACGGCGCCACTTCTCTAGTGATTACCTTCCCATGTTAACAATTGTATTTAAACTTTATTCCTCTACTAAACCTTTAAAATTAAATAATTATACTCCTCCAACACTTTGTTCTTTCCTATTCTCTTCCACTCCCACTAAAGGTTCTTGAGAACAACACACGTCCCCATTCAAGAGGCTTGTTCTGTTTGCTTGTTTTAGCCTGTATGTCTCTTCATCAATTCTTCCTTAGCAGAAGCTACCTGTTTTAATTTTACCTAACCCATGGGCAGGTGCAACCCAGCCCTCTTTCTACTCCTACCCCTTCATTCCATCCCATTGGTGACTCCTGCCTTGGCCCCTCTGGTAGAACCTAATTTTAGTCAGGGTTCCACTGCACCTTTGGCCATGGCCAGGCATCACAATGTAAAAGTCCCCACACCTGCTCTACCCAAAGAATTCCTCATAGCACCTGATTCCCCTTGGGCTACACCAATGGACTTTTTTCTTTTCTGACTAGTTCTAGCTACATTCAAGCTGCCAGCTTTCTAGACATAGGTGTAGTCAAATAGAATTTGTTTTTGAAGTATTATATTTTGCTGATAATTCATATTTTGGGAGGATAAATCTATATTATTCATATTTGGGAAAATATGAATTATTTAAAAGAATAACAGGACAGCTTCCAACACTACTGACCACATTCTCCTCCTTTTTCTTTCCTATGACACTAGTACTCCTCAAACCTCTCTAGTAGCTCATTCTCAGCCTCCTTTTCTGGTTCCTCTTCTACTTCATACCCTCCAACCTGAAATGTGCCTTCTCAGGAATTTGACAATTTTTGTTCTTATTCTATACACTTTCTCTCGAGAATCATACACTTGGATGTAGTCAATTATCTCCTATTCATTAAAGTCTAAAAAATCTCTTCTGACCTCAAGCCCTGTATATATAATTGTCTACTATACATCTCCACATAGATCACAGGTTTTTCAGAAGATCCTCACTTGAGCTCAGTGGGTCAAACTTCTCTCTCTCAGAAATCTGCTCCTCCTCTGAATCAGGGTGATGTTAGGTATTGTTTTTAAAAAGTATATTACAAAATGTATAATGCTAAACACAATCATTTCTCTCTTGTGTAATAATCTAAAGTGAGTGTTTCTGGTAAGCAGGCAATTTGCCTCCATGTAGTGATTCAGAGACCCAGTCCTTTCCATCTTGTGGCTCCATTATCCCTTGGGGCCTCACTACCATCTAGCCATCAAAAGAAAGACAGCATGGAAAAATAATTCCCTTTTCTTATAAGCCTTGACCTAAAATGATGCACATCACTTTTCCCTAATATTTCATTAGTGAGATCTAGCCATATGGCCACATGTACATGGACGGATGGTTAGGAAACATGTTCCTTGGCTGGGAAGCCATTTCACAGTGGTAGCTCTATTCTATTAAAAAGGGTACATTCTACAAAAAAGGGTACATGAATTTTGATGGAGTTAACCTTTCCTGCCACCTCCTCCTATGGTTTCAATCTCGTTCAGTAGCACAATCCCATCAACTACCCATTTACTCAAATCATAAATAAATCTAGGTCTTCCTCAATTTCTTCCTTCTTCCTTAACTAATCACCAATCACCAAGTACTATCAATTCTAGAGCTAATCTTCTCTTCTCTCACTTTCATCCTTACTGCTATTATAAAACTTCAAGCTCTCATTATTTCTTCCCCTAACTTGAGTTGTTCCACTTATCAAATCCCTCCTCATTGTTGCTAGAGTCAACTTTTTTATTACTCTGACATCATCATATTCCTCTGCTAAAATTTGTTTAGTGGATCTCTGTTTAACAATCAAGAATTGGCCGGGC
Organism: Mandrillus leucophaeus; assembly: GCF_000951045.1. NCBI lineage: Eukaryota > Metazoa > Chordata > Mammalia > Primates > Cercopithecidae > Mandrillus > Mandrillus leucophaeus. The sequence goes on along the minus strand of NW_012100309.1, from coordinate 471,900 downwards.
GCGGTGGCTCACGCCTATAATCCCAGCACTTTGGGAGGCCGAGGCGGGTGGATCACCTGAGGTCGGGAGTTTAAGACCTGCCTGACCAACATGGAGAAACCCCGTCTCTGCTAAAAATACAAAATTACCCAGGCATGGTGGCACATGCCTGTAATCCCAGCTACTCAGGAGGCTGAGGCAGGAGAATCGCTTGAACCCAGGAGGCAGAGGTTGCGGTGAGCTGAGATCGTGCCATTGCACTCCAGCCTGGGCAAAAAGAGCAAAACTCCGTCTCAAAAATAAATAAATAAATAAATAAAAATAAAAACCAACAATCAAGAATTAAACTGTTATATATCATACAAGGCCATTTATGACCTGCCTCTTTGTATTGTCCAGAATTACCTAGGCCACTCCTGCGCCTCTTATCATTAGTATTATAAATAGTAGCTATAACAATAACTAGAATGAAACAAGGTACTTGAAATTTCTAAAACAGGCTGTACTCTGACATCTTAGTTTATCTATGTTGCTCCTTCTTCACAATTTGACCATTTGGTAAACAACTTATTGATACTGTGCTCAAAAGTTACCTCCTCCATCACATCTTCCTCCTGTTTACACATGAAACTTAGAAGTGTCTTTTACTAATAACCCAAAACAAACTTCAAGCAGTTGATCTAAATGTATTATATTTTTGTCTCTTTCTGACTAGCCATTAGATGAAGACTTCTTAAAGACGGGTTGCATGTCCTTTCATCTCTGTACCTTGCAGAGTCTAGTGCAAACAGAATATAATCTTGAGAACAAAGCACCATTTTATCCCCAGTGTCTAGCACACAGGAAACATTCAATAAGTGTATATGAATTCATGATATGTACTCAATAAATATTTATTGAAGAAAAAAGGGAAAACAGTATAGCTGAAAATATCAAATCAGATAAGACAGATAGTTGAATCTTAGCTTGAGAGTGTGACCTCAAACAAGTTATCTAATCTCTCTAAATTTCAATCTCTTTTGCTGTGAAGACTTTAGCAACTCAGGCTCCTATAGATTAGAAATAAACTACATAAAGTTCCTAGCACTATTGTAAAAATTACAACCTTATGATAGCAAGGGATTATAATATTACATAACCAGTGTTTATAGATATTTCAATAGTATGGCAAATATAAAATTATGTAGTAGATTGAAACCCAAAGCATTTTCATGTTGAAAGATGATATGGTTTGGATCTTTGGATGCCCCCCAGCAAATCTCATGTTGAATTATAATCCCCAGTGTTGGAAATGGGACCTGGTGGGAGGTGACTGAATCATGGGAAATAGTTTCTCCTGAATGGTTTTGTACCCTCTCCCTTGGTACTTCCTTTACAATACTGAAGTCTGTTCTCATGAGATCTGGTTGGTTAAAAGTGTGTGGCACCTCCCGCCTCACTCTCTCTTGCTCCTGCTTTTGCTATTTGAGATGCTTCACACCCACTTCACCTTCCACCATAACTGTTATTTCCTGAGGTTTCCCCAGAAGTCAATCTGATGCCACAATCCTGCTTCCTATACAGCATGTGAAACCGTGAGCCAATTAAATCTCATTTCTTTATAAATTACCCAGTCTCAGGTATTTCTTTATAGCAATGTGAGAACAGACTAATATAGAAAATTGGTACCAGGAGTGGAGTTTTGATATAAAGATACCTGAAAATGTGGAAGGAATTTTGGAACTCGGTAATGGGCAGAAGTTGGAAGAATGTGGCAGGCTCAGAAGAAGACAAGAAGAAAATAAGGGAAAGTTTGGAACTTCGTAAAGACTGGTAGTTGAATGGTTATAACAAAAAAGGCTGAAAATGCTGGTAGTGATATTGATAGTGAAGTTCAGGCTGAGGAGGTCTCAGATAGAAATGAGGAACTTATTGGGAACTGGAGCAAAGGTCACTTTTGTTATGTGTTAGCAAAGAACTTGGCAGTATTGTGCCCCTGCCCTAGGGATCTGTGGAACTCTGAACTTGAAGGTGATTAATTTAGGATATCTGGCAGAAGAAATTTCTAAGCAGCAAAGCATTCAAGACATGGACCAGCTGCTTTATATGAACAGCCTATGTTCATATGTGTGAGCAAAGAAATGATAAAAAAAACTGGAACTTATATTTAAAAGGGAAGCAGAGCATAAAAGTTTGGAAAATTTGCAGCCTGGCCATGTGGTAGAAAATAAAAGCCCATTTTCCAGGAAGGAATTCAAGCAGGCTGCAGAAATTTGCATAAGTAAAAACGAGCTAAGTGCTAATAGCCAAGACAATGGGGAGAAGGTCTCAATGGCATTTCAGAGACCTTCATGGCAGCCCGTCCTATCACATGCCTGAAGGCCTAGGAGGGAAGAATGGTTTCCTGGGCCAGGCTCAGGGCCCTGCTGCTCTGTGCAGCCTCAGAACACTGCTCCCTGTATCCCAGTCACTCCAGCTCCAGCCATGGCTCAAAGGGGCCCAGGTACAGCTCAGTCTGCTGCTTCACAGGATGCAAGCTGTAAGCCTTGAACCTTCCATGTGGTGTTAAGCCTGTGGGTACACAGAGTGTAAGATTTAAGGCTTGAGAGACTCCACCTAGATTTCACAGGATGTACGGAAAAGCCTAGACGTTCAGGCAGAAGTCTGTTGCACAGGTGGACCTCTCATGGATAACCCCTACTAGGGCAGAGTGGAGGGGCAATGTGGGATTGAGCCCTCCCACAAAGTCCCCAATGGGGCACTGCCTAGTGGAGCCATGAGAAGAGGACCACCATCCTTCAGACCCTGGAATGGTAGATACACCATCAGCTTGCACCTAACTCCTGGAAAAGCCACAGGCACTCAGCACCAGCCCACGAAAGCAGCCACAGGGGCTGAACCTTTCAAAACCACAGAGGCGGGGCTGCCCAAGGCTTTTGGAATCCACCTCTTACACCAGTGTGTCTGGATGTGAGATATACAGCCAAGGGAAATTATTTTGGAGCTTTAAGACTTATGGCTGCCCTGTTGAGTTTCAGACTAGCATGGGGCCTATAGCCCCTTTCTTCTGGCCTATTTCTCCCTTTTGGAATGTAAATATCTACCCAATGCTTGTGCCCCCATTGAATCCTGGAAGTAACTACCTTGTTTTTGATTTTACAGGCTCATAGCTGGAAGGGACTTGCCTTGTATCAGGTGAGACTTTGAACTTTTGAGCTAATGCTGGGATGAGTTAAGACTTTGGAGAACTGTTGGAAATGCATGATTTTATTTTGCAATGTGAGAAGGACATGAGATTTGGGGGGCTGGGGGTGGAAAGATATGGTTTGGATCTATCTCCCTGCCAAATCTCATGTCAAATTATAATCCTGAGTGTTGGAGGTGGGGCTTGGTGGGAGGTGACTGGATCATGGCAGGGCAGCAATTTCTCTTGAATGGTTTAGCACCATCCCTCTTGGTGCTGTCCTCATGCTAGTGAGTTTGTTTTCCTGTGATCTGGTCATTTAAAAGTCTGTGGCACCTTCCTACTCATTCTCTCTTGTTCCTGTTGCTGCCTTGTGAGACTCCTTGTTTCCCCTTTGCCTTCTGCCATAATTAAAAGTTTCCTGAGGCCTCCCCAGAAACCAATCAGATGCCATCATCATGCTTCCTGTATAGCCTGCAGAAGCATGAGCCAACTAAACCTCTTTTCTTTATAAATTGCCCAGTCTTAGGTATTTCTTTATAGCAATGCAAGAATGAACTAATACAGAAATTTTGTAATACTTAAAAAATGTGTTTAAAATGTCCTCAAGATTGTTTTGTCTCATATAAAGCATGTAACAGTCTCTGAAAACGTTTTTATTGCTAGATCTAAAATATAATTTCCTCAGAATAAAAAAGTGTAAGACAAAGAGTCCATCCCAAAAAATTAATGAATAAATGTTAATCTTAAATCAAAGTGAACGCTAAATACAGTAATACGATATGGTAATACAAACTGACTTAATTGAGAAGATAATGTGAGACTGTGCTTTACCTCATCAAGTCCCAAGTCCCATGACTGCTTATAGTGCAATTCTTCTGAAGGTATATTTCCCCTAAGGATTATAAATACACAGTATTAAAGTTTGTTGTATTCCCTCTGGGAATTAATGTTCTAAATTAGAGTTCCCAAACTTGGCTTCAGATCGGAATTATATGGGAAGCTTTCTTAAAAATAAAGATTCATAAGCTCCAGGCCAAAGAGCCCACCTATTATGTGCAGGTCAAACTTGGTATTCTATAGTTTAAAATCACTCCCTCAAGTAATCTGGACCTTCAGTCAGGATTGAGAACCATGTTCTAAATTGCTTTCATAAGGTACATTTAAAACTCAAGGCCTAACATGATTTTTTCACTCATAAATTTCTAGATATTGGGAGATTTAACAACAAAGATACAAAGTTGTCAATTTTATGAAATGTTTTGTAAGTCTATGTTTTAATTAATGTGTATGTGCCAATCCCACTAAAATTACATCGTTTTATCAATCAATATTTTTAATAACTCCACAAGAAATCACTTCCAGAATAAAAATTTATTCTAGTTCACGATTTCCAATCAGAAAGATTTGTCTAAATTGCAATTATTACCAAGAAAGTTAGGACTATTCAGAAACTAGTAGCTAAAATAAAGTTTTCTTTAGTTACTTATAATTGCAGGCCAGTATTCACAGAAGTCTGGAAGGCAGCTTCCAAACTCTAAGGAATAAATTTAATATCAACACATAATGGATGAGTGTAAAAATCTCCTTAAATTCAGAACATTTTGTACACCAGCTGCAAGAAGAGAAAGAAAAATCTGGTATAACATAACTGTTTTCAATGTATGGGTAGAGGAGATTGTAATCTTGAACACGGAGAAAACATGGAGTCTCTGAGAGGTAAATGTTGGCAATGAGGAGAGTGCTCTATCCCTAAAATGTACACTGTCCTATAAACTGCTGATATGCTTCCTTATGCCACTAACATCTGAATTCTATCACTCCCTGTAGTGATTCTATACCAACCAAGCAAGAAACCTTCCCATTGAGAGCTGTCTGAAAGTAAGAAAACATGCTTTTTCATGTCAGACTTCCTATACATGTTCCCTTTCTATTTATTACTTTAAGTTAATAAATTGATATTCTGGCAGATATGAGTTTCTTGGACGCATTAAGTCAGTTTCCTCAAACCTAATCAACACTAATATTCAGATAAGAAAGTATTTGGGAGCTGGTAAATATGAGCACCACACTCTCAACTGGGGTGATATTATCAACACTACGACTCCTGGTAAGACTGCTTTGAGACAAGTTGCCTGCCCACCCTCAGATGGCAATACGCCTACCTCACTTTGCATCAATTCAACCTTCATCATGCATCATACTAGATCTTGATTTGTATTCCCCAGATTTCCCTAAAAACTTACATAGAGTTTGCTGGATATTTCTGAATACTTTTCTGTGGTGTCTTCTCTTGGTAATCATTTTCAAGTTTTCCTTAAAAAATAAAAGTATGCACTGAGTTAAAAATTTAGCATAGTCTATTTTCATTTTTTTAATTCAAAGAATATTAACATGACATGTACAGAGGAAAACCACTGGTCCACAATGTTATATAATAGGAAGCCATTCTATTTTTGGTTTCATTTTCTTCCAAACACATAAACACACATACAAATATATAGATGTGTGCGTATATAGATATACAAATATATATACTAAAACTGAAAGAAAAAAAGAATATGTAATTACATTTTCCATGTACAATACCAACCTTTTCTTTCAGAGCTGCTTGGGTAGTAATCGTTCTCAAAAGATGTACTAAGATCATTTCTTTCATTTTTATTGTACTCTCTCTGATTCTTCTTGTTTGGCTGACATTTTTCTGGATAACTTGTTTTATTCAAAGTTGAATTACTAAAAGTCAACTCTGGAACTGTAAAAATGTTTCTAATGCATCTGTCAGTGACACGGTTTTTATCAGAATGAGTGACTACACAAATATCTCCCATACTATCATAATCACACTTGTTAAATGTTTTCTTTATCTTTTGCTGATCTATGTTTAATACATTGATCATATTTTGACTAACAAAAGAGTCAGAATTCTCTGATAGAAAGTTAGGAGTAGACTGGTTCACATCTTCAAGAAAATTTGAAACTTTCTTTCCATTTTTCCTCCAAATATGCTGTATGGAGTGTTTTTCAGTAATGTAGTCTGACTGTCTTATTTCATCCATGCTTCTACAATCTTCATCCATAATTACAGTAGGGCATTTAGTAAGTAAATTCCTATTTCCTAGACTTCTGAAAAAACAAAAACATATTTAGCAAGAAAAGAAGAATTATTTGCATTTAGAAACACTTACTTTCAATTCTTAGAGGACATATTGAGTTGCTACTAACATTTACCTAGACCATGTTTTTATTTTTATATTTAAATAAATAATATTGCTTTGGATGAAAATTTGTCTAATGTGCTCTTCTAATGACTTATTGAGTATAAAAATAATCTACAGTCAGTTTTTTATTACAACATGAAATGTTAGCATGTGGTTTAATTAAAACATGACCAACCTATAGTATATCTTCTGTAATAAAATCTAAAGAATAAACTAGACAACGATTATATGTCACTGCTGTTCCATTTAACCAGAGAAAGATGTTTTGAAGACTGTGCAGAGAAAATTTATCATCAATGTTAAAATATAAAATCAAATAGTTGTGAGACATTATAACATATTTTTCAACCTAATATGGATATAAAAACAATTATAAAGTTCCCAAGGAAAAGCAATATAAATACAAATGTGTATATAAGTAATAAAACCAAGAGATAAGGAGAATTAGATAAAAACTAATTTGATGAATTAGATAGCTTGTAAGTTCTATTCTAATGCAGAAATAATAATTCTAGGTTAAGTCCAATTTGTGTACAAGAATCAAAGCTATAATGGAAAATAATTACAAATCAAGATGGTTCTTATTTTCAGTGACTATCTACAAATTTATTTGGAAGTGAGTTGTTCCAGAGGTTGGAGGTATCAAAAAACTTAGAAAACACACACACACACACACACACACACACACACACACAGAGATTGCTAAAACTCTGATTTCCAGTCTTATTTTTAAGTTACTTATCAAATATTTGATGATCACCTACTCTGTTTCAGGTACTAGGCCATGTATTGGCAACAGAGAGATAAAAGAGCTCAGTTTGTTGTTAAAGAGAGAAATTAATGTTTTACCCATGAATGTTCACAGCTCATGATCCAACATTGTTTCTCAATGAGGGCCTTACTGGTGTTTTAAACAGAATGACGTTATTTTGCTATACCAAAAGACATAGTATATACTATGCACTAATATACACCATTAACATAAGGAAAATATCTGTTACTCTACATAATAGAGGTAAGTGTACTTTATAAGATATTAAGCACACTATAAATGTAAATCTTTTTTATTATTATTATTCTTTGAATAGTTTTTGGGAAACAGATGGTGTTTGGTTACATGAATAAGTTCTTTAGTGGTGATTTCTGAGATTTTGGTGCACCCATTACCCGAGCAGTGTACACTGTACCCAATGTGTAGTCTTTTATCCCTCACCCCTCCCCTACCCTCTACCGGAGTCCCCAGAATCCATTATATCAATCTTTTGTGTGTGTGTGTGTGTGTATGAGACGGAGTTTTGCTCTTTTCATCCAGGCTGGTGTGCAGTAGTGCAATCTTGGCCCACTGCAACCTTTTCTTCCTGAGTTCAAGCAATTCTCCTGCCTCAGCCTCCTGAATAGCTGGGATTACAGGTGTGTGCCACCACACAACTGTAATGATTTTTGTATCATTACATTTTTTAATCAAAAATCAGCCTGGCTGATTTTTATATTTTTAGTAGAGACAGGGTTTCACCATGTTGGCCAGGCTGATCTCAAACTCCTGACCTCAGGTGATCCCCCCGCTTCGGCCTCCCAAAGTGCTGGGATTATAGGTGTGGGCCACCAAGCCAGGCCCATTATATCAATCTTATGACTTTATGTCCTCAAAGCTTAGCTTCCACTTATAAGTGAGAACATAACAATGTTTGGTTTTCCATTCCTGAGTTACTTCAGTTAGAATAATGGTTTCCAACTCCATCCAGGTTGCTGTGAATGCCATAATTTCATTCCTTTTTACGGCTGAGTAGTATTCCATTGTGTGTGTGTGTTGTGTGTGTGTGTGTGTGTGTGTATTTTCTTCACCCACTCATTGGTTGATAGGCATTTAGGCTGGTTCCATATTTTTGCAGTTGTGAATTGTGCTGCCATAAACATGCACATGTAAGTGTCTTTTTCATATGACTGATTTTCCTCTGGGTAAATACCCAGTAGTGGGATTGCTGGATCAAATGGTAGTTCCACTTTTAGTTCTTTAAGGAGTCTCCATACTGTTTTCCTTAGTGGTTGTACTAGTTTACATATCCACCAGCAGTGTAAAAGTATTCCCTTTTCACCACATCCATGCCAACCTCTATTATTTTTTCATTTTTTAATTATGACCATTCTTGTAGGAGTAAGATGGTTATTGCATTGTGGTTTTGATTTGCATTTCCTCCATCTTTAGTGATGTTGAGCATTTTTTCATATGTCTGTTGACCATTTGTATATCTTCTTTTGCAAATTGTCTATTCATGTACTTAGCCCATTTTTGATGATATTACTTCTTTTGTTCTTGCTGATTTGTTTGAGTTCCTTGTAGATTTTGGATATTAGTCCTTTGTCAGATGCATAGCTTGGGAAGATTTTCTCCCACTTTCTGGGTTGTCTGTTTACTTTGCTGATTATTTCTTTTGCTGTGCAGATTTTTGTTTTAATTAGGTCCCATTTGTTTATTTTTGTTTTTGTTGTATTTGCTTTTGGTTCTTGGTCATGAACTCTTCGCCTAAGCCAATGTCTAGAAGAGTTTTTCCAACGCTATCTTCTAGAATTTTTATGGCTTCATGTCTTAAAGTTTTTGATCAATCTTGACTTGATTTTTATATAAGGTGAGATGAGGATCCAGTTTCATACTACATGGGGCTTGCCAACGATCCCAGCACCATTTGTTGAATAGGGTGTTCTTTCCCCACTTTATGTTTTGGTTTGCTTTGTCGAAGATCAGCTGACTTTAAGTATTTGGCTTTATTTCTGGGTTCTCTATTCTGTTCCATCTGTCCACATACCTATTTTTATACCACTGCCATGCTGTTTTGGTAACTATAGTCCTGTAGTATAGTTTGAAGTCAGGTAATGTGATGCCTCCAGATTTGTTCTTTTTGCTTAGTCTTGCTTTGGCTCTGTGGGGTTTTTGGGGGTCCTTATGAATTTTAGGATTTTTTTCTAGTTCTGCAAAGAATGGTGGTATTTTGATGGGAATTGCGCTGAATTGATAGATTGCTTTTGGTAGTATGGTCATTTTTACAATATTGATTCTACATATCCATGAGCATGGGATGTGGTTCCATTTGTTTGTGTCATCTATGATTTCTTTAAGAAGTGTTTCTAGTTTTTCTTGTAGAGATCTTTCACCTCCTTGGTTAGGTATATTTCTAAGTATTTTATTTTTTGCAGCTGTTGTAAAAGGGGTTGAGTTCTTGATTTGATTCTCAGCTTAGTCAATGCTGATGTATAGTGCTACTGCATTGTGTACATTGATTTTGTACCCTGAAACTTTACTGAGTTCATTTATCATATCTAGGAGCTTTTTGGATGAGTCTTTAGGGTTTTCTAGGTATACTATTATGTCATTGGTGAACAGCAACAGTTTGAGTCCCTCTTTATCTATTTGGATGCCCTTAATTTCCTTCTCTTGTCTGATTGCTCTGGCTAGGACTTCCAGTACTATGTCAAACAGAAGTGGTGAACTCTTGTCTCATTGTTCTGGCTAGGACTTCCAGTACCATGTAGAATAGAAGTGGTGAAAATGGGCACCTTGTCTTGTTCCAGTTCTGGGGGGGAATGCTTTCAACTTTCCCCCATTCAGTATAATGCTAGCTGTGGGTCTGTCATAGATGGCTTTTATTATCTTAAGGTATGCCCCTTTTATGCTGATTTCGCTGAGGGTTTTAATCATAAAGTGATGCTAGATTTTGTAAAATGCTTTTCTGCATCTATTGAAATGATCATATAATTCTTGTTTTTAATTCTGTTTATGTAGTGTATATTTATTGACTTATGTATGTTAAACCATCCCTGCATCCCTGGTATGAAACTCACTTGATCATGATGTATTATCTTTTGGATATGCTGTTGGATTCAGTTAGCTAGTATTTTGTTGAGGATTTCTGCATCTATGTTCATCAGGAATATAGGTCTGTAGTTTTCCTTTTTTTTTTTTTTTTTTTTGTTATGCCTTTTCCTGGTTTTGGTATTAGGGTGATACTAGCTTCACAAAATGATTTAGGGGGGATTCTCTCTTTATCTTTTGGAATAGTTTCAGTAGGATTGGTACCAATTCTTCTTTGAATGGCTGATAAAATTCAGCTGTGAATCCATCTGGTCCCAGACTTTTTCTTTTGTTGGTAAGTTTTAAAATTACCATTTCAATCTCACTACTTGCCATTGGTCTGTTCAGAGTTTCTGTTTCTTCCTGGTTTGACCTTGGAGGGTTGTATATTTCCAGGAATTTATCAATCTCCTGTAGGTGTTCTAATTTGTATGTGTAAAGGGGTTCATAGTAGCCTTGAATAATCGTTTGTATTTCTCTAGTATCAGTTATAATATCTCCCATTTTGTTTCTAATTGAGCTTATTTGGGTCTTCTCTGTTCTTCGTTAATCTTGCTAATGGTCTATCAATTTTATCTTTTTAAAGAACCAGCTTTTCATTTCATTTATCTTTTGTATTGTTTTTTCTGTTTGTTCTGCTCTGATCTTTGTATTTCTTTTCTTCTGCTGGGTTTGGGCTTGGTTTGTTCTTGTTTCTCTAGTTCCTTGAGGTGTGACCTTAGATTGCCTATTGTGCATTTCCAGACTTTTTGGTGTAGGCATTTAATGCTATTAACTTTCCTCTTAGCACCACTTTTGCTGTATTCCAGAGATTTTGATAGGTTATGTCACTACTACTGTTCAGTTCAAAGAATGTTTGGATTTCTGTTTTGATTTCATTGTTGACCTAAAGATCATTTAGGAGCAGATTATTTAATTTCCAGGTATTCGTACAGTTTTCAGGGTTCCTTTTGGAGTTGATTTCCAATTTTATCCCACTGTGATCTGAGAGAGTACTTGGTATAATTTTTTTTCTTAAATTTACTGAGACTTGTTTTGCAGCCTATCATATGGTCTATCTTGGAGAATGTTCCATATACTGATGAAAAGAATGTATATTCTGCAGTTTTTGGGTACAATATACTGTAAATATCTGTTAAGTGCATTTGTTCGAGGGTACAGTTTAAGTCCATTGTTTCTTTGTTGACTTTTTGTCCTGATGACCTCTCTAATGTTGTCAGTGGAGTACTGAAATCCCCCACTATTATTTGCCATCTATCTCATTTCTTAGGTCTAGTAGTAATTGTTTTATAAATTTGGAAGCTCCTACGTTAGGTGCATGTATATTTAGGATTGTGACATTTTCCTGTTGTACTAATCCTTTCATCATTATATAATGTCCTTCTTTGTCTTTACTTTTGGTTTCTGTTTGCATGGAATATCTTTTTCCACCTCTCCACCTTAAGTTTATGTGAGTTCTTATGTGTTACATGAGTCTCTTGAAGACAACAGATACTTGGTGGATGGATTTTTACTCATTCTGACATTCCGTATCTCTCAGGTGGAGCATTTAGGCCATTTATATTCAATGTTAGTACTGAGATGTGAAGTACTTTTCTATCCATCATTTAGTTGTTGCCTGGATATCTTGGTGTTTTTTTTTCACTGTTATTGTTTTACAAGCCCTGTGAAATTTATGCTTTAAGGAGGTTCCATTTTGGTATATTTTATGGTTTTATTTCAAAATTTAGAACTCCTTTTAGCATTTCTTGTAGTGCTGGCTTGGTAGTGGTGAATTCTCTCAGCATATGTTTGTCTGAAAAATACTTTATCTCACATTATGAAGCTTAGTTTCAATGGATATAAAATTATTGACTTTTAATTACTTTGTTTAAGAAGGCTAAAGATAGGATCCCAGTCCCTTCTGACTTGTAGGGTTACTGCTGAGAAATCTCTTGTTAATCTTATAGGTTTTCCTTTGTAGGTTACCTGATGCTTTTGCCTCACAGTTCTTAAAATTCTTTCCTTTGCCTTGACTTTAGATAACTTGATGACTATGTGCCTAGGTGATTATCTTTTTGTGATGAATTTCCTGGGTGTTCTTTGAGCTTCTTGTATTTGAATATCTAGATCTCTAGTAAGACTAGGGAAGTTATCCTTGATTATTCCCTCAAATAAGTTTTCCAAACTTTTAGATTTCTCTTCTTCCTCAGGAACACTGATTATTCTTATGTTTGGTTGTTTAACATAATCCCAAATTTCTTGAAGGCTTTGTTCATTTATTTTTTATTAATTAGTTTTTCTTTGTCTTTACTGGATTGGGTTAATTCAAAAGCCTTGTCTTCAAACTCAAGTTCTTTCTTCTACTTGTTTGATTCTATTGTTGAAACTTTCCAGTGTATTTTGTATTTCTCTAAATGCATCTTTCACTTACAGAAGTTGTAATTGTATTTTCTTTATGACATCTATTTCTCTGGAGACCTTTTCATCCACATCTTTTTTTTTTTTTTTTAAATTTCCTTAAGTTGGTGTTCTCCTTTTTCTAGTACCTCCCTGAGTAGCATATTAATCAACCTTCTGAATTCTTTATCTGGCAATTCAGAGATTTCTTCTTGGTTTGGATCCACTGCTGGAGAGCTTAGTGTGGTCTTTTGGGGGTGTTACAGAAACTTGTTTTGTCATAGTACCAGAATTACTTCTCTGGTTCCTTGTCATTTGGGGGCACTGTTTCAGTGGAAAGATCTGGAACACAAGGGCTGCTGTTCAGATTCTTTTGTCCCACAGGGTGAGCCTTTGATGTGGTGCTCTCCCTCTTCCCCTACGGGTGGGGCTGCATGTGAGCCAGACTGCAGTGATTGGGTCTAGCCACCCAGCGAGGCTATCAGACTCCAAGGTGGTGCTGGGGAATGTCTGCAAAGAGTCCTGTGATGTGATGATGTGATCCATCTTCAGGTCTCCCGGTCATGGATACTAGCACCTGCTGCAGTGGAGGTGGCAGGGGAGTGATATGGACTCTGTGAGAGTCCTTGGTTGTGGTTTTGTTTAGTGCACTGGTTTTTTCAAATGCTGCTTATGCTAGTGGTGAAGCTGTCACATGAACAGACTCAGGACCTCTGGATAGCCAGGATGTTGCACATGGTAGAATTAGCTGTTATTTTCTCCTCCTTTGGAGCAGGCTTGTTCTGAGTTGCTGTAATGGAATGAGTTGGCTGGCCTCCAGTCCAGAGGTGGCACTTTCAAGAGAGCACCACCTGTGGTAGTGGAAGGGGTATAAAAGTTTGCCCTACATTGGCCAGGATAAATTTTCAGGTTTCTCAAGCGATAGGTGGGGCCATAGAGTTCCCAAGAGTTTATGTGTTTTGTCTTTGGCTACCAGAGTGAGGGGAAAAAAAATCAGGTAAAGGCAGAGTTAGAAAGGTGTGTGCTCAGACCCTCCTTGGGCAGTGCTTGCTTCAGCCACTGTGGGGGGTGGGGGTGGTTCTCAGGCCAATGAAGTTATGTTCCACAAAGGATAATGGCTACCTCTGCTTCATCATACAATTTATCACTGAGAGAAAGCCTCTAGTGATAGGCTTCTCCCAGCTCCCACACAGCGAGTAAAGCCTGATTCACTCTCACCATGCCCACCAACAATGCCAAGTTTACATCCAGGCAGGGGGCACACAGTGCTGAGATCGTGCTCCAGGCTATAAGCCTCCCCACTAAGAAAGCAACCAGGGCTCCCAGGTCTTGCCGCTCCCTGTCTACCCACACTGCTGGCTGCAGCTTCTGCACTCATATCTGCACTTCCCATTTGCACCCCTCCGCCAAGATTCTGCTCATGAAAATTCATGTTTAGTCAAAATTATTACAGAGTTCAGTTAGAAGCTTCTTTCACCCTGTGGCCCCTCCTCAATTCCACTGGGTACCTTCCCCAAGGACCCCTGTGAGAGAAGGCCAGGCATGGCTTCCCTGAGCTCAAACTGGGGACAAGGAGTGCCTACAGGGCTCTTCCAGCTGCTGCTTCTACTTTTATATTTCGCTTAGCTCCCTACTTCCATTTCATCTCTAGGTAAGGTTAAATCCTTCTCCCGTAATCTGGATTTTCTGGTTCCCCAGTAGAGACATGTGTTTGGAAGCAAGCTATCCCCTCCCTCACACTTTGGGAACTGAATTTTTTGGCTGTCTCATGGAGTTGCAGAGCAAGCCACATCTTTCAAAGGGTCTTTGAATTCTTTTGGAGTACTTTTTGGAGTAAAAGTTCATGATGTGAGTCTTCACATACTGTTCTGTTCAAGTGGGAGCTGCATACTAGCCCTGTCTCCTATCTGCCATTTTCCAAAATCATGATTTTTAAAGGGTATTTTAAGCATCTGACTCAGTGGAATCACTAAGAGATGTGGACAATAGAGAAATGTAAAGTAGTTATTGCCAACAAGAAAGTTACAGTATAAAAAAGGAAGAAAAAAATTACAAAGTGACAGGTATTATCCTACAGTCAAATGCTAAAACAGTAAATGGAGGAAAGAAGAGATTCTTCTGCTTGAGAAAACTTAGGCAGATGGCGTCTGATTTGGGAACTAAAGTTGGGAAGGATTCTTACTTCTAGAGATGACAGAGAGCAATTATCCTAAAAAACTGAAAAGAATTAAGACAAGTCAGTTCAACTTTTTAAATAATTTATGTTTTCCTATAGATAAATATAAAATTCATTAAAAATTATGGACTAAAATTTTAATAAAAACATTCATTATCTAAATAAGCTTTTTATGTGTATTCAACAAATATTTAATGTGTCTATTATGTAGTAGGGAGACAACAGAGGTTATAGTCTAGTGAAGGATGATAATAAACAAATAAAAGAAAATGAACCACTAACAAATACAGTGGTTAAGAAACAAAGAAGTAAACAAATATAAAAGCTAATTACAAGTACTACCAGATCACATGGTGGGATGCCTTGTGTTGGAGGTCGTATTTCAGACACTTTGGTCAGGAAAGTCACTAGAGTAAGGAATTGATAAATACACTAACGATACAGAATGGTTAGATACATGAAAACAGGAATAAGTACACTGGATAAAAAGTAGAAATGCAAAATTTGCAGCATGTTTGAGAAACAGAAGAGGGTAAAGCTGGAATAGAATCAATGAAAGAACACTTATGACCTACAGCTATAAAGTACAAAAGGGCCCAGATTATGCAGAGCCTTGCTCTTGAGAAGAGCAATAAGAAATCATTGAAATAAATGTCCTGAGCACAAAAGTAAAATTGACATTTTGCCTTGGAAAACAGCAGTCTGACTTCTCAATGAATCTCCTGAAGAATGAATTTCAGGATCTCCATCTGACTAAAATGAAATAACAGGGGCCAGACTGACCCTACTAACTAATAAAATTTAAAAACTGGAGGATAGTTTCAAGATGGCTGACTCGAGGCATAGTACACTTTTCCACAAAGAATCAAAGTAGTCAGTAGATAGTCACACATCAAAGAGAATATGAAAGACAGCACACTGGAATTCATAGAAGTGATAGGAAACACCTGGGGCACAGAAGGAGAGGGAGGCTATGCAGATGGCTTAGCCTCCCTACAACAGCAGAGCCAGGAGAGGCTCCCCAGTGTGGGGAAAGGTTAAATGAGAGATCCCCAGCAGTCTACGTTCTTATCACAGACTCCTATAATCCTGGTCACATTAAAATCCCTCAACCCCCGTGGGCTCTGAGAATGGAATGGGAAGGTCCCCAAAGTCCCCAAGATGGCACTGCTGTAGTAAGGGAGTTAATGCCAGGTCCCACACAAACCTCAAATCCGAAGCAGCTGCTTCAGAGCATCATTTGATACCCTGGCCCCAACAGATGGTATCCTGCCCCAGGGCTCAAAAACCCTTGCATCTACATATCCCTGGAGCCCCACTGACATTTTCCCATGTCTACCTAGATGGGTGCAGCAGTAAGACACCAGTTGGACCCTGTGGATCAGCACAGCCCCCTAGTACTCTAGCCCACAGTGTCCTGCACACTAGGGAAAAGGTGGTATAGCACACCAGGAAGACTACCCCTGGTACAAAGGGTGCCACAACATGTGCTCCCCAGAGACAGAAACCTGACAGCCTGGGACTGCTATCACTTATAGCTCCCCCAGTTACAGGGCAGCCACACACTTGTACATGCGCTGAAGATAGGTTCTCCCCGCCAACTGCCACTGCCAAGGGTCAAAGCATGCTCTACCCAGAGCCTGAACTCTGCCTGCCTCAGGCAGCTACCAAAGGTAGAAATTGTCTCCCCCTAGCAGCAGAGCCACCTCACACTTGCAGGCCCCTGAAGACAGGCTTTCCCCACCCACTGCCTCTGCTGCCACTGCTACCCAGGCATACTGCTCAAGCACTGGGGACTAGCCTGCCCTGTTCACTACAGGCTACACCCATGCACCATCAGGAGGCCTGAGGACAGGCCCACCCAGCCTGGCACCATTCCTTCCATACACCCCTGCATCCGCCAAGTCCAAGCATGATGCTTGAGGCCCCAGGAATTGTCTTGCCCCATCAGCCACCCCTGATGCACACACATATACCACCAGGGGGCTTAATAACAGCCCCACACCACCTGCCACCTCCAGTGCCCTAGCATGCCTTCCAGAGTCCTGGGGCTTGTCCTGCCACACCCACCAAAGCCTGTGCCCATGTACACCATTGTAAGGACTTAAGAAGAGGCCTGCCTCACCTAGCACTAACCCCCAGTGCCCAAGCATACCACCTGGGGGTCTGGGGATCATCTTACTCCATTAGTTGCCCCAGGTACATGTGCACACCACCTGAGTCTAACAACAGACCCAGAAAACCTGCCACCAGTGCCCAATCTACCCATCCAGAGGCCTGGAGATTGCCCCATCCATCAACCACAGCTGGCATCTGTGCATTCCTTCCCAGGGCTTGAAAATGGGCTTGCCCAGCCTGCTGCTACCCTGCCAGCACCCACACACTCACACCACCCAGGAGCCTAGCTAGCCCAACCTGTCAAAGCTACCACTATCGCCAACAAATGCCACCTAGAAACCTGAGGGTTGTCCGTCCCACCACCATGACTATCATCACCCACACCACATACACTATATAGGGGCCCAAAGACTTACCCACCCACCTGGTCTGCCACTACCGCAACCAGAACCTGAGTAAGCTGCCAGGAGGACCAAGAATTGGCCCACCTGGATCTGTCAATGCCAGCACATAAACATGCTATTTAGAGACCCAAGAACAGTCATACTCAGTATGCAACTGCCACCACTGGGGCCAAAAGACTGTCCCACCTGGCACTCCATCCCCAGAAAAATCTCACCACAGCTTCCTCTAACAATTTTGTGGCCTAAGTCAGTGAGGAAATCAGCACTGACAGTGTGTACAGTTGAAGAAATTATACAAAGACTACATTACTGCATGTATCCAGAATCAAAATCCAAGTGTCCTACCCAACCAACTTTATGGATACACCTACAGGAAGTCTTCCCCTATGAAAGCCAATCCAAAAAATCAGAAGAAGAAACTATTACATCTGGTGCACATATATCAATAAAAGAACACAAACATGAAAAAGCAAGGAAATATGGCACCTTCAAAAGAACACAATAATTCTCCAACAACAGATTTTAACAAAAAATAAATTTATGAAATACCTGAAAAAGAATTCACAATCATGATATAAAAGAAGCTAAGTGAGATAACAAAGAACACAGATAAAAAAATCAAAGAAATCAGCAAAACAATTTAGAATATAAATGAGAAATTCACAGAGAGATATCACAAAAAAGAAGTCCTGGAACTGAAAAAGTCAATGAATGAAATGAAAAATACAATCAAGAGCATTAATAGATTAGATCAAACAGAAGAGTTTCAGAACTTAAAGATAGGTCTTTAAAAAAAAAGAAGAAGAAATGTAGAAAGACGTGACATATGAGACACCATAAAGTGACAAAATATTCAGATGTTGAGGGTCCCAAAAGGTGAAGAAAAGTTTAATAGTATAGAAAACCTATTTGATAAAATAATAGCTGAAAACTTCCCAAGACTAGCAAGAAATTTAGATATCCAGATAACTAAAAGATCCCAAAAGAAATACAACCCAAAAAGGTCTCATATCCCACCACATTATAGTCAAACTGTCAAAAGTCAAAGACAGGTCGGGCACAGTGGTTCATGCCTGTAAACCCAGCACTTTGGGAGGCCGAAGTGGGCAGATCACCTGCGGTCAGGAGTTCAAGACCAGCGTGGCCAACATGGCGAAAATACAAAATACAAAATTTAGCTGGGTGTGGCGGCATGCGCCTGTGGTCGCAGTTATTCAGGAGGCTGAGGCACAAGAATCGATTGAACCCAGGAGGCAGAGGTTGCAGTGAGCTGAGATCGCACCATTACACTCCAGTCTGAGTGATGGAGCAAGACTCTATCTCAAATAAATAAATAAACAAAAACTCAAAGACGAATAATTCTAAAAACAAGAGAGAAGTGGTCATATATAAGTGAATTCCTATTAGACTAACAATGAATTTTTAACAGAAATCTTACAGGCCAGGAGAGAAAGGGATTATATATTCTGGGAGACAGGAATACCCAGAAAAGCTATGCTTCAAAAATGAAACAGAAATAAAAACATTTCCAAGCCAAAAAAAAAAAAAAAAAAAAAAAAAGAAAGAAATAATTATACCATACATGTCCAGCATGCAGGCTTTTTTTTTTATTAATATAATGTCTCTTTTCCAAGCCAAAAAAAAAAAAAAAAAGAAAGAAAGAAAAAGAAAGCAGGCAATTCATCACCACTAGACCTGCCCTACAAGAATTGCTTGGTGATTCTTTCACCTCAAAGTGAAGGGATGATATCTACCATCATGAAAATGCATGATAAAACTAACCAGTAGAGCAAAGATACAAATAAGGAAGAAAAAGGACTCAAATGTTACCACACCAGAAAATCAAACCATTAAGATAAATAATAAGAGAGAAATAAGAGAACAAAAGAAACACAACCAGAAGACAATTGACAAAATGACAGAAATAAGTCCTCACATATCGAGACTAACCTTGAATGTAAACTAATTAAAATTTCCCATTAAAAGATATAGATCCACTGACTGAATAAGAAACCATATAACAACTATATGCTACCCACAAGAAACTCAATTCATCTGTTAAGATATATATAGACTAAAAGCAAAGGGATGGAAAAAGATATCCCACACAAAAGGAAACCAAAAGTGAGAAGGCTTTAAGTCAAAAACACTTAAAAGAAACAAAGGTCATTATATAATGATAAAAGGATCAATTCAGCAAGAGGACATAACATTTCTAAATGTATATATGCACCCAACACTAGAGCATCAAGATTCATAAAGCAAATATTATTAGATCTAAATAGAGAGAGACACCAATACAATAAGAGTTGCAGACTTCAATGCCACACTCTCAACATAAGACCGATCATCTAGACAAAATATTGCCACACTCTCAACATAAGACCGATCATCTAGACAAAATATTGAAGAGGAGGAAATCTTCCTAACTCATTATATGAAGCCAGCATTACTCTGATATCAAAACCAGGCAAGGACACAACAACAAAAAGAAAATTACAGGCCAATATTCCTGATGAACAGACACAAAAATCCTCAACAATACAGTAGAAAACCAAATCCAAAAGTACTTAAAAAAAAGATAATACACGATAATCAAGTGGATTATCGTAGGGATATAAGGATGGTTCAACATATGCAAATCAATCAATGTGATATAAAACATCAACAGAATGAAGGATAAAAACTATATTATCCTACCAATTATTTCAGGAAAAGCATGCAATAAAATTCAACACCCATTCATGATAAAAACGTTCAACAAACTAAGCATAGAAGGAACATATCGGAATATAATAAAGGTCATCCATGACAAACCCACAGCTATCATACTGAATGGGAAAAACCTGAAAGCCTTTCTTCTAAGAACTAGAACAAGAGAAGGATGCTCTTTCACCACTCCTATTCAACATAGTATTAGAGGTCCCAGCTAGAGCAATGAGGTAAGAGAAAGAAACAAAAGGCATCCAGACTGGAAAAGGGAAAGTCAAATTGTCCCTCTTTGCAGATGACATGATCTCATATTTAGAAAATCCTAGACTCGGCCGGGAGCGGTGGCTCAAGCCTGTAATCCCAGCACTTTGGGAGGCCGAGACGGGCGGATCACGAGGTCAGGAGATCGAGATCATCCTGGCTAACACGGTGAAACCCCATCTCTACTAAAAAAATACAAAAAATTAGGCGGGCGCCTGTAGTCCCAGCTACTCCGGAGGCTGAGGCAGCGTAAACCCGGGAGGCGGAGCTTGCAGTGAGCTGAGATCCGGCCAATGCACTCCAGCCCGGGCGACAGAGCGAGTCTCCGTCTCAAAAAAAAAAAAAAAAAAAAAAAAAAAATCCTAGACCCCACAAAAAAAAAAAAAAACCTCTTAGATTTGATAAGTTCAGTAAAGTTGCAGGACAGAAAGTTAACAAACATCAGAACTTGTATACATCAATAATGAACTATCTGAAAAACAAATCAAGAAAGCAATACCATTATATACTTACAAAATATGAAAATAAAATACCTAGGAATAAATGTAACTAAGGAGGTGAAAGGCCTCTACAAGGGAAACTACAAATCTTTGATAAAAGAAATTGAAGAAGATACAAATGGAAAGACATCCAATGCTCCTGGATTAGAATAATGAGTATTGTTAAAATAATCATACTACCCAAAGCAAAGTACAGAGTCAATGTAATCCCTATCAATCAATTTTTCACAGACATAGAAAAACAATCCTAAAATTTGTATGGAACCAATAAAGAGCCCAAGTAGCCAAAGCAATCCTGAGCAAAAAGAACAAAGCTGGAGGTATCACACTACCCAACTTCAAAATATATTACAAGGCTATAATAACCAAACAGCATGATATTGATACAACAACAGGGACATGGACCAATGGAACGGAATGAGAACCCAGAAGTAAACCCATATATTTACAGCCAACTGATTGTTGACAAAGGTGTCACAAATATATCTTGGGGAAAGGACACCTTCAATAAATGGTGCTGGGTACACTAGAAATCCATATGTGGAAGAATTAAACTAGACCACTACTTCTCACCATATACAAAAATCAACTCAAAATATTAAAGACTTAAATGTATAGCTTGAAACAATAAAACTATTAGAAGAAGATACAGAAGAAACACTCCAGGACAATGGTCTAGGCAAAGATTTTATGACTTAGACTTCAAAAGCAGAGACAAGAGAAAAAAATAGATAAGTGGGACTATATTAAACTAAAAAGCTTCTTCACAGTAAAGGAAACAATCATCAGCGTGAAGAGACAACCTGTTGAATGAAAGAAAATATTTGCAAATTATTAATCTGACAAAGGACTAATATCCAGCATATACAAGAAACTCAAATGAAACAGGAAAAAAACAAACAATCCCATTAAAAAGTGGGCAAAGGATATAGACACTTCTCAAAAGAAGACATACAAATGACCAAAAGGTATATTTAAAAAAATGCTCAACATCACTAGTAATTAGGGAAATGCAAATCAAAATCACAATAAGGTATCATCTTAGTTCAGTTAGAATGGCTATTATCAAAAAACAAAAAAAATAACAAATGTTGGCAAGGACATGGAGAAAAGAGAACTCTCATATACTGTTGGTGAGAATGTAAATTAATATTGTCATTATGGAAAAGAATGTGGAGACATCTCAAAAAACTAAAAGTAGAATGGCGGTATGATCCAGCAACCTCACTACTGGCTATTTATCCAAAGAACATGAAAACAGTCAATCAAAACAATATACGCACCCCCATGTTTATCACAGCACTATTCACAATAGCAAAGATATGGAATCAACCTAAGCATACTTCGATTGATGAACGGATAACAAAAAATGTTAAATTTACAAAAGAGAATATTATCTAACCATTAAAAAATAAAATCGTGTCATTTGCAGCAACATGGATGGAACAGGAAGTGAAATAAGCCAGATACAGAAAGACAAATAGCACATGTACTCACTTACATGTGGGAGCTAAAAAAGTTGATCTCCAGGGGGTAGAGTAGAATGATAGTTACCAGAAGCTGAGGAGGATGTAGATATGTGTGCAGGGGGGAAGGGAGGGGGTGCGAAGGGAGATCTAATGGGTACAAATATATAATAAATAGAATGAATAAGTTCTAATGTTTAATAGTAGAGTACAGTGCTATAGTTAACAAAAATGTGTTGTACATTTCAAAATAGCTAAAGATGAGGACTTAAAATGTTCTCAACACATAGAAATGATCAATGGTTGTGGTGATGGATATCCTAAATACCCTGACTTGATTATTAAACATTCCATGCATGCAACAACATATCACATGTATCCCATTAATACGTTCAATATTAAATAATATGTATCAATAAAAAAATTTTTTTAAAAACAGAACAAAATATGAGACAACAGTTTTCAGTCAGGGGAGACCAGGTGAGCAAGATAATGATCCCTGAGAGACAGAAAACAAATGAGGAGAACTCTGTGATTGTTCCTAGGTTATTGTCTGGAGAGAATATTCAAGCCACAGAACACGGAAAGGGAACCCAATCAGAGCCCAACTGATTCCCTTTGTTGAGGAAACAGCTGGGGATCCAGGGAGATTGCAGAGGATAGAGTTTACAAGTTAGAGTACCATAAAGGAGAGTGTTTCAGAGAGTAAGACCTCCAGAGAGCCACAGAGTGTTCTTCTCAAGTGTTCAACTAAATACTAACCGGCACATGCATGTGAAGTAACTGCCAAAGGCTGTGAAAAGAACCACCCAAGGTGAGAAAAACAGAACTATCTCAGGAGCTCACTAGGGCTGGAAAATTTTGTTTCCACCCTCTAGAGTGGAAAATTTCATAATTCAAGGGGAATCAAGAAAGTATTCAGAAGGGTATTGCCTCAGCAGTTGAGCAAAATTAGCTGTAAACTGAATGCTTACTGTTCTGCTTAACAAAATTTAAAAGCAAGCCTCAATAAGATCATAGTGTTTCCAAGTACCTGAATGATTTACAGGATGATGTGCAGGAAAATAAAAATATCCAGCAGCTATAAAGATAAAAATTCACAATGTATAGAATCCAACAAAATTACCAGGAATGCAAAAAAGAGAAAATCTATATCAATTCAATTCTAAAAACAGATCAAGAAATGACAAAAATAATGGAATTCATAGACAAGGACATTAAAAGTTGTATTTCCTGTATTCAAGAAGACAGGAAATACTGAACATGCTTAATAGATACATGGAAGATAAAAAAGAAAAGCTAAATCAAAGTTCTAGAGGTGAAAATTACACTGGATAGGATTACCAGCAGATAAGACCACATGGAAGATACAATTAGGGATTTTGAAGATATAGTAATATAATCTACATAAAATAAAGCAATGAGAGAAAAAAGACTGGAAAAAACAGCACTGGAAAAAACAGTAAACTGAGATTTCAAGTAGACTAATTACCAATCTGAGTCCCCCAAGGAAAAGGAAAGGAGTCAGAAACAATATTTGAAGAAATAATGGCAATAAAAATTTCAAATTTGATAAAAATAATAAGTATGCAAATCCAAGATCAACAAAACCCAAACACAAGAACTAGAAAGAAAATTAATATCTTAAAGAATAGAAATCAATGTTTAAAAAATCATGATAGAAAAATCATAAAAAAGATAAAAACTATATTATATGTACAGATATTAAGATAATGACAGCAAACTTTCAGTTGGAAACTACACCAAGTCAAAAGACATCTTTCAAAAACAGAAGTAAAATAAAGATTTGCAAATATACAAAGATTAGAGCATTAATCACCAGCAGATCTATGATATAAGAAATGTTAAGTCTTTCAAACAGAAAATGACACCAGATGGAAATCTACATCTACACAAAATAATGCAGACCACTAAAAATAATAACTGTGCTTAAATATAAGAAACATATTTTCTTATTTAGCTTTCTTTAAAACAAAACAACAATGCATTATGGGGTTTATAACATACATATAAACAAATGTGTGAATATAACACGAAGGCCAAAGGAGAGAAGAAATAAAAAGTATACTACTTTAAGATTCTTATACTATACTTCATGCTATAACTTGAAGATAATCTGTGATACATTAACATATATCCTATAAAGTCTAAAGCAATCAATAATAAAACAGAATTATAGCTAATAAACAAAAAAAGAGATCAAAAGAAGTCATAAAAATACTTAAATCAAATATAAGTAGAAAAAGAAGCAAAGTGACAGATAAAATACAAATAGCAAGAGGACAGACTTAAACCCAAACATATACATTATCATATTAAATGTAAACCATATTCTTAGCCACAGTACCAGTCTCAATAAATTTGTAATGATCAAATCATACAAAGTATGTTCCTTGTCCACAAAGGAATTAATTCAAAAAGATAATGGGAAAGTCTTAGTTTCTGGGAACCAAACACCAAATCTCTAAATAACTTACAGATTGAAAAAGAAATCCAAAGAAAGATTAGAATGTATTTTGATCTAGGCTGGGCACGGTGTCTCAAGCCTATAATCCCAGCACTTTGGGAGGCTGAGGCAGGTGGATCACTTGAGGTCAGGAGTTCGAGACCAATCTCTACTAAATCCCAACTCTACTAAAAATATTTTTTTAAATTAGCCAGGTGTGGTGGCAGGTGCCTGTAATCCCAGCTACTTGAGAGGTTGAGGCAGGAGAATCACCTGAACCAAGGGGGCAGAGGTTGAAGCGAGCCAACATCACACTACTGTACTCCAGTCTCAGCAACAGAGCGAGACATCGTCTCAAAAAAAAAAAAAAAAAAAAAAAACTATTTTGATCTGAATAAAAACGAAAACATAGTATTTCAAAATTTGTAAGATACAGCAGAAACAGCAGTTAGTAGAAAATGTATAGCCCTAAAATATGTATATTAGTAAAGAAGAATGGTTTCAAACCAATGACCTTACCTCTTAACTTAAAAAAACTAGAAAACGCAGAGAAAATTAAATGCAAAATAAGCAGACAAAAGAAAATAAATAGAAAAGCAAAATTCAATTCAATTTTTAAAAATAGAAAAATAAAAGAATTGTGAAACTAAAAGATAATTCTGTGAGAACATAAAAATGTTCTGTGAGAACATAAATTTTTTTCTGACTATTCTGATATTGCTGTAATCAGAATAGTCAGAAAAAAAATAGAGAATAACTAGGGAAAAATCATCTCATTAATGAGAGAGAAGACAGTGCTACAGATGGCAAAGATTTCAAACAAATAATGAGAATGTTATGAACAACCTTATGTCAATAAATTCTACAAGGTAGACAAAATAAATACATTCTTTGTATAACACAAACTACCAAAGCTCACTCAATAACAAATAATCTGATTGATGAGCCCTGTGTTTAGTAAAAACTTAAAACTGTAATAAAAATCCTTCCTACAAAAAAGAACACCAGTACTCACATGGCTTCACTGATTAACTTTACAATTTAAGTTAGAAATTACAATCATGTATCACTTTACAACAAGGATACATTTTGATAAATGTGTCGTTAGGCAATTTTGTCATTGTGGCAACATCATAGAATGTACTTACACAAACCTAGATGGGATAGCCCATTACACACCAAGGCTATACAGTATGGCCTAATGTTCCTAGGCTACAAACTATAATTGCCTACAGCACAATATTGTAGGCAAGTGTAACACAATATTTGTGTATCTAAACATAGAAAAGGTATAGTAAAAAAAATACAGCATAAAAATTTTTTTAAAGGCACATCTGCAAAGGACACTTACCATGAATGGAGCTTGCAGGATGAAAGTTGTTTTGGGTAAGTCAGTGAGTGAGTGGTAAGTGAATGTGAAGGCCTAGAACATTACTATACACTACTGTAGACTTTATAAACACTGTACACTTACGCTTCACTAAATTTATTTTTTAAAATTTCTTTCATCAATAATAAATTAATCTTATCTTACTGTAGCTTTATGTTTTAATTTTTTAAACTTTTTGACTCTATTGTAACAACTTAGCTTAAAACAAACACATTGTACAGCTGTAAAAAATTTTTTCTTTTACAGCCTTATTCTATAAGCTTTTTTCTATTTTTAAATTTTTAAAAATGTTTTCCTTACATTTAACCTTTTTTGTTAAAAACTAGGACATAAACATACATTAGCCTAGGTCCATACAGGGTCAGGATCATCAATATCACTGTCTTTCACTTCCCCATCTTGTCCCACTGGAAGGTCTTCAGGGGCACTGATTCGCAGGGAACTGTCATTTCTTATGATAACAATGCCTTCTTCTGGAATATCTCCTGAAGGACCTGCCTGAGCCTGTTTTACAATTAACTTTTTTTTTTTTTAATAAGTAGAAAGAGCACACTCTAAAATAATAATAGTACAATAAATACATAAACCATTAACAAGTCATTTATTATCATTATCAATTATTATATATTATACATAACTGTATATGCTCTGCTTTTATATGACTGGCAGGTTTGTTAATACCAGCATCACCATAAACACATGAGTAATGAGTTGTGCTACTACATTACAACAGCTACGATGTCACTAAATGGTAGGAATTGTTCAGCTCCATTAGAATCTTATGGGACCATATATGCTGTTCATTGTTGACTGGAATATTGTTATGCAGCACATAACTGTGTATGCTTTCTATACAAATTCTTCCAGAAAAGTAAACATGATGGAATACTTCCCAGCTCATTCTATGACACTGGCATTATGCTGATCAAAACCAGACTAAGATATTATAAGAAAAGAAACCTACAAAATAATATTCCTCATGAAGATTGATGAATTTCCTAACAAAATGTTACCAAATCAAAACCAAGAATACATAACAAGAGTAACATATTGCGAAAGGTGAGATTTATCCCAGGAATATAAGGTTAGTTTAACTTAGAAAAAGAAAGAAAAAAAAAAAAAGCCTGATGTGGCGCAGGACCTTCCGGGATGACAGAGTGAGCAATTTGGCAAATACTCTCCCACAAAATGCAATGTTAAAACCAGACAAAATGTGCAAAAACAACCATTTCAGAATGTGTGAAGTAACCAAAGGCACACGAAGTACTGAGAAGCAGTACTTCAAGAAAACTACTGAGCCTTAGTAGAAATAGTAGGTGTCCATAGAGTTTTAGCCTGGAGCTGTCCCTTCCCTCCACCAGCTACACTAAACATGAAAAAAAGAGAGAGGGTGCATATCTAGAATTAAAGAAGTGATATAACCACCAACCTTACAGAAACTAAAAGGATTTCAAGGGTATACCATAAATAACTTCATGCTAACAAATCATGCAACTCAGATGAAATGGACAAATTCCTAGAAAAACACAAATTACCACAACTGACACAAGAACAAACTAGAAAATCTAAACAGACCATAACAAGTAAAGAAAATGAACTAGTAATTAAGTGTTCTCACTAAAAAAAAGTCCACATGCAGATGGCTTCACTGGTGAATTCTAAGAAAAACTTAGAAAATAAATAATACCAATCCCCTACAAATTCTTACATAAAACAGGAGGAAACACTTTCAACTTATTCTATGAGGCCAGTATTACCCTGATACCAAAGTCAAACAATCACAAAGAAATAAAAAATTCAGACAAATATTCTTCATAAATATAGACACAAAAACCATTAATAAAATATTAGCAAACCAAATACAACAACATATGGAGAACATTATACACCAAGCAGTTTTTACCCCATCAATACAAGGTGGTTTGACACCTGAAAATAAATTATTATATATTAACAGGTTAAAGGAAAAAAAAAACATCATAATTTCAAGAGATATGGAAGGAGCGCTTGACAAAATTCATGATAAAAACTCTCAATGCTCTAGAAACAGAAGAGAACTTTCACAACCTGATAAAGGACGCTTACAAAAACACCTACAGCTAACATCATACTTACTGGTGGAAGACTGAATGCTTTTTCCCTAAAACTGAGAAGAATAAGCACATCTGCTCTTGCCACTGCTATTCAGCATTGTACTAGAGGTTCTAGTTAGCGAAGTTAAGCAAGCAAGGGAAGTCAAAATTGCTCCCTGGCCTTTTGGCTAAGATCACGTTCAAAACGAAAAAAAAAAAAAAGGAAGAAGAAGAAGGCATCCAGATTGAAAAGAGAGAGGTAAAAATATCTTTACTTAGGGACAATATATTCCACCATGATTTAAAAAAAAACCCTACTCAACTATTACTAGAACTAATAATGAATTTGTCAAGGTCAAAAGATATAAGATTCATATACAAAAATCAATTGTATTTATATACACTACCAATGAATAATCCAAAATGAAATTGGGAAAGTAATTCCACTTACAATAGCATAAAAAGAATAAAATACTAGGAAGAAAGAAACAAGACTTATATCCTGAAAACTATAATACATTATTGAAGACATTAAAAAAGATGAAAGAGGAAAAACATTTTATGCTTGTGGACTGGCAAACTCACTATGCTATAGATAGATAGCAATTCTATCAAAATTAATCTATAAATTCAACATAATCTCTTAAAATCCAAATAGATTTGGTTTCTGGTTTTTGGTTTTGTTGCAGAAACTGACCAGCAGATCCTAAAATTTATATGGAAATGCAAAGGATTAAGAAGAGCCAAAACATTTTTGAAAAAAAAATGTTGGACTAATACACTTCTTTGATTTCAAAACTAGCAATAAAGCTACAGTAACCAAGACAGTTTGTTACTAACATAATCAACAGAACAGAATTGAGATTCCAGAAAAAAAAAATCCTTATATTTACAGTCAATTGATTTCTGACAAAGGTGCCAAAGCAATTAAGCAAGGAAAGAATATTCTTTTCCACAAATGTAAATAATGGATTCAGACCCTTACCACACCCAACACATAAAAACTAACTCAAAATGAAAAACAGACCTACATATAAGATCTAAAAGTATAAAACAGAAGAAAATCTTCGTGACCTTGGGTTAGGCAAAGATTTGTTGGTTTTGACACCATAAGCACAATTAATAAATGAAAAAATTAGTAAGTCGAACTTCATCAAATTAAGCCTTTTGCGCTTCAAAAAGGTACCAGTAATAAAATGAAAAGGGTAAACATTTCACCAAAGAGTCACAAATGGCTAACATGCACATGAAAAGATGCCAAAATCATTAGTCATTAGGGAAATGCAAACTAAAAACATGAGATACTACTACACACTGACTAGAATGGGTTAAATTTTAAAAGACTGACTGTACCAAGTGTTGGCAAGGATGTGTTGCAATGTTCACACATTGTTGATGGAAACATAAAATGATACAAATACCACTGGAAAATAGTTCGGTAGTTTTTGTAAAACTTAAACATGCAGCTAACACATGATCCAGTCATTCCACTTGCGCCCAGGAGAAATGAAGTATATGTAAAAACAAAGACTTATACATGAACTGTCACAGCAGGTATATTTGGAATAGCCAAAAACTGGGGAGAAACACCAAATGCCCATGAACAGGTAAATGAATACGTTGTGCTATGTCCATACAATGAAATACTACTCTGCAATAAAAAGGAATGAACTATAGATATGGGCAACAACCAACATAGATGAATTTCAAAATAATTACGCTGAGACAGCAACACAAAGCAGATCAGTGGTTGCTTCGGGATAGGTGTAAAGGACGTGAAGCAATAGAGAGAAGGGATTACCAAGGTACCCAAATAAACTACCAGGCATAATAAATGTGTTCATGTGTCATTATCTTTGACATTGTCAAAATTTATTAAAGTGCATATATTCATTATCATAGTTAAATAAGTTTAGTTTATGTCAATTGTACATTCATAAAACTGTTTTTAAAAAATGTATCTCAGAACAAAAAAGAACTATTATGTGGCATTACAACTCTCCAGGCAAGAAAGAATGATGTCATAGACTGGGATGGAACCCACAGAAATAGAAATGTAAGTAGATAATTTTAAAGTTTATTAAAATACAGAATTGACAACACCTTTTTGGTGAAATGGATATTGAGAGTTGAAGGAAAGGAAGGAATCAAGGACAACTTTTATTTTGGCTTTGGCAACTGAGTGAATAGTGGTGCCATTTACTAAAATAAGGAAACTAGGATAGTATGACAGATTCAAGGTTTCTCATCACATCACCAGGAGTGGGTCAAACTGGTTTTACAAGCTTAATAGATTTTAAAACAACAAACTAGGGTTCACAGAATTCCCTATTACCCACAGTTTCACTTTCTGCAGTTTCTGCTTTCCGTGGTCTACAACCCACAGTCAATCATAGTCCAAAAATAGGTAAGTACAGTTTATATAGTAAGATATTTTGAGACCAAGAGACCACACTTTATAACTTTTAACAGTATATCATTATAATTGTTCTATTATTAGTTATTGTTGTTAATCTATTACTGTCCCTAACACAAATTAAACTTTACCGTAGGTATGTATGCATACAAAAAAACATAGCATATATAAGATTTGGCACTGTCTGCAATTTCGGGATTCCACTGGGCGTTCTGGAACGTATCTCCTGTGGATAAGGTGGCACTACTGTACTGTATCTACAGACATCTAGAAAATAAAAGTGGGATTCTATTCAACTACCACAAATGTGAAAAAGAAATCACGATTTTTGCAGAAAAAGAAAACAGTAATTCATGGAGATTACAAAATGTGCAAAATACCTTTGTCCAAAATAATTTTAAAACTAAATAAATGACTCTGGGAGGCTAAGTGGGCAGATCACTTGAGGCCAGAAGATTGAGACCAGCCTGGACAACATGGTGAAACCCCATCTCTACTAAAAATTCAAAAATTAGCCAACTGGCTGTGGTGACACACACCTGTAATCCCAGCTACTATGGTGCTAAGGCACAAGAATCACTTGAACTTAGGAGGCGTAGGTTGCAGTGAGCTGAGATAATTGTGCCACTGCACTCCAGCCTGGGTGAAAGAGTGAGACTTCTCAAAAAATAGAAAATAAACTTAAACAAATTAAAGGTAGATGTTCATGTTATAAAATAATTACTTACACTATTTTAATTAAATAATACATTTTACTTTGTGTTTTTTTTCTAGAAGTATTACTTAGGACTGTTTATATTTTTAACTAAAAATATTTGTGTCCATTAAAATCAAATTGCTAAGTGAAAGTACAGAATGCTACAGCTTCTTTATTTCCTTCAGCATCTTTGCTTACCTGTTTAATCTTTCAAATAATGTCCCAAATTGTGTAGTTTTATGTGATGGACTGAGAACATCTTGACTTTTATTTAACTTGGAAAGCAAGGAATCAGAACAGTTAACATTACTGAGCTGAAAAAAAAAAAATGAAGAAACTGCCAAAATAGTAAATGTACATATATAAAATTTTAATTATTTACCATAAAATGTCATGTAAATGAACTGCATTTATATTTTCAAATTATAAAAATAGTCCAAAAGAAAGTAATTTTACTACTTATTGAAAACAAAATAAATACTTTCCTAACAAAAAAAGTCAATACCAGTATTTGAGTCATTGTTAAAATAACAGAGTTGATACTACGGTAAGCTAACCATTTTCTCCAAATTGAAAAATAAAAATAAAAGAACAAAAAAACACCCAGGACACGAGGATCTTGAATAACTGTAAGTTAAATTTCTCTGACAGAAAATAATAATGTGTCCCAAGACAAGAGCTATAATTATCTCAGTTCTTCCATTTATTGAGTGACTTTAGATTGCTACTTTAATTTTTCTGAATATCAACATTATTCAGTTCAAAAGGGGGATAGTGTGTGAAGACTATTGTGAAAAGAATATAATCAATTTCTTAATGTGGAAAGTACTCTATAAATGTAACTTACTATATTGGCCCAACACTAATCTATTCAACAATGATTTTTATCTGTCATACATTTGATTTATAACTCATGAAACATAAATGAGAAGTCCAAACACAACCAATGACAGAATTGTCAGGAAAAAAAAAAAAAAAAGAGAAAGAGTCAAAAAAAGACACTGAAAGTCTTTGGAGGAAAAAAAATGTACTGAAGTCAGAGAGAGCTTACACTAATGTCTCAGCTAACTAATACATCTGAGAGAGAGTGACAGAGGTGCAAAACATTATCCCTTAAAATAAGAAAGAAATCAAAAGAGAAGAGAATATAGTATTTCATATTCAACAAATACTACTTAACTAAGGATCAGGAAACCCCAAGCCACTTTTTCTTCTAACTTGTTTTTCAACCCATTTTCTTTTGTATTTTATAATTTCATTGTAATTATTTTCACTTTTTTCGAAATTCCTCAAAGTACACTATTAAGTACTTCCCTAGTATTTCATGATGTGACACTATGATTGAAAAGGGACATTTTCTCTTTCCAGTCTTTTACCATGTTAAGTATAACATTATTTACCTCTCTGAGCTCATCATTAACCTGCAGTGTATAATATGTATAGGCAAGAAAGTTAAGTAGAGATTGCACAGATGTTTTATCCTTTATCTTTAAACTATTTAATAGAGCAAGGATGAGTTATAAGCTGATCTAGAATGCAGGTTTTTGTCTTATGAAATACAAAGTGAATGGGTAATAGAATGTCTTTCATTGCATCATTCGAAAAGTATTGGGCCTTTATAATAAGGCTAGCATGGGTCACAGAAATGTAATACTTCATTTTCCCTTATCTGGGAAGTCTTTAATAAAAACTTTAACAAAATGGAATTATATATAACTATCATATGGCATATATATAACTGATATGCTATAATACATAGCTACAACTATAATATAATTTCTAAAATTTAGAACTATAAATTAATTATAAATTGATTTATAAATACATAAATATGTCATAAAACCACTGCATGCTAAAAATAAGATAAATTCAAAACTAAGTATTCCTATTAACAAGACATAGTGTTTACATAAGCATTTTCCTAATTACCATTTAATTAAATTTCATTTTTAGTAGATTATTTCCTGGTATGCTTTATGACAGATGTATTTTAGAATTTTAATATTTATATATTTTATATTTTTAACTTTAGAGCACACAATGATTGAACAACATTTTAGCACTACATATCTCTACATATTTGTATAGTGTTGATCAAAAAACAAACATAAAAACTTGTCATCTTTCAAATTATAAAAAGAATCAAGCCATCACAATTCACACTTTAAGACTACTATGACATCTCTGAAACTATATATTGCTTTCACAGGACACTTTCCATATCATGCATATTGGGTCATCATGACATCACCAACTAATCAATTACAGTGATTATAAACATCAACTACTATATAACACACTGAACTACTTTCAATTCTACTATCAATAGTTTTCTAATAGAATGATAAATTCCAAGATTTTTTTAAAAAAACACCCCAGCTCTGGGATTCACAATCTTCTACACTGCAAAGAATTAAGTTTTTGATCTAAAGGGAATTATCCTTAATTTATCTCCTAATTTTTTTATATCTATAGCAATTCAAAATGTAAATATTTTAAATCTATAAAAAGAGAAAAAACGAGTTTCATGAAAATATAATGATATAAAATGCTAAGAAGTAATGATTCAAAGGTACCTGGTCATTCTGCTTTTTTTCATATGCAAGTTTCTGAGGAGTAGGTGCTATTCCGGGTGTGAAATTTAGTTTTGAA
Organism: Mandrillus leucophaeus; assembly: GCF_000951045.1. Classification (NCBI taxonomy): domain Eukaryota; kingdom Metazoa; phylum Chordata; class Mammalia; order Primates; family Cercopithecidae; genus Mandrillus; species Mandrillus leucophaeus. The sequence continues at coordinate 437,983 of NW_012100309.1, read as the reverse complement.
ATATGTCTGTTAGAAGCTAACTCCACTGAAAAAGATGTTGGAGTGAAACTGCAGTTCTCTATTTTGCTGAACTGAGGGTCAAGCGTACTATATGAGTCCATGCCTTGTGACTATAGGAAAGAAGATAAAATCATTTACATTACCAAAATATGTAAACTAGAGAAGAGAAAAGTCAAAACAGTGAAATTAAAATAAGTGAAAAGGGCAGGGGTTACAAAAGAAAAAGTCCTAAGGCAAGGCAACCCATCAGTAATTGACAGAACTTACTAGGAAGAGAGTGGTTATTAGCGAAGGATATATACTCAAGAGTACCTTTCCCTCTGCCTACCCTACTCCTGCTCCTCTCCACCCTCCATTCCTGTAGGCTACCTTCTAAAGACAGGAAATCTGAGTTTCATTAACCCATAATCCAGGTGACAAGATTTCTAAGGGATTTTAGTATCATTGCCATTATCTTTCTGATCTAGCTTAACTCTGGCAATTCAAAGGAAAAAAAAAATGATAGCTAACAAAATGACATTAGATGTTAAAGTTTCAAGCTTTAATTATATTTAATTATAATCTATGCATTTTCTAATTGATTAAAATTTTATTTGCTAAGAAAATTATTTGCTATACTTTGAAAAAGAAATCATCTTGGGATCCACGTGAGAATTGGACATCACAATTTGATATAAAGTAATCTGGTTACTATGTTTGAACAGATGAATTGCTCAATAATTACGTGAACCCCAAGTAAGAATCCCTAAGTGAATTGTCCTTGGCAGCTCATCAGTAACAAGCAGAATCAAATGCTATGCAAACATAGGCCTAGTCACATTACCAGTAGTCTAAAGGGATTCCCATAAGCAATCAATTAAAATATTCTCAAGGCATAGATTTCCCACCTGGAAAACTTTTAAAAGAATTAAAGACTCAAAATTTTCTTTAAAATAATTTTCTCCAGTATTCAGACATTTAGATCATTAGGCGGCATGTCACAATTGCTGAAATAACTTATAGAATTTTTTTTTTTTAATCTCACCTGGACTGGGCCAAGATCTTCCTTGCTACTTAGTCTTTGATAGTTTATGCTAATGAAAAGAAAAATTTAGGTTAAAAATATAAATGAAAATAAAACTGACTGTCCTTTCCTGTATTTAAAATTCATACTGCTCTACACAAAACACACAGAAACCTACATAAATCATTACAGGGTCATAATATTACTCAGTTTTATAAAAATTATATTACTACTAGAGATAGATATTTTTATGATAAGGTAAGTCAAACAAAGTGTACAAAATCTAGATCATTTGATAAAGGTCTTAATCATTGTATAATACTGTTAACAGCCAAACAAACAAAAACTGGAGGTAGAAGGTAAGTATCTTATACAGTTTCCAGTGAGTAAAAGTGTTGATAATAACCAGTTTAAACATTAATAATATAAATCCTAGCTAAAACCTACTTGGTTTCTGTATCATCAAGGCAGAGTTTAGAAGGTACACAGTGAGGCGATATTGGGAGTTCTAAATTATGCTTTCTTAGGGGCATTTTTATGCCTCTATTCATGTTCACATGGGTTGGTTTCCTCACAGTTTCTACAATAAAAAATATATAATTATAATTTTAAAATAAGAGTAATAAAATCTTGTAAAAGTACTGCTTAATATATAATGTTCATTACATAAATGTACATCTAAGAAATTGTACTAAAATATTTACATTCTGTCAGTATTAATAAATCATTACAATATAAACAACTATCACAGAGACTTTAAAACATATTTTTCTTCATTATCTTATATACTCATTATAGGTGCCCTATTAATTTAGTTCTACTTTTTCTTCCACCAAGATTTCTCCGATCTCCAAACTATATTAGATACTATGTTATATATTCCCACTGTACTTTATATTTTCCCTTTCTTTGGTCAGTACTTTCACCCACTGTATTTTTGTGATACACCCACCCCAACTATATACATAGTTATAGTGTAGATTTTATATCTTCTTATAAAACCCTGCCTCAAGCCAGGCACAGTGGCTCATGTCTGTAATCCCAGTTACTAAGGAGGCTGCAGTTGGAGGATTGCTTGAGGCCAAGAGTTCAAGACCAGCTTGGGCAACACAGTGAAACCCTGTCTTTAAAAACAAAACAAAATAAAACTCTTGCCTCTCTGGATAAAACACGTGATTTGGCAGTAGCCATCTGACTAAAGATGAACCAATAATAGCATCCCATTCTGCTAGTTATAAATGAAATTGTTTCACTGTGAGATTGGTACCAGTAGCACAAGGCAACATTCTTACAGTGGAATTTTAAAATGTGGGACCAGAGAAACAATTCTCAGTATTTCCTTGGTGGCAAAACTAGAGGAGGTGAGTAATATTAGTTTCTTAAGGCCATGTTTTGAGCCTCAATGATGAAGACAGTCTGAGAAAATAAAGTTAGTAATTGAAGTGAAAAAGAATCTTGATAGTATCCAAGTTCCTGTTTCGAGTCGTCTCTGAGGCCCACTGCACCATCACTCTTCCTGTTAAAGGAGTAAAAAGGTATCTGTTTTGAATTTCTGTCATTTGCAGCCACAAGTCCCGACTAATAAAGTTTGCTTTCTGTTTTATCCTCAGCACCCAATAGAGTACTTACAGTGGGTACCCAATAAAAATATGCTGAAGAAATAAATGAAAAGAAAGTGCAGGGGTTCAGGACATTATCCCCAAATAAGACATCCTGCTATTTAAGAAAATAGCAGAAGCAAGAAGGTTACTCTCAGCTTCCCCCTGAAGCAGGTCATAAAACCCTCATTTGAGAAGTGCCCTGGTTATACTTGGAAGAAAATAATATCCCTATCTCTGAAGACACAGGGTCACAAAGAAGAATCTGAGCAAAGAGGTCTTGCTAAGATACCCTTAGTTTATTACTATTAGATCATTCTTTTAAAAATCCAATCATACTTCTTGAGGACTATCCACTTTTTCATCAAACCTGACAAGAAAAATACACAAGTTTAGCCATTTCTTCCAATCTTAAGATATAAACTTTTTTATCAAGGCTCTTGTGTCACAGAAAACTTACTAAATAAATCTGTATGTTTTTATCCTGTTAATCTGTCTTTTGTTATTGAAGCTTTAGCCATAAACCTAGCAATGGATGAGGAAATATATTTTTATTACCCTACAACTGGGAATAAATAAAGGTAAATACATCAAAGAGATTTACAACAAAAAGTTTTATTCTCAAAGTCCATGAACAATGTATTTATTCCTTCTAAAGTATAACTAAATTTACTTGTGTAAACTGTTATCTATGGAGGGAAGAAAAAAATGACGGAGAAAGGAAATGAAATATTAACAATACTCTGATGAATTTCTATCCCTTCCTGATAAATTGTCTTATTTTTATGCTCTCATTTTTAGCAGTTGTTTTAAAACTTAAATATCATACACAAATTCCTCTGAGAGAGGAAAAATATACTCTAATTAAGCTTTTTATTTACTTGAAGAATCAAAATATATGACAAAATGGACTTTATTTTGCAGTATTAGACTGCTATGATTAACATCCCAGTAAAGTGTAATAAATAATTCAAGTGATGGCATAGGAAACTAGTCATTGAGGCAAGAATGTTTCCAGATCTTCCTTTCATACCTATCCTCTAAATATAAAGAATAGTTAATTTGTTGACATGTATTAACATTTATTCCCTGCTCTCTAGCTAAACTTTGGTAACTACCTATCTGTAATCTTATACAGTTTCCAGTGAGTAAAAGTGTTGAT
>NW_012100309.1:410697-433935 GCF_000951045.1 Mandrillus leucophaeus | reverse complement strand
TTTAGTAGAGACGGGGTTTCACCATGTTAGCCAGGATGGTCTCAATCTCCTGACCTCATGATCCACCCGCCTCGGCCTCCCAAAGTGCTGGGATTACAGGCTTGAGCCACCGCGCCCGGCCATAAATTAGTTTTATATAACACATACACAACATAAAAATAAAAATAAATGGATTAAGCAACAAAGCATTTTAAGCAGATATTAACTAGGCATCTAATTTAAGAGAGCAACCAAATTTTAAAATTAATTTTCCACATGCTTTGAGCTCTAAAATCACAAACTAATTAGAAGGCTAAACATTATTATGATTACATCAAGTTCAAAACAGAATGCAATTGGAATGACTTACCAGGGATTTTCTTCTTGCAAGATATCTGATTTACCATATATAGGTTAAGAATGTCTAAGCTGACAGCAGAATTTTTGACAGGAGATAAAACTCCGAGTGATTTCATTTTTGATTTTAACCTGTGTTTTTCAAAATATTCCTAAAATAATTAAAAATTAAAAATAATGCAGCAAATACGTGGTTTTAAACAGAATTATAAATAAAAAGCAATCCTGTTATTAAGTCATTGACTTGATATTTTTATATTTTGTGACATCTTTGTATGTTTACAAATAAATTACAATTAATCATAACTTGCAGTTTGCCTAAAGACTAAATTTCACAGCCTTTTATGATCTTAAGCATAACCTTTAAAACAGAATGCTATAAAGCTATTCTCTGAAATCAAAAGATTAGAAATTATCTGTATATACAAAGTTAAAAAAATCTAGTAACAGAATAACAATTCTGACAGGCCAAAATCTTGTTTTTCTACAAAGTATGCTATTCTGCAGATATAGAAAACCTTAAAAATATGTACAGCTGAGTGCCATTGAAAGTCAACAGAAATGAAGAAAAAAAAAGCTATGTGCAAATTAATCTGCAACCAAAGCCAATTTCATTTATTTGTTATCCCTCCAGGATTCCTAGATGTTTGTTTTTTAACCAGACTTGCACATAATTATCACTTTATCCAGTTTTTATTTTCTTTCTGTTTGAATTATTATTCTTTCTTATTGCCATTCTTTCTCTTTCAGGTTACATCATTAATTCATTTAAATAAAAATTAACTATTTAACATTTATTTATCAAGCCACTATTATGTGCTAGATATTAAGACACTGTGAAAACATCTTCTCTTCCATTATAACTCATTATAACTTCTCTTCCATTATATAACTTATAATATAATGCTATAAATGTAATTATAAATGTGAAATTGTCAGAAATGAGAAAAAGCCAAGATGGCAAAATATTTAGTGCAAGAGGTCATAATCTGAAGAGGTTACATATCATATTTATTTTCAAGAAGTTGAGGCTGTTTCACAGTAACATCTCAGAATATTGTTAATTATAACTTTTAAGTTTGTAAAAATCTTGTAAGAACTATAAGAGACCTGCTAATGATCACACAAAAAAAGTAAATGTTTTACAAAATAAATAATAGATAAAAGGATTTGTTCACATTTCATTTGAGTGATCTGGAACTCCAAATTAGACTAAAATGTATTTTTAAAGACTACACTATGGTTAAGCAATGAAGTAACAGGATCTTCAGGATGTAAATATTTTTCCCCCTTGAAACAGTAACTCAGTCATTGCTAGATCTTATAATTGATTGTGTCCTGGAATTAAGAACTTGTTAGTTCATCTGTACAAAGTACAAAGGCACTATACTTTGTGGTGGCTAAGACCATAGTGAGGGAGATGATGACACAAATAAATACAACTGACTGTGATTGGGGATGGTATCAAATCCTAGGAAAGGTATGTAAATTATTGTTTGGGGGTAGCGTGGGTACAGGGAAGGGAGGAGGACAAGGAAGATTTCTTAGGAAATGGGTTCTAAGATAGATAGATGAGTCAGAGCTATCCAAAGAGGGTAGGAATATAAGGTTCCAGGAATAAGGAAGAACAACACAAAGACTGTCAAAGGGACTAAGCCTTTATTCCAGGAAATATGTTGAAGAAGTCTGTCCCATATTCTCTAGCCATCATGATAGCGTCTAATACCTGTTCCAAGAAAGAACAGAAGTACGTAACTAATTGATTCACTTGACAAGACTAAGCTCAATTTTTTTGTCAAGTCTCACTTGGTAAAAACAACTAGAAAACAATTTGAAAAGAATCAGAAAACTTTCAGAAACCAAGTAATCAAATTTCAACTTGAAAACAGTCATTAAAAAGGAACAACCAGAGAGACAGAAATAAAATCTGGAGAATGTACTGAAGAAAGAACAGAAAGAATTTGTTTCCAGATGAAAGGAATGGCAAACTGTGTAGGAGATGGCAACATAATAAAATGAATTGGACTGACAAATATCCTTTCAATTGAACAACATAAAGTTCATTGTTGAGATGGCAACATAATAAAATGAATTGGACTGACAAATATCCTTTCAATTGAACAACATAAAGTTCATTGTTGATGTTAGCAAGATGACTGAGCAATGAATGAGATACAATATAAAAGGGGATAGCTTGGGAAGGAAAAGAAAACATAGATGGTCACTATCCTGCTTTTATAATATCACTCCGTTTTCTTTAAACTTTACTACCTTTGATCATATTAACATTATTGGGTTTTTTTCTGTTTTAGAACTTTATATAAAGGAATCTTACTGCTTATATTCTGTGAGTTTCTTCTTTTGCTCAACATTGTGTACTTGAGATTCATCTGCATTAATTATATGCAGCTTATACATTTTCACTGCTATGCTATTACTGGATATGCCATAGTTTGTTTAACCATTCTACTATTCTACTGCTAATCGATGTTGGGGCAGTTCTCTTTCCCTCTCCTTCCTTCCCTTTGCCTGTCTTCTTTCTCCTTCTGTCTCTCTCTGTTTGCTATTTCAGCATAACAATGACTCAAGCAAATCTTGTACATATCCAAAAGGGCACATGTACAAGAGTTTCTTTGCTCAGTTGTAAAGTATATACATGCTCAACCTTACTATGGAATGCAATCAGTGTAATAAAAAATAAAGACAAACTAAATGGAAGTAGTACACAGGTTATGACACCATTACTATACATCATTTATTAGGTAATAAATGATTATTTAAATTAGAATACCAATACTCAGGTAGTGAGAAGTGGTCAGATTTCGGATACATTTTGGAACTAGAAGGACAGCAGTAATCAACAATGATCTTTAAGTCTCTGACTGAGCAAAATGAGTGGCTAATTAAGTATCAACAAGGATGTAGAAGAACAAAGGAAGGTGGCCTCCAGTTTCACTTAGGTGAATGTATTGGTGGTAGAAAAACACTTCAAGGTCATTGTTCTCATCAGGCTGACAAAAATAAAAGCATTTTTTTCTTTACCTTTTGCTTTCTCCTTTCCTGCTTGATCAGAACCCTGGACCTGAAAAAGGAAGCAGAATAAAATATATAGTGATTAAAGAAATGACCTTTAAGACAATTGCCAGTTTAGCTTAATAGAAGATTTAGAGTTAAAATCTAAAAGTGTAGTATCATTGCATTTTTTTCTGAAAAGAAACTATAAAAATATTCTTAAAGTATTTACAGTATGATGTTTCACAAAATTTTCTTAGATAGGAAATCCAAGATCTAATTAAAAAAAACTGCATACTGATGATGAATAATTAAGTATAAAATAAATCTGAATTCTAATACTAAGATAAGCAAAAAAAAAAAAAAAAAATGCATTGGAAAGAATATATCCCTGAAACATTCTTATCTGATAGCAATATTCTTGGTCAACATTCTTCTTTTTCTTTGTATTTCAACATTCTACTGAAATCAACAGAGAATAGAGAGGAAGTTGAAATCTACTTGGGAACTAAGGAAATGTGAAGTGTATTGCTAGAGCAACATCAGTTACATTAATATATCAGCTGTATTTACTTAAAATCTCATATCTATGTCTTAATCTGTTCAGGCTGCTATAACAAACTACCATAAAGCCAGGGAGCATACTAAGAAGAGAAATTTATTCCTCACAGTTCTAGAGGCTAGGGAGTCCAAGATCAAGGCACCAACAGATTCGATGTCTGGTGAGGGCCCACTTTCTGGTTTACAGATGACATTTTTTGCAGTATCCTTATTTAGTAAAAGGGGTGAGCTAGCTCTATGCAACCTCTTTCACAAGGGTATGAATCTGAATCATGAAGACACTGCCCTTGTGACCCAATCACCTTCCAGAGCCACCCCCTCCTAATACCATCACCTTGGGAGTCAGGATTTTAACATATGAACTTGGGGGAAACACAAAAATGCAGACAATAGCATCTTCTTTAAAAAAAAAAAAACCTAGTAGTTCTAGATGTGTTTTGTATCGATAATCCTTGAGCCAAATACAGCACTGAATACCAATGATAGTGCAGTATTTAATGGTTATATTTGTTCTATTAATAATAGTGGAACACTATAAAATATTCACGACAATATTACCAGATTTACATAACTTTTAGACATGCATAACACTATGGCCTCAAATTCAAGATTTATGTAAAAATAAGTAAAACGACACTGTGTCTTAACTATATAATATCTAATATCAAAATAATCATCGCTAACACTAAATACCATATATCTTTCACCATTCTAGATACTTCAGACACCTTACATGTATAAGCTCATTTAATTCCATGGCAACTCTGTAAGGCAGGTTCTATTTCTGTACCCACTTTACTGATGAGGAAACTAAGGCAAAGACAGGTTAAGTAACTTCCCCAAGATCACACCGCTTATAAGTGGTAGAGGCAGAATTCAAATCCAGGGTGTCTGATATTGGAGTTCTTAGCCAAAACTGCCTTTCAAGTATATCAACTGAGAATATACAAAGTTGTTCATTTTTCCCAGTGATTTTCATAAACTTTACCAATGACAATTACTAAATACCCCAGACTTTGCAACTTATTGAATGTGTTCTTTAACATACTTCCCATTAACTTTGTTCCCCCATGCAAGAACTAACCAGGCCCAACTCTACTTAGTTTCTGAGACCAGGCACGTTCAGGGTGGACTCATTAGAATCCAGCTGACTCATTAGCTATGTCTCAATTGACCATTTGAACTCATTGAGCAAAGAACCCTATATATTCTGCTGCATGCATCATCATAAGTGTACTGCTGCCATTCAAACTTTACAAAGAAAAATTTTTTAAAAATTCATTTTACTGACTTATTTGCTACGACTAAGGAGGACCTGAGAAATTAGTTTATTCTCCATCATTTTAAAACTCGCAAAGCTTATGCACAGAAAGTAAAGTGACTTTTCAAAGTTCAGAAATATAAAAAGTATAACAGAGCTGGCAGTATTACACAATCCAGACTAAAAAGAGTTAACAAAAATAAATGTTTATTGTATAAGCAGTTTCCATGTTATAGAGTTCAGTAAAACTAAGACATCGAAATAAATATGGTCTTCATATATGTATGCACTGTGTGATTTTATTCCAGGTTGATTTTCTCTTATCCAGGACATTCATGGCTATCACCAAATGCTACATACTACTTAATGCCCATCCCTATGTGCCTAAGAAAAAAATTAATTAGGAAGTTAAGACCAATATCTACATCAGCCTAGCAATCACTAGACTGCAGTGAAAATGAAAAAGGATTCTGACATATATGTCAAAGGTCATTTCTTAAACAGAACATTTTAGAGTATTAAGGCTATCACTGTTATTAAGAGAATGGTATATCCACATAAACTAAATATTTTCCCGAATACAGTCACTCTCAATTATTTGCACTAAAGAAAAAGAGTGCGTCAGTCAGAATTCTTATAAGCAACAGAAAGTACATTTGGCTGATTCAAACAGAAAATAAATTTATTAAAAGAAAAATGGATAGCCAAACAGACCTGCTGAGAAGGCATGCTTGTCAAATGGCAAGAACAAGGAAGTCTAGGCAGTTTTGGAAATATGGCCAAAATCATGCAACAATTAGTCTCATAAGGATACCACTGCTGGCACTGGTGAATACTGGATACTGCTGACTATACCATTTCCACTCCTGGACAGCACTTCCCCTGGCATCCTTGTCCCTGAAAATTCAATCCTGCTGCAGCTCCTACAACTGCCTACTACAAAAACAGATGAACTGCAGTCCCTATTTTCTTGGTTCACTAACTCTTGATTCAAAGTACAAGACAAGAGCACCAAAATTGAGCTTAGATCATGTACCCATTCACTAGCTGCAAAACAAGTATCTAGGCTTGTTTATTTGTTGTTGTTGTTGTTGTTTTCAGCTTTACTATAGAGGAAGGTGGCCTGTACCTATCACCAAAACTCCTAAGGTGGTAGACAGATATACCACACATAAACAGGGGCCTCAGATACTGGTATGCCAAAGAACACAAATGTCTACTACACTGCTATAATAAAATGAAAATAGGTAATGATCCAAAAGTCATTTTTATTTGGCTATGTCAGGATATATGTACTCCTTAATAGTTGCTTCTTGTGGTTTGCTTAGGCCAATATAAAAATAAGACAACAGTGATAAGAGACTATATTCCCTAAGTAGTAGGGGAAACTAGCTGGAACTTTATATATGACAAAAATAAATTATAATTGAAAGGGCTTGCCAATGAATCCCTAGTAGTCATTGCTAAAAGCATTCCACACTGACTACTGCAGTATTATGTATGTAGTCAACTGTCATAATTACATTGTAAAGGGTCTCTTTGATTTTATTCAAATGTTCTCCAATATATTTTACTATATAAGTAACTGCTTTAAAACACACCTCTGATCATCATTTAGGGAGATGACTTCCATAGCATGCCCCTACTCAGCTTTCAGTGTTGTTTTACATTCTTCGACTTATGTACTACAACACTCAACCAAACTAAAATATGTGTTTCTCTAATTTTTGTCTTGAAATTTAAATTACTAGTGAATTGGGAGTGAGCTAGAAAGTGGGAATGAGGTTCATCTTTTTTAAACAGTAATTACTACGTTATTCTGGAAAATGAATTTTTAAAGAAATATGTACAACCATCTCTTTCAATGAAAGTTTGAATGAAGAATATTAGTTGTCATTATAATAGGTATTGATTCAAAATCATTTTGTACTTAAAAGAAAATTGGTAGGTCATAACCTCTTCATAGAATCCTCCACAAGTTATCTATTCTAGATAGTAGTAACATAAATATTTGTTACATTATTCTTTGCTAAGAAAGAAAAAAATTTAAAAACAAAAAAGTATAAAGGGGTTAAAGGAGAGAAGGGAGGGAGAAGGGAAGAGAAAGAGAAATGAGAAAAAAGGAGTAGAGGGAGAGGGAAAAACTACCATGCTAATTACAAAAACACATGAGGGCATTTCTGCTCCTTGCTATTCCTTCTAGTAAGGAAAGGTTTAAAGGAAAATGCTAAAGAAATACTTCCTTTTTTAAAAAAAATTAAAAAGACACAAATGCAATAAAGTTGCCAAAGAAATGTTTAAAAAAACACTAACACGTACATTTTACATGGAGTATGCAGGAACTATTAAAACTGTATTAGGAATTAAAAACTATGAGTGTCATACAAACTGACAGTTAATACTGTCAGTATTAACTTGTTCTTTTTTGCTTCCTTTGTTTTGTTTTGCTTTGCTTTCCTTTGTTTTGTTTTGCTTTGCTTTCCTTTGTTTTGTTTTGCTTTTTAGTTTCTTGATCAGTTTGTTTTCTTAGGGGCATCGTGCCATGCAAAAGAGACTGCTCCAGACTGTTAAGCTCTTATAATAATATCTTAAATTTGATGAAAAGTGGAAAATTTAAAGAAAATTAATAGACCAATAATTAGCAAATGAAAAACAGTATTTTATGGTTTGTGTCACACTGAAATTAATATTAACCTAAAACATCAAAATCTAACATTGTTTAGCTGGTAGACTTATTAACATTCAACACAGTAACTAGCCTAGAAAAAGTACTTACATTGGCTTTCCACAAAACTAAAGCAGGTTGACCTGATGTGATAGGAATAGTAATGATACATGTTAGAATGTTATGGCTTTTAAGTAACTTCTCTTACAATGCAAAAGAAAAAGTTTTCACATAAGTATGAATTACCAAAGAAAGGTATTAAGGGAAAGAGAACGTTAAACCAATAAAGCAAAACTTCATCTAATATTTAGAATACAGAGCCTAATTAAAATAAGTTCTCGGAGACCACATTCTTGCAGTATTTTCACACAGAAAACACTGTTCCACAGCTATAAGCTGTAATCATAAACATGAACAGCCATTTCCTGAGTCACACAGTGGAAGATATTTCAGAATGCAAATGACACTCCAACACAGAAGTATATTTCAAGCTATTTGCACTATCATTAGTTCAAGAAGAAAAAAATGAATATACTCATAGTTCCATTAGTACTATCTCTAAAATTTAGAAATAGTCTTGAAACATTTAACATATTTTCATCAAAATAACTAAACTGGTTCTTAGATGCAATTTAGCAACTAATTTTATAGCTACAAACTTTGTAAGATTTCCACAAAAACATTCCTGATAGTCTTACAGGTAGCTAGACGTGGATTTGAATTTTAATAAGCAATATTATAAATACCATAAAACCTCTACATCCCTAAAACAAACTTTTTTAATACTTTAAGTTCTAGGGTACATATGCACAACGTGCAGGTTGCACAGCTATACACGTGCCATGTTGGTTTGCTGCGCCCATCAACTCGCCATTTACATTAGGTATTTCTCCCAATGCTATCCCTGCCCCAGCCCCTCACCCACCGACAGGCCCCAGTGTGTGATGTTCCCTGTCCTGTGTCCATGTGTTCTCATTGTTCGACTCCCACCTATGAGTGAGAACATGTGGTGTTTGGTTTTCTGTTTTTGAGATAGTTTGCTTAGAACAATGGTTTCCAGTTTCAACCAGGTCCCTGCAAAGGACATAAACTCATCCTTTTCTATGGCTGCATAGCATTCCGTGGTGTATATGTACCACATTTTCTTAATTCAGTCTATCATTGATGGACATTTGGGTTGGTTCCAAGTCTTTTCTATTGTGAATAGCACCACAATAAACATACATGTGCATGTGTCTTTATCATAGAATGATTTATAATCCTTTGGGTATATGTCCAGTAATGGGATGGCTGGGTCAAATGTATTTCTAGTTCTAGATCCCAGAGGAATCGCCACACTGTCTTCAACAATAGTTGAACTAATTTACATTCCTACCAACAGTGTAAAAGGTTTCCTATCTCTCCACATCCTCCCCAGCATCTGTTGTTTCCTGACTTTTTAATGATCGCCATTCTAACTGGTGTGAGATGGTATCTCATTGTGGTTTTGATTTTCATTTCTCTGATGAACAGTAATGACGAGGATTTTTGCACATGTCTGTTGGCTGCATAAATGTCTTCTTTTGAGAAGTGTCTGTTCATATCCTTTGCCCACTTTTTGATGGGGTTGTTTTTTGTTTTTTGTTTTTTTTTTCTTGTACATTTGTTTAGATTCTGGATATCAGCCCTTTGTCTGATGGGTAGATTGCAAAAATTTTCTCCCATTCTGTAGGTTGCCTGTTTTACACTGCTGATAGTTTCTTTTGCTGTGCAGAAGCTCTGTAGTTTAATTAGATCCCATTTGTCTATTTTGGCTTTTGTTGCCATTGCTTTTGGTGTTTTAGTCATGAAGTCTTTGTCTATGACTATGTTCTGAATGGTATTGCCTAGGTTTTCTTCTAGGGTTTTTATGTTGTTCGGTCTTACATTTAAGTCTTTAATCCACCTTGAGTTAATTTTTGTATACAGTGTAAGGAAGGGATCCAGTGTCAGCTTTCTACATATGGCTAGCCAGTTTTCCCAGCACCATCTATTAAATAGGGAATCCTTTCCCCATTGCTTGTTTTTGTCAGGTTTGTCAAAGATCAGATGGCTGTAGATGTGTGTGGTGTTATTTCTGAGGTCTCTGTTCTGTTCCATTGGTCTATATGTCTGTTTTGGTACCAGCACTATGCTGTTTTGGTTACTGTAACCTTGTAGTATAGTTTGAGGTCAGGCACCATGATGCCTCCAGCTGAAAACCCAATCATCTCAGCCTAAAATCTCCTTAAGCTGATAAGCAACTTCAGCAAAGTCTCAGGATACAAAATTAATGTGCAAAAATCACAAGCATTCCTATACACCAATAATAGACAAACAGCCAAATCATGAGTGAACTCCCATTCACAATTACTAAAAAGAGAATAAAATACCTAGGAATCCAACTTACAAGGGATATGAAGGACCTCTTCAAGAACTACAAACCACTGCTCAACGAAATAAAAGAGGACACAAACAAATGGAAGAACATTCCAAGCTCCTGCATAGGAAGAATCAATATCATGAAAATGGCAATACTGCCCAAAGTAATTTATAGATTCAATGCTATCCCCCTCAAGCTACCACCGATTTTCTTCACAGAATTGGAAAAAACTACTTTAAAGTTCATATGGAACCATAAAAAACTTTTTAATATAAATCTTTTAATATGTAACTATTGACAAGAAGAAAAAGGGTAGATAATGAACTGAGACTATTATAACGCTTACAGTTAAGTTTCAAGGAGTAAATAAAATCACATACTGCATAACGATGGTTCGGTCAAGGACAGACAACTTATATTATACTACAGTGGTCCCATAAGAGTGTAATGATGCTGACACCTTCCTATCATCTAGTGATTGCCTAGTTGTCAGAACATGGTAGCAAACATTACTAACATGTTGTGGTGATCCTGGTATAAATAAACCTCCTGTACTGTAAATGGTATAAAAGTATAGCACATACAATTATGTAGAGCCCATAATACTTGATAATGATGATAAAAGACTGTGTTACTGTTTTATGTATTTATTACTATACTTATTGTTATTTTAGCATATAGTCCTTCAGCTTATTAAAAAAAATAGTTAATTGTAGAACAGCCTCAGGCAGGCCCTTCAGAATGTGTTTCAGAAGAAGGCATTGTTATCATAGGAGATGACAGCTTCATTCATGTTATTGCCCTGAAGACCTTCCTGTGGAACAAGATGTAGAGGTGAAGACAATGAGATTGATGATCCCTAACCATGTGAGCCTGGATTAATGTGTATATTTGTGTTTTCATTTTTAATAAAAAACTTTGAAAAGTTTTAAGAAATTAAAAATAGAAAAAAATCTTACACACTAAGGATATAGTCTCATACAGCTGTTCAATGTGTTTGTGTTTTAAGCAAAGTGTTATTACGAAAGACTCAAAAAGAATTTAAAAGTTTATAAAGTAAAATATGTTCCATTAGCTTAAGGTTAATTTATTACTAAAGAAAGAAAAACATCTTTAAAAATAAATTTAGTGTAGCCTAAGGGTATAGTGTTTATAAAGTCTACAGTAGTATACAGTAATGTCCTAATGCTTCACATTCACTCACCATTCACTCACTGACTCACCCAGGTCAACTCCAGTACTGCAAGCTGCAGTCATGGTAAGTACCCTATATAGATGTACCATTTTTTATCTTTTGTATGGTATTTTTACTGCATCCTTTCTATATTAAGATTTGTTTAGATACATAAACACTTACTGTTGTGTTATAATTACTAACAATATTCAGTACAGTAACATGCTGTATAGGTTTGTAGCTTAGGAGCAAAAGACTATGCCATATAGCATAGGTGTGTAGTAGGCTAGACCCCCTAGGTTTCTGTAAGCACAGTCTATGATGTTTACACAACAACAAAATTGTCTAATGGTACATTTCTCAGAATGTAACCCTGTCACTAAGCAACGTGTAACTGTATATGTACAAATGTGTATGTGTATGATACATGCATGTATCATACACATAAAAAGATATATGTATATAAATATATACACATTTAAAATGTTATTTGTGGACGAAAATATTGGTTTCATTATGTTGTCAATCTCTAAAATATTTTATACAAAAACGACTTTCAAAAATAAACTTATTTGGCTAGGTGCAGTGGCTCATGCCTATAATCCCAGCACTTTCGGAGGCCGAGGTGGGAGGATCACCTGAGGTCAGGAATTCAAGACCAGTCTTGCCAATATGGTGAAACCCTGTTTCTACTAAAAATACAAAAAATTAGCCGGGCATGGTTGTCGGGTGCCTGTAATCCCAGCTACTCGGAAGGCTGAGGCAAGAGAATCACTTGAACCCGGGAGTCAGAGGTTGCAGTGAGTCGAGATGGCACCAGTGCACTCCAGCCTGGGAAACACAGAGATATTTCATCTCAAAAAATAAAAAATATAAATAAACTTATTTCATAAGTTAAAACTATATATATATATTTACACATATATATGTAAATCTGGGAACATTAAAGCAAAAACAGTTCTTTACATCAGTTACCAGAAGGTTAAACAAAAAGTATAAGCAGAAATATTTATTGTATACATGTGCTATCATCAATTACTTAAACTGCATATGTCTCTAACAATGTGTTACTCATAGTTTTCAGAAGAAAGCAGTTTTTCAGTATTAATTCCTTATATTTAAATTCTCTTCATAAAACTGCCTGCAATGTTTAAAATTGCATTTGGTTAATAAATTTAAAACTGTTGAACTTTCAATCAACACTCTGCATAATTCACATTAACTGAGAAAATACTTTCTCTACAGATAATGAAGTCCCTGGTAAGCTCAGAACAAATTTTGCCAAATGGAAGATACTATCCCCAATTTTTGTTTTTATATAAGTATTTAGTCCAAATATTTTCACAAGTACTCTTTGTCATTCCATTTATACCTTATTTTTTACAAGATAAAACTTGACAAATAAGCAGCAATATCTGATTCTTTTAAATATTTATCTAAATGTAGATGCTATAAAACTGTAGACTCCTTCAATTGCATTCTGTTCTTCTAAAAAAAAAAAATTAACCAATTAAAAGTAGGCACTCCATCAAAACCTTTGTACCAGTCACAATATTCCAATATATCTGAATACCAAAAATATATTTTCAAAGTTAAATCTTGTGCAGAATTCAATTTTAAAAGCCTTATCTTCAATAATTACAATTTACTATGAGCTTCAAAAGTTGAATTTTTGATCAGGCCATTCATGGAATGTTTAAAATAAAAATTTCCAACTGTTTTTGAATAATTTGCCATCAAAGTATAGAGTACCTGCTTATAAAAATGTTCAATAGGCCGGGTACAGTGGCTCACGTCTGTAATCCCAGCACTCTGGGAAGCCGAGGTGGGTGGATCACCTGAGATCAGGAGTTTAAGACCAGCCTGGCCAATATGGCAAAACCCCGTCTCTACTAAAAACACAAAAAATTAGCTGGGCATGGTGGCAGGTGCCTGTAATTGCAGCTACTCAGGAGGCTGAGGTAAGCTAATCACTTGAACCTGGGAGGTGGAAGTTGCAGTGAGGTGAGATCGCGCCACTGCACTCCAGCCTGGGCAACGAGAGTGAAACTCCACCTCAAAAAAACAAAAACAAAAACAAAACAAAACAAAACCAGTTCATTAACACTGTAAGACCCATAGATTAATTTATAACATAATTATTCAAAGATTCAAGTGTTCATGAAATTCAGTTAATGAAAAGAAGCAAAGAGAAGAAGCTTATAACAACATACTAAAGCATTCCTTTATATACAACATCAATTTTACTCAAAATACTATAGCTCAGTTACATTACTGAATATCTATAGAATAATTCATAAGTTTTTGACAACTGTAGTTTCTATATGGTAAAATATCGAACTTCTTTTGATGCAACCACAACCAATTATGAATATATCTCAGCTTCACAGGTTACTTAATTTAGTAAGAACTCCATTTTAACCATTATACTATGGTCCACAAAATTTGTATCCATATTGCAGAAATAATTTTATCTTCAATGATGAACTTAACTAAATTCACAATTGCATTAATGATAATATTGGATGTTTCACCTTTGACAGAAAGAACTTTTAAGAAATTTTTTTGATTCCATGAATTAGATGAAAAACTTATTGGAATTAGCTTATTTTCTGTTTGTGGCATTGATTACCCTGATAAAATTGGCATCACTCAACTGTTTATGAATTTCTGCTAATAAAAGACACATTTACAGCTATCACTCTTATTTTTGAAAATACACAAGAAAAAATTAAATTAAAATAAGTGGAATTAATTTAAAAGCCATTTGATGTAAATGAAAACTCATACTTCACAGATTAATTGGGCCTTCTACAGTTATATATATTATATTGTTATCTGCAGGTATAATCTCCTCAAAAATAACTACTGAATTTGAAAGTAAATTCTGATGCTTTTTCAGTAGATTTGTGTCTTCAGAGTTTCATGTGGCCAGTAACATAACCATGGGAATGCTAAATATTGGCAAACATTTTGTGCACGATTTACAGGTTCGTCATCAACATCCTTGAAAAACAAAGTATCAGTAGTCAAATTTTCATCATACATTAACTTTTCTTTATTTGAGCTCTCTGCTCCCAAAAAGATTTATTGCAAAAGTATTATCAAACAATGAGAAAAACAGTTGTTGACAAACCCACTATAGCAACAGCCTTCACACTATTCTTTGTATCTTGACAGGCCTGATAAGCCTCTATTCTCTACAAACACTTCATTTACTTCTAATCTAAAATTCCCCACATCTCCTATTGACCCCAACCCAAGCATAGGAGCTATTAGCTTGCATTCATGTAACTAGCTGGTACACTAAGTGGCCAGTAGAGACAGCAGCAATAAATACTTCTCCCACCGTACCTAGCAAGTTAGTTGTCTCTAGCTGCTCATGTCCCAGCACACTTCCATTTTATGAGCAAGGGCCCATCATGCAATCTGTAAAAGGAGTTGTTTGTTAATTTCCATTTGGAAAATATCAGGAAAAGAGAGCTGGATTACCACTGGATGTCTTCCAGATTTAACCTCATGTTAAAGTGAGAACTCTCTTCACTGCACATATGGCTCACACACTAATAGAACCAGGCAGAGGATTTAAAAAAAAAAAAAAAAAATGTTCATTGATTCTATCTGGGCTCATTTTAACAGAATTATTAATGGTAGTTTATATTTAGTTAAAAAAACAAACACTCTGAGACAAATGCTAAACTGGGCATGCTACTAGGACCACAGGCATAAACCTTGACCATTTCAGGCAAACTAGGATGATGTTCGCGGTACGTTTAAGCACTACCCACATTTAACACATGAAGAAAGAAACATAGAGAAGCATAGAGACAGAGGCTAGTTTACTGTAATGCTAATTAAGCTTAAGCTTCATGGTCCTTCACCTGAATGTGCCCCTTCCAAGGCCCTGTATCTAATTTTGTAGTCACAATTTTGTATTCTTTTTCCACAATCAGGGCTCTGCACAACCTGGATCTGCTCCTGTATGGAAAAATTTAATAATTAACCAAAATTTACACAGCCTGTGATCCGTACAAAACGAAATTAGGACTTGTGTGGATTGAGTTTCAAGAACAAAGTTATATCTGAAAATGGAAAAATAGTATTACATTTTTTTCCTACCAGAATCCTAACTGGTATCACTATTTTGGAGTCTCTCCCCACTATATTCCAACCTAAATACCACTAACACCACAAACTAATAGTCATAAGATACAATTTTCACTATGTGACTTCCGAATTTGAATGACTCCTCAATAACATAAATGCTCAACGTCTTTGTCTAGCTTACAAACTCACCATCAAGCAGACATATGCAGACATTATCTCCAACTATTCAAGTAATGCTTTTATTTTTTGTTTTTCTCCATCAAACCTTCTTTTGTCCTTGCCTCTGAGTAGCCAAACTCTCAGCTAAACCTATCCTATGTTCTACTATGGTTCACATTATCTACTTTTCATATCCTATTTTGGCCTCTGACATTAAATATTTTCTAACTTAATGGCAAACCATACTTTTCTTCCCCAATACACTAAAACCTTATAGAAAAAGACTAAATTTCAGTTACTTTGTACTTACACCTGCCACAGTGCTTGGTACACAGCACTCAATAATATTTTGCTTAGATGAACTAAGTCTAGGCCTACATTTACAAATGGTAACCTCTCCCTCACCTAAAGAACTTTGGCTAGGTCTTTCTTATGACATTGATTGCATTCTCCAATCTGAATTATAAAAATAAACTCCCTAATTTAAAAATATCTTATGCTGCATGTATAGTGGTATATTTATAGATCTATAACCGATGTGATTCTGAATAGCATTTTGCGGACCAAAGTCTGGTTATATGTTATCTTCCTCCTTTCTTACTACCACCTTCATACCTGAAGTAAGTATGAATTTGGTGAAACTAGTCATTAATAAACAAGAAAATAAAACAATCTTTTCAAAATTAAAAACAAATCAGTGCTTACATATGTTGTCTCTCAAATCTGCACTTCAACCTGATTAGAAAAATACACGGTCTCAGGGGTAACTTCTAGCAAATATGAAATAAATGTGAGAGGTGTAGGTCACTAATTCCCAGATTAGTCAAAAAAAAAAAAAAAATTTAACTGGTGGGACTGACAATAGATTGATATTTTAATTTTGTCAAAAAAGGACTAAAAATAAAAGGGGGCATTTTAGTATCAAAAAACTTAACAAGGATATAACTTCAGAACAAAAGAAAAAAGAGTCTATTAAATTGAAAAACTTGCTATTATCATTGATTATCAAGTCTCAAAGAGACAGTAGCTTGGGAACTCCTATCATATACATGTAAATTAATTTCTTAGATCAATTTCTTTGCCCTCAATGAGGCCTTGGTTTGAAATGCACTGTTATGATATCTTGCAAAGATAGCCAAAAACCAAAACACTAAAGCCAAACTAAGTAAGCAACTAAAAAAGGAAAATAAGGGAAGCTTATTTCTTCCCCAATCACCGGCTCTTTCCATTACAAAACGATATTTTATGTATGACTGGTAAAGTCCCTAAATTGAAGAGCAGCAAAAGGTCAAATGCCCAGTTTCGTTTTTACAAGAAAAGCTATAAAGATCTTTGCAACTGTAAAACTGTAAAGATATTCCTATCAAATGATTCTGCAACTAAACTCAATAATTATCAGGTTTCTATATACAAGAACAATCTACTTCAAATTAGTGTAAGTAATCTGGTTGCTATTACTAAAACATACATTTGCTTCATTCATTCACTTGAGAAAAGTATGCAGAGAGCCCTTTATTAACTGTTTAAGTGTCTTAATGCAGACTTACCTAGTATCACAAACTAACATTTTTCAAGTTCTTTAATACCTTCCATTGCAACTCATCTTTCCCTTTCCTAAGAAGACTCGCTGAAACCTAGGTCTCCAATTTGATCAAGTATTTATTTCACCTCCATTTTAATTTTAAGAACCAGTGTTTCATTGTTTCCCTTTGGTGCTTGCTCTGTGCACTATTTCTGTCCTTCAAGGCTTAGGGTAACTTCCTGTTTCTTCTTTCTCTGAATTTTCACAGCCCTTTTTCGTGATACTTTTATTTACTTTATTTGTGGCACTCATCTTTCTATACAGCATAGCATGGAGAGTAAGCACATTGGGCTCAAATCCTAACTCTGTCATTCACTAGCTGGGTGACTCTACTCCAGTCACTTAACATTAACTAACTATGCTTCAGCTTCCCCATCAGTAGAATGGGAATAATATTTGTATATAAATCATAGCATTCTTAAGAGCAAATGAATAAGAAGCACTTAGAACAGTGCTTGCGACAATATTAAGTCCTTTTTAAATATCTATTATTACAGTGATTTACCTAATTTTAATCTCTTCTTTCTCTCATAGGTTCTTTTTGTGGACCAGATGTATTTTTCTTTTCTGAATGCCCCTCTACATCTTACCAATTCCCTAAAAAGGTAGTCATGTAAAAAATATATTTGCTGAATTACTTACTGTTGAATACTCCGAAATTGTTCTGAAGGAACTTTAGAATTGTTCTCCAGTCACTTCACTTGTCTGTATTTTAAGTTCCTAATAGTTCTTAAAATGTTTAACCAAAACATCCCTAACAATGGAGAGGGTAAAAAGTACTCCAGGATGGTTTGGGATAAAGATTAAAATTTCTATTCTATTAGCTCCAATCACCTGCCACTGGTTGCTAAAAGCACTATTTCAGATTGAGGCCCTTTAGGACACTATGAATGCCAAGATCAACTAATCTTGTCTACCCTTGCCTGACAGTCGAAAATGGAGATACTCATTTTTTTTTTTTTTTTAATTACTAATCTGGGGCTTTACCGTAAGAAGCCCATCCCTCCACGTAAAATTTATTTAAAATTGCAGTTTATCTGAACATTTCACAAGAGTTTTTCATTTCACTCGACAATGCATCCATGTTTGTGTGAAGGTTGATCACACAAATTGAGTCATTCTTGTATTGTCCAACCACATCAGAGTTGAGAAGCCAGGAGGCAAAAGCACTCAGGGCACAGAGCGTTGCTCCAAAAACGTGATTCTCTGCAAGCCAAGCTGCTGAAACTGCCTAGGACCAGTTATACCAAATAACTACTAAAATGAACTTCCAGGAGTCTATGACTAATTTTTAACTACCACCATCACCCACCAATCAGAGCTTGCCAGCTCCTCACAACTTTACTACTGTCAATGAACTTTCTTTCAAAACCATATGTAACATTTGTCTTCTTTTGTAAAATCCCCACCCTTTTCTTTGTTCTTCAGACATACCAAAGACACACTTTGTGTATGCCCTGAATTGCAATCCAAATAAAACATTAAATTTCGATATTTGCCTCTATATTTTATTTTGACTTTGACGTTTGTATAAATTTAAACACATAATTTTTTTCCCTAATCTCTGATTAAAACTGATGCTTCGGAGAGATGTAACCATGTTTCTTAAACCCCCAGTACCTAGTATCTCCAGATGCTGCACCTCCAGTTGCTGTACCTCATTTTCAGAAACATAATCCTAGAGTACATGTTTCCTGCAGTATACTGTTTTTGCATCCTCCCAATAGCAACTAAAATATTAGTCCCAAAATAGCCATAAAAGTTTGTGATATATGACAGAATAATAGCAACATCTACATTTTAATAGTGCTAAGCATTTGTAAAATTATTTCATATAATCCTATTTAATATTTTAAAGAATATTAAATTCAGAAACATCACATTATAATCATGTATCAACTCAATCCTGTTGAAGCCTGTAAATAAATTTTTACTTTTCTCCAAAGTACAAGTCTGCTGCCAAAACACTAACCAGAAGTAATTCAGGTAAACTGCTAAAATACAATGCTAGCATATTCAACAGGATAAAAGTGCATGGTAAAATTATCAGGCATAGTTACGATACTTAGTGAATACAAAAGCTGTCTTTCCTCCAATAAATTCTTTAGAACTTAAACGCATTATAATCTAACCACATAATTACTGTCCTGGGTCTACTTGTGACAAAAAAATTACATGTAATGGCTTTTTGTTTCAGTCAAAACAATTCTTCTCATCAAGAAGTTTGATCAAATGAAATTACAGGCCCACATGATCTCCCCTCAGCTGGACTTTAAGGTCAATAACAATGAATAGGTTATATAAAACTAAATTGTCAATCTATCACGCTTTATATGATCAATTCTAAATACAAAATAAATGGCACATTCTCTCAAGTTACTCATGTAAAAACGGTTCACTTTACTTCCCTTTAAAATACAAACTACAATTTGGATTTATGGTGATACTGCTGCCCCGCCATTGATTTAAGTGCAGCTGGGACTGGTCACAATAATTTCCAAATTCCAAATGTAAAGACTATGTATCAACTCAGAAGAACCTAAAAGAGGTGCAGACACGGAAAAAAGGCAGTAGGGGAGGGCTCAGGTGCTAAAAGGCCTCATTAGAGTAACAGCGCATAGAACATGGAGAAGGGGAGGAGGGGCAGCAGGGAAGGTTGCTCACGGGGCCCCCACAGGTGAAGCCTTTGTAAAGGCAGTGGGAAAAAGCTGAGTTCGTTTTGTTTTGGGGACAGAGACATGGTTATAGAGTCTCCATCGCGATTTGGATAACAATAAAAAGACCCTTTCCTACCAAGTTCTTTCCAGCTAAGGCTGTGACCTCTCCGCCGGAAAGTAGAAAGAGGTGTCGTAGGAATGAATGTTCCAGTCTCAAACTCCAGCTGCACAACTTACCGGGACCCCCCGACCCAATTCATCTTCGCAAATCTTTTGACACCGAGGTCCCTGCGTCTAGAGCTCAGACATCTCAGCTCTGCGCCAAATCGCAGCTTCAACGGGATCCCCCAGGGCCTCCTGACAGTCTCAGAGCCTGAAGGAGATCCTTCTGGTCCAAGGCCTGAGGCCCAACCTCCCAACAGCCTCTGCGGCTTCTGCGTGTTGCTTCCGGTTCTGATAGGGCCGCAAGGGGACGCTGTGGCAAAGCAGCCGGCCTGGCTGACAACGTTTTCATCGCGGAGGCAAGGCAAGCCTAAATAAATGGAAGCCTAACTATCTGACAGGGGCCACAGGATTCGTGTTTCGAAATATCTCCTTCATAATTTTACCTAGTTCTGACAGGTCTCTGACGTCTTTTTCGAATCAGAGACCAGACTTGAGAAAGAAAAAGAAGGCAAGGACACAGTTAAGGATCACTAACGCTAAAAATGATGTTTCCATTCCCATTAATTACCCCATACCCAAATTCCTTAAATATTCTTCACGTGCAGTTTTAATACTCCGTAAACAGGTGTTTATAAGAAACATAGCACTGTAGTAAGTTACCATTCTGTGCCTTGAGTTGCTAAGAGAGCTTGAATCAGGCCGGACGAGGTGGCTCACACCTGTAATCCTAGCGCTTTGGGAGGCCGAGGTGGGCAGATCATGAGGTCAGGAGATCAAGACCATCCTAGCTAACGCGGTGAAACCCCGTTTCTACTAAAGATACAAAAAATTACCCGGACGTGGTGGGACACGCCTGTAGTCCCAGCTACTCAGGAGTCTGAGGCAGGAGAATCGCTTCAACCTAGGAGGCAGAGGTTGCAGTGAGTTGAGATACTCCAACCTGGGCAACAGAGCAGACTCCGCTAAAAAAAAAAAAAAAAAGGCTTGATCAAAACTTAATTAGATGTAAAGGTCCAAACATGTTAAAATCCTTACTGAAGAAAAAAATCTCAAAACAAAAATTGAATTATGCTATTTGTTTCTGTATTATGTTTGTATATCCTTACAAAACAATTATCTTACAAGCTGTCCTATAATATTTTGGTTAGAAACTAGGCATCTCTTCTTCCAAATAAATGCACAAAGTATATTTTTCTTAAATTGCCATGTGTTTTTCCAGAACATAACCTGGGGAAGATTTCACAATTTGATATATAGTAATCAATTTTTTGTTAAGTCACTGGAAAATAGTATTTAGAATAGGATTATGTCCCCAGGTAGACATCTTGTTTGATCACATAAATCCTGATTTTTATGACAAAATTCACCAAGGTATATCTAAAATTGAATTAGACCAAGTGAATTCAGCATTTCAGAGAATATTAGACTTTGACACGGAGTTGTTTTTTCAGTAACAAAACCATACAGGCAAGGAGGAGCAATGGCCCTGTGTATTAGCCTTTCCTACTTTCAACATTTTAAAACATATTGACTAAATTAACTGAAAGGGGAAATAATTTGCTAAGGGATTAACTGACTCTTTTTTTCTTTATTGTGAGTAAAGGGACATAAGGAGAGGTTGACCAAGTTGTTGAGTAAAGAACTGAGAGCTGGCACTCCATTTGTGGGTGCCAAAAATTAAAACAATTGAACTAATGGAGATAGAGAGTAGAGTGATGGTTACCCGAGGCTGAGAAGGTTAGTGGAGGACTGGGGGAGTGGAAATGGTTAATGGGTTGAAAAATATATTTAGATAGAATGAATAACATATAGTTTTGACAGCACAACAGAATGATTACAGTTAACATTTATTATACATTTTAAACTAACTAAAAGAGAATAATTGGAATGTTTATAACACAAAGAAATAATAAATGCCTGAAGTTATGGATACTTCATTTTCCCTGAAAGATTATTATGTATTATATGCCTGTATCAAAATATTTCATGTACCCCATAAACATATACACCTACTATGTACCCATTAAAATTAAAAAGAAAAATACATAAAAATTGCTCTACTGGCCCTAAAATAGCACAGCGTTGGACTCTTTTATTAGCTATCAGTCATGCTAGCCTTACTCATGGAGGCATAAACAGCATGGAAAATGAGATTTTAGGTCAACATTTCAGCTATTACACATAACTATCTAATACCTAGTTCTTATTAGAACTGAGAGCTGGATGGGCCATTTCTTCTCCCTTACTAGAGTCACTTCTTTCCTTCCAGTCACAAGGAGGCAGTGAATTAGGCTAAGGAAAGAGTAACCTATGAGATGCATGTTCAGACAAGATATTTACTGGGTTTTCCTTCACAGAAAAAGACATTTCCTTGTGAACCAGGTATTAGATAGTTATGTGTAATAGCTGAAATGTTGACGTAAAATCTCATTTTCCATGCTGTTTATGCCTCCATGAGTAAGGCTAGTATGACTGATAGCTAATAAGAGAGTCCAACGCTGTGTTATTTTAGGGCCAGTAGAGCAATTAGGTAATCTCTTGGGTCAGGAAACAGTTCAAGAAAGCAATATGGCACAGATGAAATACTATTAAGCATTTATTGAGAAGGAAATCCATTCAAAATTCTCAAACCTTTAACAATTTATCTTTACCTATTTCTAAAAATTATTTACTTTCTGGATATTCATAATCTGAACATGCAACACGTACATATGTTATGTATACATTTATGTACATACATGTATATATAATTCTTTTATTACAAAAATAATTTCTGATGTTTTACAGTTCATAAAACATATATAGTCTCTAATTTGTATTTTCTATATATATAAACTCCATTTAATCCATCTCTTTCATGGATATCGGTAGTGTATGTGAGAATATCACACTTGAGAGCACAGAGATTTGAGAATTATTGATTTTTAAAATTATTCTCATTGTTTCTTAAGATCTTTTCTAAGACGATTTCTCCCCTCTTAAGAAAATTTCAGTATTTTCCCATATAAACACACATAAAGTTGAGATGTCTGTGTGGAAAGTAGGCCTATATATGTTTTTTACTACAGTAACAAATGATTTTTTTCTCTTCTTTCTTTCCCAGTTTGGAATTCAAACTAAATTAACATTCTCTTAGCTTTAATTGCACACTGCCAATAGAAAAAAACTGAAAGAAGGCC
>NW_012100309.1:407186-409782 GCF_000951045.1 Mandrillus leucophaeus | reverse complement strand
AAAAGCAAGAGCTTAGGAAGAAAAGAGTTTGACAATAACTTCCATGACCACTATGATCTGTACAGACAGGCTTAAAAGGTCTTAATGGGATGATGGAGTGTGCTACTAATATGGCCAGTTATCAAAAAAACTTGCATGAGTTTGACACTCATGTGTCAGTCAATCTGCTGAATTGAATGCAAACAAATGAAGAGATATGTGATGACTGTCAGAATTAATATAACTACATAAGGAAGAAGTTTTAAAAACTTAAAAATATGATTACTTATAAAAGTGAAGACAGTTCTTTATTTGTGATAAACTCAGTAATGAAGATCATTTAATGCTGAGATGGATTTTATATTCCAGCACAGAGGTTTGCAAACTTCTCTAAAGGGCCAAATAGTATCTATTTTAGACTTTGTTGCATCCACCACTGTGGCTTGAAAAAAGCCATAGACAGAGAATAAATGAATGGGTGTGACTGTTTTCCAATAAAACTTTCTTTATAAACACAAAAATGAGAATTTTATATAAATTTCACAGGACAAAATATTCCTCTTTTGATGTATTTTCAACCACTTTAAAAATGTAAAAATCATTCCTAGCTTAAGGGTCATATAAAATTAAGTGGCAGGCTAGATTTGGCCCACCAGTTGTAATTTGCCAACTTCTGTTCTAGCTTAATGCATATTTTCCTAAGGTTCTAATTGACTGGAAATGTGTATGTATGTTGGGGGCCAGCTGCTGGCAAACAAAACTGGCTATAGCTACTTAGTATGCTCAGTGTCACTTAGAAATCCCCAGAAGTTTCAGAATATACATCACTTCTGTAAGATTTCAGTAGATACCACAAGCAAAGGAGCAAGCAGAAAGGGAGTTTTCCGAGAGTTTTAATGAGATGGGGGCAGGGAGAGTGGAGAGCAAAAAAGTGGTTTTTGCATATCCGAAAATATACTCAGCCTTGACTTAAAAAATGCTCTTGGCTGGGCGTGGTGGCCCACGTCTATAATCCAAGCACTTTGGGAGGTTAAGGCAGGTGGATCACTTGAGGCCAGGAGGTTGAGACCAGCCTGGCAAACATGGCAAGACCCATCTCTACTAAAACTACAGAAATTAGCCAGGTATGGTGGCGCACACTTGTAATCCCAGCTACTCGGGCTGCTGAGGCACCAACCTGGGAGGTGGAGGCTGCAGTAAGCCAAGATCGTGCCACTGCACTCCAGCCTGGGTGACAAAGAAAGACTGTCTCAAAAACAAAACAAAACAAAACAAAACAAAAAAAGCTTTTTACATTTTTTAAAATATGCAGAATTGTCCTTGACTGTTGAACAGTTTAAATCCTCCATTATGGATGTGAAGAAATTTAAGACTCTTAGTTTTTATCAAATAACCAAATAGAAATAGGAAGTAGCCAGTAGATTATCTCTACAGCTAAACAAAACAAACAAAAAAGACACTTGCGAAAGACAAGGAATTCCTGAAAAATGAAGTAAGGTCCTAGAGAAGTTATTTCCATCATCCAACACCAGCTGAATTCCCAAATGGTTAAACTTTGACTATAAGTGCTACCCCCCTCGAAGTAAAAACTACCTAACATATGGGAGTAGTAAAAATGAAACATTGATCTCATTTACTTAATAGTCGCCGCCTTGTAAATAAATATAAGTACATCAGATCTCCAGTTATGGGGCTGGAAGATTTTTATCATAAGGACAAGTAGGATGGAGGGGAAAAAGGGAGAATGTCTAGAGGCATATCAAATAATTATTTTCTGTAACACGGAAGACTTTTATCCTATTTATTTACAAGGGATACCCTCAATTACAACTTGTCTATTAGGTTCTGAGACCTTATGTGAAATCAGACCCCCAAAAAAGCCGGGGGTGGGGGGACGGAAAAACAGATCCAAGTGTTTGTATTTGATATTTGGCATTCTCCAGTGTCCCTCCCACTTATCACTTTCTTTTCTGATCCCTTTCAGATTCTTTCCATGCTTTTTCCATATTCATTTTATGTTGATCCTCTTGTCCCTCCTCCCTCATTTCCGTGGTTCCTTCTCCCTCCTCGTCTCGTTAAAACTCTTGGAAATCTCCTTTCTGCTTGCTCTTGTTTGCGGTAGCTACTGAAATCTTACCGAAGCGATGTAAATTCTGAAACTTCTGCGGGTTTCTAAGTGACACTGAACATGCTCAGTAGCTAGAGACGGTTTTGTTCGCTTGGAAACCTCCCTTTCTGCTTGCTCTTCTGTTTGCCGTAGCTACTGAAATCTTACCGAAGTGATGTATATTCTGAAACTTCTGCGGGTTTCTCAGTGACACTGAGCATGCTCAGTAGCTAGAGCGGTTTTGTTCGCCAGCAGATGGCCTGATTCGACCTCTCCAAAAATAGACATTTAACTCTCTGAACTCCTGTTTAAGAAAGGATGTAATTCGTTTTGCTCTCTCCTCATTTTCAAGGTTCAAAGGGAAGCTGCTAAGATTCCAAGGTCCCACCGCCCTCACAGCCAATGAGGGGCCTGGGAGGGAGGAGCTTGGTGCAGCTGGAGCTTCTGAGAGAATCATTCCCGGTAGATGCAGCGGAGTCTGAGCTCTGCTGCATCTGTCACAGCAGAACA
>NW_012100309.1:390428-404851 GCF_000951045.1 Mandrillus leucophaeus | reverse complement strand
GGCGCTGTGGCTCACGCCTGTGATCTCAGCACTTTGGGAGGCCGAGGCAGGTGGATCACCTGAAGTCAGGAGTTCGAGACCAGCCTGGTCAATATGACAAAACCTCATCTCTACTAAAAATACAAAAATTAGCTGGGCATGGTGGTGGGCACCTGTGATCCCAGCTACTCGAGAGACTGAGGCAGGAGAATCACTTGAACCTGGGAGGCAGAAGTTGCAGTGAGCCTAGATTGTGCCATTGCACTCCAGCCTGGCAACAGAGTGAGGCTCCATCCCCCTCAAAAAAAGAAAGAAAGAAAGAAACGAAAAAGAAAAAACTGAAAGAAATATCTTGACATTCTTAGTTTTTTACTTACATGCCATATATTTTTACTTACGTGCCATATAGACTCAATTGTCTATACGGCTTCCTGTCTTCTTGAATCCTTCCTCTTCCTTATCTGAAGGCTTGTGCCTAGTCTCAGACACTAGGACCAACTCTTACCCTTGAGATCAGGGTGAGGTGAATGGTGGGAGTGAAATTTAGGTGGTTAGAGTTAGGTCTTCACCTAAGTGGCTCAATATCAAATCAAATCTCACATTGATGTTTTCCACAGTTCAAGTAACTCACTTTCAACCTTCCTTGTACCATGATTCAGGTAACAAAATTTCTGTCTTGATCATTTTCCTGATAAACAATTCTTCATTCTCACAAGTCTCTCACTCCAGATGCTAAAAGCTTGTTTCTGCACTACAACCTCATTATCAGTTGGTAAACTGACCTACCTCCACCTAAGTCCTGTTTGAATCTCTAGCGTCCTTTGCTTCTAAATTTCTCACTGCCGTGCTCCTCCCCAATATAGCTGCCTCTGGTTGTATGAATTGCAAACCACTTGCCTCGACTTTCAGCTACTGTCTGACCCATGCGTCCTTCTGCGTACCATGTTCTGCCTAACAACATCCTGCCATCACCCCCAGTTAGGTTTACCCTGGCCTTTAACCTGTCCTGTCGCTGCTAACCCTTTTGTGTTTAGCTGTTAGGAAATGTGACAAAAATGAAAGGCAACCTTACCTTGCGTACAACAAAAGCAAGAGCTTAGGAAGAAAAGAGTTTGACAATAACTTCCATGACCACTATGATCTGTACAGACAGGCTTAAAAGGTCTTAATGGGATGATGGAGTGTGCTACTAATATGGCCAGTTATCAAAAAAACTTGCATGAGTTTGACACTCATGTGTCAGTCAATCTGCTGAATTGAATGCAAACAAATGAAGAGATATGTGATGACTGTCAGAATTAATATAACTACATAAGGAAGAAGTTTTAAAAACTTAAAAATATGATTACTTATAAAAGTGAAGACAGTTCTTTATTTGTGATAAACTCAGTAATGAAGATCATTTAATGCTGAGATGGATTTTATATTCCAGCACAGAGGTTTGCAAACTTCTCTAAAGGGCCAAATAGTATCTATTTTAGACTTTGTTGCATCCACCACTGTGGCTTGAAAAAAGCCATAGACAGAGAATAAATGAATGGGTGTGACTGTTTTCCAATAAAACTTTCTTTATAAACACAAAAATGAGAATTTTATATAAATTTCACAGGACAAAATATTCCTCTTTTGATGTATTTTCAACCACTTTAAAAATGTAAAAATCATTCCTAGCTTAAGGGTCATATAAAATTAAGTGGCAGGCTAGATTTGGCCCACCAGTTGTAATTTGCCAACTTCTGTTCTAGCTTAATGCATATTTTCCTAAGGTTCTAATTGACTGGAAATGTGTATGTATGTTGGGGGCCAGCTGCTGGCAAACAAAACTGGCTATAGCTACTTAGTATGCTCAGTGTCACTTAGAAATCCCCAGAAGTTTCAGAATATACATCACTTCTGTAAGATTTCAGTAGATACCACAAGCAAAGGAGCAAGCAGAAAGGGAGTTTTCCGAGAGTTTTAATGAGATGGGGGCAGGGAGAGTGGAGAGCAAAAAAGTGGTTTTTGCATATCCGAAAATATACTCAGCCTTGACTTAAAAAATGCTCTTGGCTGGGCGTGGTGGCCCACGTCTATAATCCAAGCACTTTGGGAGGTTAAGGCAGGTGGATCACTTGAGGCCAGGAGGTTGAGACCAGCCTGGCAAACATGGCAAGACCCATCTCTACTAAAACTACAGAAATTAGCCAGGTATGGTGGCGCACACTTGTAATCCCAGCTACTCGGGCTGCTGAGGCACCAACCTGGGAGGTGGAGGCTGCAGTAAGCCAAGATCGTGCCACTGCACTCCAGCCTGGGTGACAAAGAAAGACTGTCTCAAAAACAAAACAAAACAAAACAAAACAAAAAAAGCTTTTTACATTTTTTAAAATATGCAGAATTGTCCTTGACTGTTGAACAGTTTAAATCCTCCATTATGGATGTGAAGAAATTTAAGACTCTTAGTTTTTATCAAATAACCAAATAGAAATAGGAAGTAGCCAGTAGATTATCTCTACAGCTAAACAAAACAAACAAAAAAGACACTTGCGAAAGACAAGGAATTCCTGAAAAATGAAGTAAGGTCCTAGAGAAGTTATTTCCATCATCCAACACCAGCTGAATTCCCAAATGGTTAAACTTTGACTATAAGTGCTACCCCCCTCGAAGTAAAAACTACCTAACATATGGGAGTAGTAAAAATGAAACATTGATCTCATTTACTTAATAGTCGCCGCCTTGTAAATAAATATAAGTACATCAGATCTCCAGTTATGGGGCTGGAAGATTTTTATCATAAGGACAAGTAGGATGGAGGGGAAAAAGGGAGAATGTCTAGAGGCATATCAAATAATTATTTTCTGTAACACGGAAGACTTTTATCCTATTTATTTACAAGGGATACCCTCAATTACAACTTGTCTATTAGGTTCTGAGACCTTATGTGAAATCAGACCCCCAAAAAAGCCGGGGGTGGGGGGACGGAAAAACAGATACAAGTGTTTGTATTTGATATTTGGCATTCTCCAGTGTCCCTCCCACTTATCACTTTCTTTTCTGATCCCTTTCAGATTCTTTCCATGCTTTTTCCATATTCATTTTATGTTGATCCTCTTGTCCCTCCTCCCTCATTTCCGTGGTTCCTTCTCCCTCCTCGTCTCGTTAAAACTCTTGGAAATCTCCTTTCTGCTTGCTCTTGTTTGCGGTAGCTACTGAAATCTTACCGAAGCGATGTAAATTCTGAAACTTCTGCGGGTTTCTCAGTGACACTGAGCATGCTCAGTAGCTAGAGCGGTTTTGTTCGCCAGCAGATGGCCTGATTCGACCTCTCCAAAAATAGACATTTAACTCTCTGAACTCCTGTTTAAGGAAGGATGTAATTCGTTTTGCTCTCTCCTCATTTTCAAGGTTCAAAGGGAAGCTGCTAAGATTCCAAGGTCCCACCGCCCTCACAGCCAATGAGGGGCCTGGGAGGGAGGAGCTTGGTGCAGCTGGAGCTTCTGAGAGAATCATTCCCGGTAGATGCAGCGGAGTCTGAGCTCTGCTGCATCTGTCACAGCAGAACAAAATTAAAAACAAAACAGTGGAAGAGAAACGCTGCAGACTATGGGACGCTGTAGGACTTTCTGAAACATTTGCTGGGGATTTCTGTGAAGCATGATCTTTTAAAACGAATTCTTTTGGAAGCCGGTTTGGGTAACTGGGAAAATGACACATATGCTAAATGCAGCAGCTGATCGAGTGAAATGGACCAGATCGAGTGCTGCTAAGAGGGCTGCCTGCCTGGTGGCTGCGGCATATGCTCTGAAAACCCTCTATCCCATCATTGGCAAGCGTTTAAAGCAATCTGGCCACGGGAAGAAAAAAGAAGCAGCTTACCCTGCTGCAGAGAACAGAGAAATACTGCATTGCACCGAGACCGTTTGTAAAATACCTTCGCCTGGAGTGAATGCAGATTTCTTCAAGCAGCTACTAGAACTTCGGAAAATTTTGTTTCCAAAACTTGTGACCACTGAAACAGGGTGGCTCTGCCTGCACTCAGTGGCTCTAATCTCAAGAACCTTTCTATCTATCTATGTGGCTGGTCTGGATGGAAAAATCGTGAAAAGCATTGTGGAAAAGAAGCCTCGGACTTTCATCATCAAATTAATCAAGTGGCTCATGATTGCCATCCCTGCTACCTTCGTCAACAGTGCAATAAGGTACCTGGAATGCAAATTGGCTTTGGCCTTCAGAACTCGCCTAGTAGACCATGCCTATGAAACCTATTTTACAAATCAGACTTATTATAAAGTGATCAATATGGATGGGAGGCTGGCAAACCCTGACCAATCTCTTACAGAGGATATTATGATGTTCTCCCAATCTGTGGCTCACTTGTATTCTAATCTGACCAAACCTATTTTAGATGTAATCCTGACCTCCTATACACTCATTCAAACTGCTACATCCAGAGGAGCAAGCCCAACTGGGCCCACCCTATTAGCAGGACTTGTGGTATATGCCACTGCTAAAGTGTTGAAAGCCTGTTCTCCCAAATTTGGCAAACTGGTGGCAGAGGAAGCTCATAGAAAAGGCTATTTGCGGTATGTGCACTCCAGAATTATAGCCAATGTAGAAGAAATTGCCTTTTACAGAGGACATAAGGTAAGATAGAAATTAAGGTGATGGGTGAAATGTGAGACTGTTCAAACTGCCACTGAAGTGCCAGATACCATCTGTTGTCCTGTCGATGGACCCACTTCTTTAGTGTCTTAGATTCCTCTGACATCTAAACCTGTATTAAAATATATGCTTCATTACCCCTTTTAACCGTAACCAGTTAAAGAATTATAGGGTGCAAACTTTTCTAAAGTTTCATGAGAATAAAATTTGCAACACTCTGAAAAAGCCTACTTAGCCTCAGTTACTCAAATATGGTCAGAATTATTTCTAACGTGTTTTCTTAAAACTTAAATCCCAACTTGGTAGGTGGCCCTAGAGCACCTACCAGAAGAAAATATATATTTGGAAACTAAGACTAAACATGTTTCCATTGAAATGGAAAATTTAGAATGATATTCTTTGTTGTTCCTTTGTTGTCGAAGGAGGGGGGGAACCAGGATTTCTTACAGAAGACATTTTTAACAATTTTCCATGTCTGATCAATATGGAGCATCCCCATTCCCAAGAAGCATAGGAAAGTGTCTCACAAAATGGCATTTCTACTACTCTTAGTTCATGTTCAGCACTATATTTTGACAAAATGAAAAGAGGAAGTGAAATGAAATTTTGTCCAGCTTTGAAAAAAAAAAGCTGAGATTAGAGAAGAAATGAGGAGTACAAAAGGAGTTTCAGAATGTTTTCAATTATTGAAGATTTTCAACATTAAGCAGATCCCTAAAACAATTAGCCCAATTATACATACTCATAGTGTATGAAGGTAACTTCAGAATATGAAATAAGACAGAAATTTTAAAGGCAATGCAATCTTAATTTAAATGACTTGGTGAATAAAATAAAGTATTCTACTGTGGAAGACGGCATGTCAATCACCAAGCAGAATTATTTAATTTTTAAAGCATCAGTAATTATCAGTGTCTTTTTTAATAGCAGTAGCAACCTGAAAAAGAATATTTAAAGTAAATTTAGGACTCTTGCTCCCACTTGAAAATTACCTCATATATTGTATTATATCATATTGATTTGTGATTCTTCTTGAACTATTGAATTCAATGATATAAATTATAGTGTGTTTAGACTTCTTGCATAAAAGACAAAATCCAACAAAGTGAGTCAGTTCAAAAGTAGAGTCTATACATATATATGTCATGTGTCCATTTTCAGGTATTTTTGGTGTAACCAACAAGGACAAAGCTCTAACAATTGTTTATTCATATCTTACATAATATCATTTAATTTTAACATCTCACGCATAAAATTTAAATATCATAACTATAAATTACTTATATGTATTTTATACCCAACATTATGTCCACTGAGTAGCATAAACTTTTAAAAATAATACACATGTGACCAAAACTAAATAATAACTAATACTGGTATTAATCTGCATTTATTGGTTGTTAAGACACATAGATAATGCCATACTAAAAAAAAAAAAAAAAAAAAGAATATGTATATGTCTTTAAGGAAAGTCCTCAACTCTTTTTCCTCTCTATAGGTAGAAATGAAACAACTTCAGAAAAGTTACAAAGCTTTAGCGGATCAGATGAACCTCATTTTATCCAAACGTTTGTGGTACATCATGATAGAACAATTCCTGATGAAGTATGTTTGGAGCAGCAGTGGACTAATTATGGTGGCTATACCTATTATCACTGCGACTGGCTTTGCAGATGGTGGTAATGACATTTATGCTTAATCTCAAATATATGTTTAACATTATTTCTTTTGAAGGTGCCATTGCTAGTTTTATGTGGGCTAAACTGTGTACATAGCCATTATTCTAGTTAATAATAGTCCAAAACAATGGCAGACTTTACAGCATCCAGTAATAAGACCAGCAGTATGAAAAATAAGACAGTGGCTCAAAGACGTTTCCAGTTCTGAGCTATTTCAGAGATCTCTGATGCAGTGTTTCTGGGAGTTGACCTTGAGCAATTTTAATTATATTGCCTAATATAGGATGATTCTCTAGTTCACACTTAACCTCAGAACAAGTCATTACCCTCAGAAAGAGTATAACACAAGCTTTCCTTGTGTGTTATAAACGTTAGTTCTACACATCCCATACATTTAGTCTATAAATATTCTATAACTGAATTTGCCCTGTTTTGTGATTTGAAAAGTCAATTGACTACAGTGGGCAAGCAGGAATATTGCTTCAGGGAATGCTTAAATGCCATGGAACAAGGGCTCCTCTACTTGTGAATAACATAGATAACCTCTTATGCAGCATGATTTGGTGGTTTTGTAGGAATGGTGGTTGTCAAGCTGCAGCTGGCTAATTCTATCCTATCACTGTCTCAACAGTTTTTAATAACAGTTTTCATTCTTTGGAATAACAAAGAAAGATAAAGGCAAGGAAGAGAAACCAATGTTAAAATGTTGTATCATCCTTGGATGGGAGTTTGGATCTTAATCTGTTGGAACAGAGAAGAATTAACTGACGAAGTATTTTCTACTCTTTTCCTAAAATAAGACATCCCTCCTTAAAAATCGCAGGACTAAAATTGGCCATGGTGTTTAAGGAGCTAGACAAAAGCATAGGCTTTGTAGTGAAATAGAGTTTTGTTCAACTTTTGGTTCTCCCTCTTCCTACTTGTATCCTCTTAGTCTGTTTAATTAGAGTTGATTAAACTCTCTATACCTTAGTTCCCCATTTGTAAAATGAGAACCAGAAAGGCTACTTCAGAGAATTGTTGTGAGGATTTAACTGAATAATGTTTATGAAGTACAGAACATGTTATACTTGATATGTGGTGACAATTATTACCTAGAAAATAAAAGATGACAATTATTACCTAGAAAACTAAGAATATTGTTACAGAATCTATACTGTTTTATAGTTATTTTGTGTAGAATTAAGGATTAATAGCTATTTGTTTGAAGTGATCTAATAAAAACAATAATTACAATATGCCTAAATGTTTTGAAACAGTGCTTCAATGTTTTAACTAATGCTTACAAAAACACTTGTCAAAGTTGAGTTATCCTTAACATAAATATGTTCATTTTAGTAAGTTAGTATTTGTCAGCCTTTCTCTGTGGCAAGTGGTATACATATATCAATTATACTTCACAACTGAACTGTGTAATAGACAGTATATGTAGACCACTGAGAAAATTGAATTTTATATGGTTTTATGTTTCAAAATTTACTAAAAATAATTTAATTTTAAAAAGTTTATATTGAAAAAGGTATTGTTAGTAATAGTATTTTAGACATAATCCTTTCATAATGAAATAAAATTACTTTTTCAAAAGAGTATTAGAGAGAAAGACACTTTAAAATCTATGGTTTTAATATTAGTTTTACCAAAAAAAAAAGCCAAAACTATCCGATATTCACTTAAAAGGTCATTTCTTAAAATAATAATTCTCATTTAAAAAATTTAATATATAATGTACATTAGAGAAAACTCTATAGACAAGATTATGATGTAGTTTTGTTAGTCAGAGCTTGGACACACTGGTGTGATTAGAAAACCCAGGAGTATTCAGCATAGAACAACAAAAATGCAGCTATTAAGTGGTGACAAATTAATCCCACAGAGACCAGTAAAAAGTAAACAATGTATAGAAAGAATCTAACAAGCTTATTTAACAAGATGTAATAATATATTTAAAAATAAATCCTACAAATCCTGAAAATACCATGTTAAATTAAAGAAACATTAAAATTTTAGATTGAAATATAATAACCTCATTGAGGCAAGTGAAACAAAGTATTTTTTAAAGCTTCTTTCAAAAGAAAATTGTTGTATAGAGAAAAGTAATGTGAGAATTTCATAGACAGGAAAATGAATTCATATGACAGAATACTGAGAATGTTCTTCAAAATCTGTAATATTAAGGATTACTATCTGTGCTTGTAATGTTTGCAGATATATGTATGTATTTACCAAATACATTCATCATACAAAGACTTAACACATGAAAATACCAAGTGACTTTACTCAGCCAAAATAATTTTTTAAAGATAATAGTATATCTTTAAGGTTTTAGTTCTTGAAATTACATGCCATGTATTCTAATCTAATCTTCAGTCATTTAGTTGTCCCTTACGTTAAAGTGCATGATGCTATATATTTTAAGGCAAAAAAAAAAAAAAAAAAAAAAAGGTGGAAAAATAGGTGAGTCAGGAAGAAATGGCAAGGGGAAAATGTGAAGTAGAGGGGGGACAAAAGGGAATAGAATAAAGGAAAAAGAAGGTTGCTCTTCAAATGTTGGCTCTGCTATTTAATAGTTATCCTTTCTGGGAAAGTTACATACACTTTATGTACATCAGTTTTCTATCTTAAGTATAGAGATAATTATATACATCTTTCAAAATTTTTATGAAATTACATGTAACATAGTTAATGTGCTTTGAAACAGTCCTTGGCTAAATAAGAACCTAGGCAGAAGCAACTGTTAATATTTATCATATTCTTACCCTGTGGCTCCTGAGTCAGATTTCCTGGATCTTACGCTGGCTTTTTTGCTTTCTAGACTGTGACCCTGGGCAAATCATGTAATCTTTTGTCCTTCAATTTCCACATTTCCGAAATAAGAGAAATGATAGCAGGGTTGTTACAAGCATTAAATAAGATCAGATATGTAAAACTTAGAACAAGGCCTGGCTCACATATATTCAATAGATGTTTGCTAATATGATCATTGCTGTAGTTTAAAGGAGCAAGTTTGAAAGTGGATTAGGAATTCAGAAGTGAAAATGGAGATAGGAAGAACCTGCACAATTTTTGTTGGAAGGGAAAGGAAAAATAATTCTATAGCAGATTTGCTGTACTATCCACCTAAAACTTTAAGTGAAATCTTATGGTAAGGACAGGATTATATTTGTATTTGAATTCTCATAATAAAATTACATATAGAACATGACATTTTCACATCAAAAGAGGAGTTTAAAGGCCATCTGGTCTAGAGCCCCAGCTTTGCCTAAAGTCACACAGGTAGTTAGCGGAAGCCCTAAGGATGGAGGGCGTTCTGTAACTCCAGATTCACTGCTTTTTTCTACTGCATCATACTGCCACCATATTAGCTACATTGGAACTTACTCTGTAAGGAACGTGGGTAAGCTTGAGGCAGATTAATCATGGGACCAAATGGTTGGCAAAGAGGCATTGAAGTAGTTTGTTATGTAGAATTTCTATTACATTATTTTTAAAGACTACCACCCCTTTATTTACTTAGTATTAAGAGAATGACTGAAATTATGTGAAGAAAATAGTTACCTGAGGTCTGCAACCTCAATTCTTTAACATTAGTAGGCTGCCTTTCTTCTCTTGATATCAAAAGCTGTTCTGGGCAAGGAGGCCAGTGAAAGCTATGAGGTTCCTCTGTCAATATCTTATCACAGACACCTAACGAGCAGGAAAAAAGAACGTCTAAGCTACTAGCACTGCCAGTAATGTCCACATGTTTGTGATCTGTGAGTGTGAAGTAGAATATCAGGAGTAACTGAAAGACACTGCATGCACTCTAGTAGCATTAGTGAATGCTTTTATTCCTAAAATGTACTACCAATAAGATTATATCCATAACTTCAGCTTCTGCTGCATTATTGTCTCTCATTCCAATGTCAAATCATTGAAATATTATTTTATATTGTGGGCCAGTTTGGATATAATTGTACTCTTTTTGACCAATGAACATAGCAGTATTATCAATACATATCAAAGGCATACTTTAAAACTCTAATTAGGTATGCATATAAGTGACTATAATTGTTTAAAGTACAGTATATATGCCAATATGGGCATAATCATTAGTGTACGAGTTAATGAGTTGTCACAAAGTATACTGACCTTCTCACTACCAAGTAGTATTTGCTAGTTTGAAAATTACATAAATAGTATTATGTAATACATACTCTTTTATGACTAGCTTCTTTCACCCAGTATTATGCTTATGAGCTTCATCAGTGTTACCAAGTATAACCATAGTATATTTATTCTCATTGCTATATAGCATCCCATTGTATGACTATACCATTTTATTTAACCATTCTATTGTTAGTAGACATTAGATTGTATCCAGTTTGGTGCGTATTAGTAATAGTGCTGCTAAGAGCATTTTTGTCCGTATCTTTTGGTGTATATATACATATCTGTGGGTACTTAACTAGACGTAGAACTGCTAGATTACAGCCTATGCATAGGTTCAGCTTTAGCAGATTTTGTAAAACAGTTTTCCAAAAAAAGTTCTTTCAATTTACATTCCCAACAGCAATGTGTAAGGATTCTAGTTCCTCCACATCATCTTTGTCTGGTTTTTTCGTTTTAGACATTCTCATGAGTGTATAGTGGTACTTCACTGTGGTCTTAGTTTGCATTTCTCTAATGACTAATGAGGTTGAGTACTTTTATTTATTCATTGGACATTTGGATAGCCTTTGTTATGACGTGCCTGTAAGTCTTTTGCTCATTTTTACATTGGTTTACCAGTTTTTTCATATTGATTTGTAAAAGTTTTTATGTATTATGTAATGAGTCGTTTGTTGGATGTATAATATACATGCACACCACACACACACACACACACGCACACACACACTTAATCTCAAATATATTTTCCCATTCTACATCTTGCCTTTTTACTCTCTTAATGGTGTCTAATAGAAATTCATACTTTTAATATAGCTTAATTCATCAATAATTTTCTTTATGGTTAGTGATTTTATGTCCTATTTAAGAAATATTTGCCTAACTCAACATAATAAAGACATTCCTTATTGTATCTTCTAGAAATTTCCTTGGTTTTTCATTTCATATTCAAATCTTCAATCATTTAGAATGGATGTTTATATGTGGTGGAGGATAGGCACAGGTTGTAAATTTTGTCAAGATTTGTCAAGATGACAAAGAGAAAGATAATGAAGAGAAATAAACTCAGATGATAAGTTTGAAAAAAGTAGAAGAATAAACTTACTTTTTATTTTAAAAAAAATATACCTTATTTCTTTAGATAGGTTTTAAGTTTACAAAAATTGATCAGAAGGTACAGTGGTCCTAAATACCCTCTCGAGATCCCCATAGTTTCCCCAATGCCTTATATCTTGTATTAGTGTGGAACTTTCATTACAACTGATGAACCAATATTTATTTCTTATTAACCAAAGTTCATAATTTACATTAGGCTTCACTCTTTGTGATGTATAGTTCCAAGGTTTATGATAAATATATAAGGCATACCTTAAGTTTAAAATTCTTTCCTGTCTTTTCTGTGAAATAACAAGACATGTGACCAATTTTAAATATGCACTTGTTACTATCAGAGCTCAAAAGTAGCAGTAAAATGAACAGGTATCGTGTTAAATATGAAATCCTTAAATGAGGAACTTTTGACAAAATAGCTAAAAAAATATTTAGTGAAGACAAAAAGAATGTATTGACCTAGAATAAAAACTGCTTAGTATTTTAGGTCATGGATTTATATCTCTGACACTAAGGAATCTGGCCCTGTCCTAGAGGTCAGGCAATTGGCTGTTGGGTGCCTGACAAAATACTACTGGCAATGCTCTCACAGTACCTGCCAAAGAAGAACTAGTAGAATAAAAAGCCACATAAAATCTGGAGGAAGTTTTTGTTATGTTATTGCTAAAAACACGAAGAAGACCCAATAGGCATTAATCTGCCAAAGCAAGACAGAAATTATCATGCCATATGAAACGCCAGTCCATCTGTGCAAATGTCTTTTCCTCTTAACAGAGGCTTTTGATGAAAACTACTATTCAAATCCCTTTTAACCCAAATTCATAAAATTCCATAATTATTTTAGATTGTCAGCTGGATTTTCTATGAGCCGAAACTATTCTTAGCATTTTAACTGATTTAGCAATTTACTATTTCGGTACTCTTTTTGTGGCTATCTAAATTTTATCACACATTTACATGTCTTTAAGAATATCTGTAGTCTGTTCCCAGTCTATTTATGTAATCACATCTTTCGTTTCTCCCTTATACCAATGCTCATGAGCCTTTTTGTTTTCCTTCTTTAGGCAAACTAACAAATTAACTTCAAGGGGACTAACAGTAGTTCTCTAGAGCAGTGATTATCAGTAGGGCTAGGAGAGGACACATTGGACTATGGTAAAACATCTCCATTAACTCATGGTGCTTCTGATAGTCCATGAAATCAGTGCTTGACATCAACTCATACTGTAAACTTAACCAATTTGTCATTCAATTAGCATTACTTGACATGTCCCTTCTCTGTGCCATTGCCTACGCGGTACTTTTAATCTATTAAAATTGTATGCCATCTTCAAGACGTCTCTCAAAATCTACTCCTCCATGAAACATTTTCTGTCTCTTGCAGCAAGTAATAATTTTTGCCCTCTCCAAACACCTTGCATTAACTTATCCAGACTTCACTACATAATTGTTTAGGAATTTGACATCTCTCTTCTACCAAGCTATAAGCCCCCTCGGGAAAATAAAATCTGAAAATCACATTTCTTCCTGTTGTGTCCTGCAGTATCTTGCCTAATTTCTTGCACGTCTAGGTGTCCAGTAAATACTTGCTGGGTGAATTTTACCTTATGTTGTGCAGGTATCCCTTTCAAAATAAGTTGAGCTGTCTATGTACAAAAAAAGTAAAAATATCTGATAATCACAACAAGGCATAAAATATATATTTGCACTGAAATCCTTTGAGATAAATTAGAGTGAACTAAATATCAAAATGGGCATGGGGCTATCTATATCACTGCTACTTTCTTCCTTAATTTATAATATCTAGCTTGGAAATTTGAAGATAATCTATAGAAAGACCAGCTAGAGAATCAAAGTGATAAAAAGATTAAAGTAACAACCTGGAGAATGTAATTTTGAATACTAAAATAAAAATGGAGTGGATATACAATAATAGCAACGACAACTAGAAAAAATAATAACTGCTGATATTTAGAGCACTTACTGTGGGCCACGTATTAGACTAGCACTTTATTTGGTTTTCACCAATAACCCTTAGAACCCTAAGAGATAGAGCTGTTTGAGATAGTTATGTACCTCATTTTACAGGTGAGAAAATAGGTGTGGAGAAGTGTCTTGCCTACTTACCTTACTACTTGCTCATGAGGAATAAAGCCTAGATTCAGACCTAGTCTGATTCCTAGCTCTTAACCATAATTCTCCATTGACAGTAATTTTGGATGTTCATCCATCCATCCATCCATCCATCCATCTACTCATCCATCCATTCAATACACATTAAGGAGTACTATGTGTTAGACACTATGCTGAATATTAGGAATAAAGAATAAAACACACAGTCTTGACTTTCGAAGAAATTAAAGTTCACTGAAAGAGACAAGGATTCCTAGGAAAACCTTTAGTAAAGTGTTAACTCTTAAAGAAGGAGAAAAAGTTAAGCAAGAAAGGAAGGAAAATCTATTAAAGTCCAAAGAAATCACATATACAAATGCCAGAGGATTAACAGAGTATGTCATGTATGGGGTGCTGCTGGAGCACAGGGTGAAGGATGGTTGAGAAAGGTAGACAGAGACTATATTATGAGAATCAGCTAATTTACATTTCTATTAAAGAAACCACACCACAAATATTTGCTTATTAGTTAGTAGTATTAATATTTAATTACCAGATCAATACTATTTTATTGCCCAGTAGGTATTTTATTTTATTTTATTTTATTTTATTTTAATTTTGAGGCAGCGTCTCTCTCTGTCACCCAGGTTGGAGTGTAGTGGCGTGATCTCTGCTCACTGCAACCTTTGCCTCCCAGGTTCAAGCAATTCTTGTGCCTCAGCCTCCCAAGGAGCTGGGATTACAGGGATCTGCCAT
>NW_012100309.1:383637-389935 GCF_000951045.1 Mandrillus leucophaeus | reverse complement strand
TCCCTCTTTTGAGACAGGGTCTCACTCTGTGGCCCAGGCTGGAGTCCAGTGGCATGATCTCGGCTCACTGCAACCTCCACCTCCCAGGTTCAAGTGATCCTCCTGCCTCAGCCTCCCAAGGAGCTGGGACTACAAGCACACGCCACCACGTCTGGCTTATTTTTGTATTTTTAGTACAGACAGGGTTTCACCATATTGGCCAGGCTAGTCTCGAATTCCTGACCTCAAGTGATCCGCCCACCTAGGCCTCTCAAAGTGCTGGGATTACAGGCGTGAGCCACTGCACCTGGCCCAAACACTGAATTTTCAATGATTCATTATATTTCTAGAAAATTGCTACTACTAACGAAAAATTAATATGTGGTTGTTTTAGCCACAATTTAGTTTGTATAATGTAAAACATTAAGTTACTTAAAAAAAAAAACAAAATTCAATAGTTTTGTAATTTGCTTTTATACCTAGAGGATGGCCAAAAGCAAGTTATGGTTAGTGAACGGACAGAAGCCTTTACCACTGCTCGAAATTTACTGGCCTCTGGAGCTGATGCTATTGAAAGGATTATGTCTTCATACAAAGAGGTACTTGCATTTCTTATTGTCAATTCGATTAAAATAAAATTTATGAAAATCAAGCAAAATGTCAATTACCAAGTATACTTAGTATTTTGGAAACATATCTTTTCTCTGCCAAAATTGCTGAGTATAATCAAGATTAAGGGCAGCAACTCCCCAGTGTAATGC
Organism: Mandrillus leucophaeus; assembly: GCF_000951045.1. Classification (NCBI taxonomy): domain Eukaryota; kingdom Metazoa; phylum Chordata; class Mammalia; order Primates; family Cercopithecidae; genus Mandrillus; species Mandrillus leucophaeus. The sequence goes on along the minus strand of NW_012100309.1, from coordinate 389,195 downwards.
TGCTAATATCCTTTGTTTTTTATACTATCAATTGTTACTTCTCTTTGTCTCTCTATAGTATGTTATCTTTGTTTTACATTGTAAAGAAACCCTTAGGTATGAACTCCGGAGGCAGAGTGCCTAAATTTTCGTTTTTGCTCCAGTATTTACAAATTATGTGACCTTAGCTCAAGTTCCCTAACGTGTCTGTGTCTCTGTTTCTTCATCTATAAAATGGGGATAATGATAACACTGACTTGTGGGGTTGTTGTGAGCTGATACATGTAGAATATTTAAAACAGCACATATTAAACACTCAATAAATGTTAGCTAATAACATTTCTTATATATCTTGCAAGCTTTTACCTTTCCTTTGTTAAATGGGTAATACCTTCTTACCATTCCGCATTCCTCCTGCAGAGTTTGAGTCTTCCTCTTTTGTGTCCATCTCAGTGTATATCTGATGTTTCACCACATTATAACTGTCTATATTGCCTGCATCACACCACTCAGCTCCTTGAAGCAGGAACTGTCTTACTCATCTTTGCATTCCTAATATCCATTTTCATACTTGCAATACTGTATATGGTTAATAAATATTTGTTGACAAAATAATAATAAGACCTGCAGATACCACAGGACCAACGTTAAAATTACTTAATTGAATTCAGATATTATATAATCTTCCCATAAAAGTTATTCTCACTACCAATTACTCTTATGGCTATCATATTAATATAAATTCTAGAACATCATTATAAATTTAGCTGCATATTAAGTCAGCCTTGAATAAACTATATAAAAGAGTTACAAAGGGCTAGCAAGCAACTCAATTTTTTAAAAAAGTTCAAATAGTAATGTTGATAATCTGGAGACAGTCTTTGGGATAGATTTGTTGATGTAATAAATTACTTAATATTAAAATTAAATGACAAATCAAGATTTTATTTATCGCACATTAAAACATTGTGCTATCTAAGTTAGAGAAATGATATCAATTAGTTTTTCTAAACTGTCTCCAACTCAACAAATTATTGCATTTTGCCTTATTTTGCTTGAATTGACTTTTAATTATAAAACGTTCACTTCTAAAAATTCTTGTACTGCTGTGATGGCACATGAAAGCACCCACCATGTCTTCTCTGCTAGCACCAGAGGGACCAAGTTTCCTTTGTAAAGTTAGGGTTCTAAGACAAATTCCCTGTCTTGTACCCCAAAGTAATTTGTCTACTGGCACATTCTTAGTTTTTTTCAGACACTTCTGCTGTCTTCACACTCCATGATGGTCCACTGATTCATTGCCTCCTGCCTGTCTTGAATTGACCTCTACTTGTGGTTTTGGAATTCTTTTCTATGCAAATATTTATATTTGCCCAGGTTTCACTTGAATCCATATTTTGTTAATCTTTAAATTTGTTTTCCTCTACTTGGCAACTAAGAGGTTCTTCTAGATAACATTAGAAATCATTTAAATAGCTATAACATTAACGTACAGAAATGAAATAATAGTGTAATTACAGATCTCTCAGTCGAGATGTGTGGTAGAAGGCTTTTAATAATAATACCTACACATTTACTGCTTACGTTTTGCATACACAGAAATTTTACACAAATGTCGACATTGTTGTATTCTGTAATTTATTAAGAAATACTTATTTCTGAGATGTCTTGATTATTCTTGTGCATTCTTGTGCAAGAACTATCCTTAGTTCTTGTGCATTCTTTGTCATTGAGACACATGTTCTTGATAAGAAATGAGTCACCTTTCACAGTACCCTGATAACAAGGTGTTCTTTTAATAGAAAAACAGCAGTAGGTTAACCAAAGTAAACAGCTGAAAGAATAGGAACAAGGCACCATTCCATTGAGCTTTGTGGACTAAAGTAGAGATTTAGCTCATCTTATAATCTTACCTAGAAAAAAAAGAATATATTTAATGTTTTTCTTTGGGCATATATATCATGTTTGGCTTCAAAAGAAGCTGGATTCTGGGAATTATACTGAAAAGGATTTGAAGCTTTTCATTGAGCTTGCTCTCAATATTGGTATCCTTCCAAATATAGTAATTTTGACAATCAATTTGGCTCGGAAACATTCATTTCATAATAGGACAAAAGGTACTTTTCTCCTCAAAATCTTCTATTTTAAATAGAAAAAAGATACAAAAAATAAAAGATTATAATTTCATTGAATGACCTTAAGCTTTCCACAAAATTTTTAATTTATTGGAAATGAATTTCATCGTGTAAACAGAGGCCAAATCAGAAATTTGACTGAATGATCCTTAACTCTCATTAATATTCTAAAATCTGTGTATTATGTTTTATAATTTCAATCAAACATGTTATGGTGTTATAGTGCTCTTTTGTACTGTCATTTGTTTTAGTTTTCAGATGTGTTATATATCTCATGTATAATACGATAGGATCTTCAACATTAAGTCAAGAAACTTATATGATTACATATTTATTTATTTATTGTCTTGGGTCTAGTAACTCTATTTTATCTCTCTGCATTGCTTTCAGGTAACTGAATTAGCAGGCTACACTGCTCGAGTGTACAATATGTTTTGGGTCTTTGATGAAGTAAAAAGAGGCATTTATAAGAGAACTGCTGTCATTCAAGAGTCTGAAAGCCATAGCAAGAATGGAGCTAATGTAGAATTACCGCTCAGTGACACATTGGCAATTAAAGGTATTAAACTCAAGTGCTTTTTTATTTTCCTACATGTAAGTGTTTATCAACAGAACCAAAGTTTAAGAAGATAGCTTTTAGTAGTTACAAGGAACCAACATTTAAATAACCAACATTATTTAAACAGCAATCCCTAATATTAGTGTTGCAACTTGAGGGGTGGTGACTGATATTACCACAAAAACACAGTGTTATGCTACTTTTATTTAGGACACAAATTTCCAAATTATTTTTGGAAACTGAACATATGGCATAATGAATCATTTGCTTTTAAAATTCAACTAACAAATAGAATTCAATCTAATGTCATGTTGTTCTTCATAATACTGTTTCTAAACTTAAGTTTGGTTACATATTTTTTTAAATTGCATTATTCTCTGTCGTAATTCCCTTTTTTGCAGCACTGTGGTTTTTTTTCTATAGAAATGTTAATTTAGGGAAATAGAGTATTTGTCAAAATTAGGGCTGGGTTATTTCAGATTGTGTAGCTTTGCTATTGTAATGATGTTGACATTCGATTATTATAAAATAATGTTTCTCAGAAAGATATTCCAACTAGATGTGTCAATATGTACAAATTTGCATTACATTAAACCTTGCCTCAGGTCTGGATATCTATATTTACATTTGTTTCTGTAATTTACTACTGTGAATTATCTTTATAATTGAAATTACCTGTTAGACTGCATTATAATTTAAGTTATTTAATCAGAAACCCATGATAATGTTTGTATCTTACACTTTTTCTTAATTACAGGAAAAGTTATCGATGTGGATCATGGAATTATTTGTGAAAATGTTCCCATAATTACACCAGCAGGAGAAGTGGTGGCTTCCAGGCTAAACTTCAAAGTAAGATGATATTCAAGAATCTTCTGATTGTTGCCATCACACTAATACAAACAACTCAGAATTCATGTACCTTATGTTAAATACTTGGAGGAGCATTTGGAAAGGGGAAATCAAGAAAGGTATGCACAGTGGCTCAATTACAGAAGCAGTTACCCCTCAGAAAGCAGAGAGAAAAGAGAAATTTGATTTCTACTGCTTTATTGCCAGGTCGAAAATCAAAATTATAGTGCACAAGGTAATTTTGGGGAACAATAGGAAATTTCATCAGAAATTTGTATCTGGAAATAAATTTTCATTTTTTGCCCTATAGAAATTACTTTTTAAAAAGCCTATACTGTAATATATTTACTAAAATATGAATAGATGTCATTAGCAAGTTTAATTTTGTCAATATACATTCTGTGACTTAAATTTTTAAAATAAATTACATGTACTAATGTACAATTATAATCAGAAGATCTATGGATTGGAATTTAGTTTTTAATTCTGTTGACAATAATTTCTTATTCTTGTGTACTGATTACAAAAACTAAAAAGTAAAAGTATCCAATAAACCTGAGTCTCTGACTTAAGGCATTATAAAATTCAAACACACATTTTGGGATTGAAGCACAAAATAATTTGCTGACAAGTATTAATGACTATAATATAGCAAGTTGAGCTAGGTTCAAACAAAGAAATGATTTGACTTGATAAAATAATTGCAAACATGACAAACATATGCTAATTAATGATTTTAGTATGGACTTTAGTCAAGGTTTAATTATTAAAGATGTATTTGCAAATGTTTTGGGTTACTGAGAGTTGAAAGGAGAGGATGAGTAGCATCAAACAGGGTAAAATCCTGTGTCAGTAAATTTAAAGAAATTGTATTTTAGCTGCAATTTGGTCAGACTTTATTTTTCCATGTATAGACCTATAGGGTGGTCTAATTACTAGGATCTGAACACAAGTACCAATTAGGTACTAATGGCATACATAGAGTATTTAACTATTTATTAATGGTTTCACAGTTTATAGTTTATGATTTTATAGAGAGGGTTTTTTTTTGGTCAGGATAGGTTTTATAATATCAACTCTTGTTGCTCTATTTATTAAATAAATAGTGTACGTGTCTTGAGCTTTGCTTACTAACTACATTAGTGTGGGCATATCACACTCTTTCTGCAGAAAAATATAGAGAAGTTTCTTTTATATAAAATGAACTAAACTAAAAATACTCAATCTTGTGAAAGTATCTTAGAAGATTTGAAGTTGTTCAAAGATATGTGTTAGTAAAGTACACTTTCTTCATAATTACTTATTTCTAACTCAGAGAATTATATTTAAATTCTCAGGTACCTAAAATATAATAGGAAGTTCTGTATCCTCTCCATAGATTGAAAAATAAGTTTCTAGAGGAAAGGATCTCATACCTTTGTTAGCCTTCAGGATTAAAAAATCATTTGCAGGCCAGGCATGGTGGCTCATGCCTGTAATCTCAGCACTTTGAGAGGCTGAGGTGGGCAGATCAGCTGAGGTCAGGAGTTCAAGACCAGCCTGGCCAACATGGTGAAACCCTGTCTCTGCTAAAAACACAAAAATTAGCCGGGCATTGTGGCAGGCACCTGTAATCCCAGCTACTCAGGAGTCTGAGGCACAAGAATCGCTTGAACCCAGGAAGCAGAGGTTGTAGTGAGCCAAGATCATGCCATTGTACTCCAGCCTGAGACAGAATAAGACTCAGTCTCAAAAAATAAATAAATATATATATGAATTTTTTAAAGTTTAAAAATTATTTGCAGAAGAAAAGTTAGTGAGTGTGAGACAAAAGAATTCTAAGCATCAGAGAACTTTATGCTGAGAAAATATTAATATTAATATAGAAAGTCTCCAATTACCCCTCAAAATGTGTTAAATTTCTTAGAATTCCTAATAGAGAATGGCCTTATTAAAATATTTTGCCAATGTGCTTTTCACCATGGTATATATGTTTTTAAAAAATCATTTGGAAAATATTTACGCTTCTACAAAATTTAACTTTTCTCTAGTGG
>NW_012100309.1:368641-382689 GCF_000951045.1 Mandrillus leucophaeus | reverse complement strand
GTAGAAACAGGTTTCACCCTGTTAGCCAGGATGGTCTCGATCTCTTGACCTCGTGATCCGCCCGCCTCGGCCTCCCAAAGTGCTGGGATTACAGGCGTGAGCCACTACATCCCACATTTTTATTTAAATTTTTATGATTTGTCTTATTTCCCAAGCAGTTGTTTTTCTCTATGTGTATGTGGTATCTGATAATAAATTATAATTTTGGAAAGCCAGTGCCCATTTCGAGAAGATTCATTTCCTTTGGAATTGAATTATGTAATGATGCTTTTAGCTTCAGAGAATAGTCAAAAGCCAAACTTTTTCTCAACCCTGAAATATTTTTCCTTGATCTCTTGCCCATTCTGGGTTATCATGTGTTTGAACATTTAAAAAAAATAATTCACTTTTAGGTGCTGCCAAAAGAAATCATTTTAAACTATTGCAGTTTGTAATTTTATTTCTTACTTTAGGTAGAAGAAGGAATGCATCTTTTGATAACTGGTCCCAATGGTTGTGGGAAAAGTTCTCTCTTCAGAATTCTAAGTGGGCTCTGGCCTGTGTATGAAGGAGTCCTCTATAAACCACCTCCTCAACATATGTTTTATATTCCACAAAGGTAAGTATATCTTTTTACATTACAAGAAACAATGTCCTTTTGCTCTTGAATTGTCTTGATTCCTCAAGCTCCTCAGTTTATATATCTTTAAGAATGTCTTTATTAAGAGAAGCTATTAAGGAAATAAAAATTCACTTAGCCCAACATATTTTATTACTGCTTTGATTGTAATACTCTCTAGGACAATAGCACTTCTTTTCATTTTCACGTCTGTCTAGATGGAATAAATACACAGAGACTGCAGATGTTAGTCTCAAGGAATAACAAGCAGGCTGTTCCAGAGAACGATTAGATTGCCTGAGATGTCAGATTATCTGTTCTCACAGAAAAAAAATAACACCTGGATAAGTATACAGCTCTCTCCATCAAGCTGCATACATTCATATATTCTAAAATTGTTCATTTCTATTTGAGCCTCCATAAAATAGGCTTTACAATTATGCTATATGATTATTTAATGATTTATAACTTTCTTAAGTAAAATTTTTTTACTGTAAGAATGAGAATCATGTAAACATAGAAAAAGAACATTATTTCTTCAGAGCTCTTTAGCTGTCGTCTTCCCTGAGAACAATTAGAAAGGTCTAAAATTAAAAGTTATACACTGAAAATGTGGAATATTCATTGTGGATAAGAGAAGATGAAGTTTGAAGAACTTCCTCATGTTAATTGGACCCAGTAATTTTTCCATCTGTCATCATCCTGGTTACATAGACATTCCATAGAGCACTCCTACTATGTCAGAGGACTGTTTTGTGGAATCTAACAAGCACCTAGGCTGGAAGTATAGTACAAACACAAACATAAAAGTCACATCAAGTATGGTGCTCTCATATGTCTCTTTTGTCCCTGTGCCTTTGCCTGAATGTACTGTACAATCCTGTGTACTGGCCTAATTTTTAGACCAGACATAGTAGTTAGAAAGATGAGGTTTTGTGGACTTTTTTCTTTAAAGTAAGACCTATGGTGGTAGTAGGAAGCTGCCTGGAATATAGGAAAATGAAGAACTGCATTGGCTGAAAATGCTGGACATAAGCAATGACATAGATATTTGTATTTAACACAAAATAGGTAACATCTTGTGACACCAGAAATATTGTCCCTTTCTGTCTATGCTTTCAATTCCTTTGGGAAACATTCTGATTCTGAAAGCTAAATTATACTGCCAAAAGTTTCTGTTTTAGACATTAATATGCTTGGCTGACTTTACTTTTTTATTTAGATTAGAAGGCATAGAATTATGAAGAAAATTTTCTATTATATAATTTGATTCTCTCGATTGAAGTAAAAGCACATAAATAAATTAGATATTTTTAGCTATAGTTGTTGTATATAACTTTGACCTGAACAGTATAAGACATTTTCAGAGAATACGAAAGTGAAGAAATTCTAGCCTTTGCTTGCAGAGATACTCGACCATGTTACTTTGCAACAAACATAAATTACTAGGAAACTTTTTCTTAATTAGGAAATTTACTGTTGCCTAAGCAAATAAATCAACCACAATCTAGTTAAGGAGAAAAATAACAATGAGAACTCTACTTTTAAGGCTAAAATGTATTTTAATAATTACTGTTAAAAGTCATTTACCTTGATTCTATGGCTTTTAGAAACATGAACATTTGGGTATATGTTGAAAGTTTTATGGGACCATTATCCTTGCAAAAACCATACAATTTATTTAAATGCATATGTAAACTGAGAATCTAAATGTAGTCTTTGTTTCTTACATTCTAAAAGCTGCTGATTTTTTCAAGTAAATTTTAAAAATAATCTTACATATGTTTATGGTGTAAAAGAAAGCTGCTATGCAATGTATTTCAAAATATTTGTTGGTAGGTAACTGCCTTCTGATATTCTCATTAGTAAATATTATAATCTGGCTGGGTGCAGTGGCTCACGCCTGTAATCCTAGCACTTTGGGAGGCCGAGGTGGGCGGATCACCTGAGGTCAGGAGTTCAAGACCAGCCTGACCAACATGGAGAAACCCCGTCTCTACTAAGAACACAAAATTATCCGGGCATGGTGGCACATGTCTGTAATCCCAGCTACTTGGGAGGCTGAGGCAGAAGAATCACTTGAACCCAGGAGGTGGAGGTTGCAGTGAGCTGAGATCACGCCATTGCACTCCAGCCTGGGCAATAAGAGTGAAACTCCACCATACACACACACACACACACACACACACACACACACACACACACACAAATATATATAAATATAAATATATTTGTATACAAATATTTATATATTAAAATATATATTATATATTTATATATAATCTAACTTATTGCATTAATTCATAATAATTGAATATAAGTTAACTACTAGTTTAGCAGCAAAAAAATAAAATTTCAATATAGAATTGAGACTTATGTATGAACTTCACAAGTCATAAAACAGACCTTTACAATAATCCGCCTGTATTCACTTTTTGTGATTGAAAGACTTCTGGGTAGAGGATGAATCTCTTTATGGATTGATCAGAATGTATGTTAATTGTTACTTCCATGGAAGAAAAATAGAGTATATTTTGTAAAAGTAGATTTATAATGATGTCATGTAGTGCACAGAAGAAAGAAGTGAACCACTAAGGAAAAGTTCTAATTAACTATATTAGGCAATTTATTTTTTTAACCAAATCTTCACAAAGAATGCTGCTATAGCTCAGTTCATAAGCTTGGAAACCTGAATTCCTAAGAAATTATAAAACCACCTCAATGTTTTCCCAGCTAGTGTTATGTAGTATTTTAGCAGTGTTAATAATGAGAACCAGATAAAAGAAAATCTTGGCTTTCGTTGACAAATACACACACACAAAAACGTTGGCAGATAAATTAGTTTCAAAACAGCTTCCCCTTATCCTATCTTTATTAGTGATGACTTATGATCATTAGTGGAGCATCAGATACATTTTTGGAAAGAAATGTTTCATCAAAATGTAGATTAACCATTCTAAATCTATGGAATGGTGTATGTTAAAATGCTTAGTATTTCTCAGCTAATACTTTAAATGAATATTCTGGAAATTTTAGGCTGTTTGAGTTTCTGAGCCATGTGAATGTACTCCTTAAGGTGATGACTGAAACCCAGTGTTCTCTCCTATATTAGCCATACCTGACCTCAGGAAAAGTCTTTCATTTGGACATAGATCCTGAATTTCTTCTGTCAATTCTTGTTGCAGTTTATCTGTCTTCCCAATCCCTAAGGAGAGATTTGCGATCCCCTGCTCTCACTTTCACAAATCCACTAATTTATGGTCTATTTGTTACTTCCTAATCCCCTGGTAAGTTTCTGTCTTCATCCATGACAGCCCTAAACCCACCCTTTTATTGTTTATTTTGTTCACCTGCTAACAAAATTTTATAGTATGCTAACAATCACCAAAATAATAAATTGGAATATTTAGTGGGAGTTGGGAGTAGATAGAGAGTGGGAGAGAAGCAACAGAGGAAGGGAGGGAAGGAAGAAAGTTAGATGATAATGGATATTTGCTGACAAAATATATTTTGCTCAGAGCAAAATCTTGCTTTCTTTTGTACTAGTTTTTAAAAATAATACTCCAGAAGATAATTTGCATACATCACATTACAGTCGGGCCTCCGTATCTGCAGCTTCCACATCCTTGGATTCAACCCACCATGAATAAAAAATATTTTTAAAATAAACACTAAAAACAACAACATAACAATAAAACATCATACAAACAGAAAACCAATGCATAGTATTTGTATTGTGGTAGGTATTACAAGTAATCTAAACATGATTTAAAGTATATAAGGGGATGTGTGTAGGTTATGTGCAAATACTATGGCCATTTTATATAAAGGCATCTGTGGATTTTGGTGTTTTCTGTGGTCCTGGAAACAATTCCACCATGGGCACCAACCCATCATGTAATTCTAACACTTATGCTCTTACTACCTACCCTTCCTTGGCAGAAATATCTTGAAAAAGAAATGTTAATCATAATTCTTACTATTCAGACTTACTATACAGGCCCAAATACTAAGGCCCACAAGATCTGAAATAGATTCAGGCTTCCCATAATGGTGTACAAAAAGGTAACTTGTATAAACTTCTGCCCATCCATGACTTTGGAGTCTGAGAAGCAAAAGGTTAGGAAAGTGAAAGAAGGATTATAAGTATAGAATTAAATCTGATCAATTTTTTTTTAAAAGAAAGAAAAAGAAAAAGGGGGAGAAATAGCTGGAGTATTGTGCTTCATGTCAGAGAAATACAATTTTTTTCATTTAGTCTTTTTAGGATAGACAATAATTAGGATATAGTCTCATTATGATGTTTATGTATCATTTAGTTATAAATAAAAACATTCAACTAACTGAAATAAAAACCAGAAATAAGTGCCTCAAGAAAGGCAAGAAATGCTATGGATGTTCAAAATGAGGAAAAAATAGAACAGTGTGTCAATTTGACCTGAGTTTTGAAAGTAACTCAGGATTTGAACAGTTGCCATGGATTGCATCAGTTTCTCAAATTTCTAAATAGGTAAGAAATACCACAGATTCAAGTAAGCAGAAGTTTTTGGTTTTTTTGGACACTTTTGGATAGCATACTGTTCTTTCCTACTCTCCTCTAACACATGATGCTGAGAAAAGAAAGCATTTATTAGACTCATCCCCACTAATAAGAAGTCATCAGTACATACTGGAAATAATAGTGCTCATCCTCTCGGTCCTTACTCATTGCTGCGCTGTTTCTTTTAGCTGAAGTTCTTTGATTTAATGTTTTAAGTTTTTTTTAGTACTTTGGATGTTTGCCATTTTCCCAGTCTCTCGCTAAGGAGCTCAACCTGCTCTCTAGAAGTAAGTGACACAATTTTATATGTTAAATTGCTTCTGAAAAAGCATAATAAAAGATGACGGTAGCTTTTGCGTCCTCAACACTCATTATTTTTTGTTTCCTTTTTACAGAAGATGTTCTGAAATTATGAGTAACATTTTACTTATCAGCTCAATATGTGTTTACTTCTAGCTATTAACTACTACTTCATTCCCAGGGTTGTATGCTCAAGTACCATGTTACTTTATCTCCTTGATTATATATAAATACTACTTAATAAATAAAGTTATGAATCACATTTTAAAGTTTTATGCAACATAAAAACATTTTATGCAACATAAAAGTCTTAAATTTGATTGTAAGCAGGAATGGTAATATCACTAATTAGATTGTATAGGAAATTAAATATAGATAACAACTTTATTTCTATCTTGTTATGCATGAATAATACATATTAATTATTTTCTGCATAAGTTATGCTAAATAGAGTATTTTTAAGTAATTAAATTGAATTTCAAAGGGATTATAGACTTTACTTAGCATTATATGGAATTTCAGAGCCAGAGTTAGACTATACCAAGTCTTTGAATACAAATCTTCTGTACTCACTGCCTATCATTTTCAGATTAATAAGATTATCTTATTTAAGCATCTTCTTATGATGAAAAAAACCCTACTGTTTTTTATCTTAAATATTTTCTCAGATAATCATAATAAAGTCTCTATTACTTTCCCAATTTTCTGAGGAATAACAAAATATCTTTTTTTATAATTTGTCTTCACTTTTCAAAAATGTCTGTATTCTTAACCGTTTTCTTTTTTCTTTTTCTTTTTTTGAGACAGAGCGTCACTCTGTCACCCAGGCTGGAGTGCAGTGGCGCAATCTCAGCTCACTGCAGCCTCCACCTCCTGGGTTCACCATGGTACCACCATGCACGGCTAATTTTTTATTATTTGTACTGACAGGGTATTCCTATGTTGCCAGGCCTAATCTTGAACTCCTGGCCTCAAGTGATCATCCCACCTCAGCTTCCCAAGTAGCTGGGATTACAGGCACCCACCACCAAACCCAGATAATTTTTGTGTTTTTAGTAGAGTCGGGGTTTCACCGTGTTGGCCAGGCTGGTCTTGAACTCCTGGCCTCAAGTGATCCACCCGCGTTGGCCTCCCAAAGTGCTGGGATTAAATGCATGAGCCACTGTACCTGGCCATTGTATTCTTCAACTGTTTTTCTAAGGAAGAAGAGCTATGACATGAAATCTCAGCCTTTACAAGTACTAGTATATTTATGTTTTCTTTGATATCTTTATTTGATATCCATATTTTCTTTGATGGCATTGCCGCTTCTTCCCTTTAATGATATAGTGTGTGTGGTTTAAAAATTACGTGAATTAAAATTGATTTTATCTTGAGAATGTTGTGACCTCTTGAGATAACTGATGGGTCCTCGGCATCTTGAACCAGGATTGAGCGTCTCTAGGGCATTGTTATTTTTTATAATTAACAATGTGTCAAACAATTAGTGTGTGCTAGTCACAGTTCTACATATATTATGTAAGTTTCTTATTTTTCTGTATGACAACCTATAAAGTTGGTATTAGTTCCCTATTTTGTGAGAAAAAGAGGTTTAAGTCCTCCAGTGGATAAATGCTGGAGCTAGAATATGAACTCAGGTGTGCCTTACCCTAAAGTCATTTTGCCTTATTGGTATCAACAGGGGCATGTGTATGAAAAATTACTACTCTTTATCCTGACCTTGCAAGTATTGCCAGCTAACGTTGTTTTCTTGGTGTGCTGATCTGTACTAATATCAAACTGTGGTTTGGAGGCAGAGGTCTTCACAATCCTGGATGTACAGGGCAATTAAGTCAATTTTAACATACATTTTAGCATAGGTACTTGGCCATCATTCAGATATGTTAAGGTGAAAGAAGCTATATTCTCATATGAAAGTGAAATTTTAAAAAATGTAATGGTGTTCAATTCATTTTCAAATTGAATTATATTCTCTACTCTTTCCTATTCTTCTAAAATTCATTTCTCTATAAATATTTAAAGAATTTTTCAAAAATAGTCCCTTAATTTTAAATTAGGATTCTTGTTGAGATATAAAACAAGCAAACCTTAATTTTCAGGATGCATTATGGCATAAAAAAATTGTGACTTACCCTTTACGTCATCAAAAAGAGATTGTTTCTTGCAACAGAGTGAAGACTGTGTTTTGTTTCAGGAAGTTCTGCAGAAAGGGCTTGATACATTGACACAACTGTCCTGTGCACTAAGAAGTACTTGCACCAAATAAGCCTTTTGGATATTTTAAAATATGAAGTTCTGGGTTGGGCCTGGTGGCTCATGCCTGTAATCCCAGCCCTTTGGGAGGCTGAGGTTGGATAATCACTTGAGGCTAGGAGTTCAGATTAGCCCTGGCAACATAGGGGGACCCTGTCAATACAAACAATAAAAAACTAGCCGGGCATGGTGGTACTTGCCTATAGTCTCAGCGACTTAAGAGGCTGAGGTGGGAGGATTGCTTGAGTCTGGGAAGTTGAGGCTGCAGTGAGCCATGACTGTACCACTGCACTCTGGCCTGGGCAATAGAGTGAGATGCTATCTCAAAAGAATAAACATAAAAATAAGCCAAAAAAATAAAAACTATGACGTTCCATTTTCTATTGTTTCTATAAGAATGACTTCCAAATCCAAGATTTCTTCTTTGTAGGGATCAGGGAACTCTATGTTATATATCAACATTGTTTAACCCACACATATAAAACCAGATGATGACTATTAACTAGAAAGCACATGAGATCAGGTCAGAAGAACTGATTTGCCTCTTTTCTCTATGGAGGAAAGAAAGGGTGCTGGTAAAGTATTCTCAGTAAGATCCTTGCTTTTTTTCTTTTTATCCAAGATCTCAGATTTTAAAAATGAGGATGTGGTCTGGAAAAGGATCTAAGCAAGAATCTGGGGAATGCTATTTTAAATATCTTAATCTCATTTTTCCTATAGGTCTCTAGCTTTTGGACCTGTAGATTCTTGATGAATATCTAGCTGCCAAAAGGCAAACAGGGTGCACCTCTTGAGGACAAGGAGTGTGTTTATTTAAGAAAGAGGCAGGTTAGCAGACCACTGGCTGAGTGGAATATGGGTCTATAAAAGCCACTGGAATAAAGGAGGAATGTGATGTGGCTTAATCCAGAGCTTCTCACAGAATTCTATACCTATGTACTGTGCCAATGTATATGTAGGTTACATATCCATTGTCCTGCTGCCCTCAAAGCAAAGAAATCTGGTTTGGGGAATAGGGGTTGTACTGGAACAGACTTTGCCCATGTTGAGTCACTGTTGAACAAACTTTTATAGATTAAATGCTAGAAAAGGCATCCACATGTCTCTGTATAGCACTGGCAGGATCCTAGTAAATATATCGTAATTGTGCAATAAATATCTGATAAGTGATTGAATGAATGAATGAACGTCTCCATAGATTTGGTTTCTACTGCCAAGTCAGTCTGGTACCTTACACTAATTATGAGCAATCTATTTATTTTGCTGCTTGCAGTAGGTATGTTGCAAAATCCTCTTTATGATGAGGATAAATATCTGTCATTTAATATGTCCTTTTTTAGAAAGTTATTTTCACCACAAGGAAGGCTTAGTAGCATTGCTGTAGCAAATTGACTTCTATTCCTTGCTTTCTGACTGTTAGACTTACAGCCAGGTAACCTTTGTATAAATAACTTTGGGCAGTCAGTTGACAGAAATATAGCTTGTACATTTTAGTTCCTCCTGTGTAGTAGTTGGTACAGTTCAGTTTTTTAAAATCTTTTAATAAATGTAAACACAAATTTCCATAGCTTTCTATTGCTGGGAAAAATGCTAAAGATACATCTTAAAATCTTTAACTTTCTGAGGGCTCATTTATAAAACTAATAATGAAAACAATTCCCTTCTCACTCAAAAGTTTTTCTCATTTTATGAGTATTATTACATTAAACCATATGGAACTGCAATTTTTATAGGTCAAATATCAGCAATTTAAATGATAATCTGATATAATGATAAATACTCTTAAAGTTGACTTTTAGAGAATTTGCATTTTTAACAGCTTAGCAATACTTTAATAATCCTTCCACTAATTTTATTTATTTATTTATTTATTTATTTATTTATTTATTTATTGAGACAGTGTATCAATCTATCACCCAGGTTGGAGTGCAGTGGCACAATCTTGGCTCACTGCAACCTCTGTCCTCAGGGTTCAAGAGATTTTCATGCCTCAGCCTCCCAAGCAGCTGGAATTACAGGTGTGTGCCAGCCACCACACCTGGCTAATTTTTGTATTTTTAGTAGAGACGGGTTTCACCATGTTGAGCAGGCTGGTTTCAAATTCCTGACCTCAGGTGATTCACCCACCTTGGCCTCCCAAAGTACTGGGATTACAGGCATGAGACACTGCACCTGGCCTAATATTATTTTTTTTACTTGGAAATAAACCTTTTCCCTGCTCTTAAGAGGCTATTCTCATCTCTATTTTGGAACCTAGAAATATCTTATCCAAAAGATATAATTTAAGTAATAGTAAATGTCTATTTTCACTTGAATATTTCTTATTATCACATTTTTTTAAAGAATATTATAAATGACCCAAATCTAGTTCTTTCTATGCATGAAAAAACCTGATGCCATGATTGGTTCCAGCATGTATAGTTATACGAATTATTGATAGCTAAATTTTATGCCTTTCAGATTGCTAACTTCTTATTGCTATGACAACACAGCAGTACTTAGTGGTACATTATTCTTAAACTTAACACATCTCATGCCTTAAATACAGTTAACATTGTTGAAAAATTTTTATCACTATTGTTCCAATGAAATTTTGTATTATTATTTTAAGAATTTTGTTTCCTCTGTATATAGACCTTTCATGTTACACTTTCCTCCTCTGGATTTGAGTTGGTCTTTTGCTCTCAACTTAAGAAATATTTAGAATTTTGTGTCATTCAGAGGCTCCAAGCACAAAGATATAACTAACACTTCCCAATGCTTTCCCCTTCTTTGTAGCTTTGTATTAGAGAATAATAAAAAAGTAACTCTAACAAACATCAACACATTTTACCAAAAAAGTCATCACTGTCAGATTACTTAAATGTTAATGCAGAAAAGTGGGAATATAATGCAAAGTATAAAAGTACCTTGAGACATTAGTAACACAACTATAAAAAAACCATAATCATGGGGAATGAATTTTATCTCAAATAATTTTACTATTGTAATTGAATTTTAACTCTGTATACATTTGAAAGAATTTTAGATTCCCAAGAAAAAACAATTATTATAATTGTTTAAATAAGGATTATTTGTTAAATGATCTTTGACACCTATGGATTTATTCTGCTTTCTTTTCCATAACATGTAGAGATGATTCTGGGTTTTACTTATAGAAAGTAAATTAAAAATAGTCAATGTTTCTTTTTTGAAAGCTACTAATTAGGAGCAATCTGACCATTTCTTCTGTTGCTTATGTTAGATATGTTGCATGATCTCCTTTTTAATGAGCCACAGCCAGTGAGCCAGTAACATTGTGATGTGGTAATTGATCTACCTGAAATATTTAGAAGATTACCTGAATAGGTCTATATATCTAGAAAGGAAAGTTTAGTAAAGGGCACTTTGAGTGCTTATCTATTATGTATAACTTTGGTAGGACTACAGAAACAAACTGACTCAAAATGTTAAATTCTAGACCTTTGAGCTGGAAAGAGAATCACATGCAAATTAATTATATAAACATTGGATATAGGGTCCTCCATTTCCTTGTGTTTTCAAATTGAGTAAATGTCATCCCGAATTTTTTTGACACAGTCTCCCCAGAGAATTCAGTGGTGGCTTAAACATTATAATAATATTTTAAAATCATTATATTAATAATACCCTAAGTGTCATTAGTTGCTATGTACATCAAACATATATAGAATGTATTATTTTCACCATTTCACATGATCATAAAACAATAATTGACAGAAAATTGAAATGTAATAAAACAATATTTGATGAGTCCTCCATAAATATATAAGCTTATGAATATTTTTATATATATTCATCAACATTCTCATTCACATCAGTTTTCAAAGTGAGCAATTTTTATAATTTGCTACATTATTTAAATAACAATAGCTCAGATAGGGCCGGGCGCAGTGGCTCACGCCTATAATCCCAGCACTTTGGGAGGCCAAGGCGGGCAGAATACGAGGTCAGGAGATCGAGACCATCCTGGCTAACATGGTGAAACCCTGTCTCTACTAAAAATACAGAAAATTAGCCGGACGTGGTGAAGGGTGCCTAAGTCCCAGCTACTCGGGAGGCTGAGGCAGGAGAAAGGAGTGAACCCGGGAGGCGGAGCTTGCAGTGAGCCGAGATTGTGCCACTGCACTCCAGCCTGGGCGAAAGAGCGAGACTCTGTCTCAAAAAAAAAAAAAAAAAAAAAAACAAACCTCAGATAGCAAATAATGTGGGCACATTTGCAGTTCTTTTAGCATCATATTATGACTTGGCCTTTTATTGAAATCTTGTCCTGATTACGTTTTTTTAAAAGGTAGCTAAATTTTTTTCTTTTTTTTTGTTTTGGTTTGATTTTTTTAATTACAGGAGTATATATTTAAGATATTATTAGGCTTTTATAAATTCAATAAGAAATTAAGCATTGCAAAACCATAATTTAATTATTTTGCTTTGCCTTATAATTAAAATCTCTTATGAGAAAAATGTCCATATCTGTTCATTAAAGAAAACTGTCTGATTTCAAAAGGCCCTAGGAAATTAAAAATAGTATTAAACTAAACTTTTGAAGAAATTACACAGTTTTGCTTCTCCAAATTCCTGTTACAAAGAAAACACTTGGCATCCTGGAACATTTTGATAATTTGAGGCCCCATAAATTGCTCCAGTAAACTATTAATACATGGTGTTCCAAGTAGTTTTTTAAAAATGCTTCTAGGTGAACGAGGTATTCTCATGAGTACTTAACAGAATATAATCTAAAATCTACATATCTAGGTACTTAATTCTTAATCATGTCAAGAACAATAAAAATTTACTATGGAATAAAAACCACCAGTATCTTGTCTGGCTTAATAGAAATCTTTTTTTTTCATTCTTTTTTAAGATGTTACATTTTCGCCTAAGTAGAGAACATAAGCATAAGTAGAAATGAACTTATTTGTCTTCATAATGCCATTTATTGAGTGCCTACTATGTGCCTGTACTATAATAAGTGATCTGAGTACATTGCTTCACTTAGCTTCATAAAAACCCACTCCTTCATTTAGTCCTCATAACAAATGAAATTATTAAAATAAGTTGTTTTACAAATGAGGTACTAGTTTGGAATTTGGGTGATATTACAATGAATCCCCAGAATCATTTCTCCAAAACCAGTTATCACAATCATGATTCTATAGTGCTTGCTTTTTCTGAAATATAGATATAAAACCGAATTTCATTGTCAAATATGCCAATTAATCAAATTTTCTGGTAGAATCCTATAGAAACGCATGTGAAATGAATGCACCGATGTATTTTTATCACTGTGGTCTCAGTTGTGTATTGTGTCATGGCTACTCTTGGGACCTAATAACATAGGGGTTTTATGCTACAGGAGGAGAATATCTGTGCTTCTGATTCATATTAAGTTGGAGCTGATGTCACCTTGGAAGGCAGCAAAAGAACTCTCCCCTGAGATTCTATGTATTTCTTCCTCTGAGTAGACTCAGAGTACCTAATTAAAACTGTTCAGTGGCTCTAATGACTAATTTCTATTTTATGCTATTATTATATGATATTAATTTAAGATAATGTCATATTATATGAGTGCTTAAGACAATCTACCCAAACAAATAACTATGTATCCTATTTTTTAAATAAAGTTAGACTGGAGAGGAAAAAATAAAGAACAGGGCAGGAGGGAAAGCCTTGGAGAGAGATATGATGCAAGAAATGTGACCAGAAATGGTATAGCCACTTTGGAAAAACAGTCTGGCAATTTCTCTAAAAATTATATGCTTCAGTATTTTTATTCATTGGCATATATCCATCATTCATAACACAAAAAAGTGAAAACAACTGAAATATCCCTCACCCAATGAGTGGATTATTCAAATATGGCCTACAGTGAAATATTATTCAGCTAAAAAAAAGGAACCGTTACATGCTACAGCATGGATGAACCTGAAAACATTATACTAATGGAAAAAAGGCAGTCACAAGGGACTGCATATTGTATGGTTCCATATATTTGAGATGTCCACAACAGGCAAATCCATGGAGACAGAAAATAGATTAATGGTTGCCAGGGGTTGAGATGAAGGAGGAATAGGTAATGTCTGCTATTGGGTATGGGGTTTTTTTCTGGAGTGAAGAAAATGATCTGGAATCAGTGGTGATGTTTACATAACCTTGCGAATACACTAAAAACCACTGAATTGTATGCTTTCAAAGGGTGAATTGTATGATATGTGAACTATATCTCAATTTAAAAACAAGATCAGGCCAGGCGCGATAGCTCACGCCTGTAATCTCAGCACTTTGGAAGGCTGGGGCGGGCGGATCACGAGGTCAGGAGATCAAGACCATCCTGGCTAACAT
>NW_012100309.1:364885-367891 GCF_000951045.1 Mandrillus leucophaeus | reverse complement strand
AAAATCTCTCCTTCTCTTTCTCTGTCCAGGCACACACACACAATATACACCTTATATTTTTTAATCAATTTGCAGTAATCATAAATCTTTACCCCTAACTAATTTAGGGTATGTTTTCAAAGAATAGGGATATTCTCTTAGGTAACTACAGTATACTTATCAAATTAAGGAAATTTGACATTGATATAATATTAATATCTAAAGTACAGTCCATATTCAAATTTTGGCAATTGTCATAACACTGTACTTTAGAGCAACTTGTTTTTCCCAATGCATTGTCTTGCACTGCATGTAGTTGCCATGTCTATTTATTACAGTTTGTTTTATTCAGAAGAATTTCTCAGCATTTCTTTATTTTTTATGACATTGATATTTTTAAAGAGTGCAAGACTACTGCATTTTTTTTTTAAGAGAATACCTCAATTTAGGTTTGTCTGATAGTTTCTGCATGATGTGATTCAGGTTATGAACTTTTTACAGAAATACTACTTGTATTAGTTTCTAAGGGCTACAAATTACCGAACACTTGCTGGTTTCAACAACAGAAATTTATTTTCTCACATTTCTGAATACCAGAAGTCAAAGTATTGGCAATCCACACCCTCTGAAGTCTCTTGGAAAGAATTATTTCCTGCCTCTTTTCCAGCTTCTGGTGGTGCCAAGCATTCCTTGGTTTGTGGCACCATAACTTCCATCTCTGTCTCCATGTGGCTTTCTTTTCTTTCCTGGGTTTCTTCTCATTTGATAAGGGCATTTATTGGATTTAGGGCTCATCTGGTTAATCCAGGATGATCTTGTCTCAAGAACTTTAATTAAATCTGCAAAGACTCTGTTTCTAAATAAGGTTTCATTTACAGATATGGGGGGGGGTCTGGATTAAGATGGATCTTTTTGGGTCCACAATTGAATTTATTGCATTGCTGAAATGATGTGTGCTTCACAAAGGATAATATTAGAATGTTCCAGATGTAGATAGGACTAGAATTTTTTTATTAAAAATCATAAATTCATACTGATACTCAAATTCAAATTAAATAGTAGAGTTTTTCTCTTGCCTTCCCACATAGTATGTTTGTGTCTTTCTTCTTCCACAGTGAGAACCCTTGCTCCTAACATTACCAAACCATTTATTTACTTAACCAATCCTACAATATACATAAAATGGTTTCAGAATTGCTACCCCTATATCATTACCAAAAATAAATTTGCAAGTAAGCTTCAAGATTTCCACATGATTCTTTCTGTCCTTGACTGAAATTATGTAGCCAAGTTCAAAAGTCACATGGATTAATTCATCCCCACCTCCATCCCCCTGGCTGTGTGGTTACTTTATCCTTTGGATATACTGTTCAGTTAAATTGTTTCTGTTTGTATTCAATTTTAAGGTTTCTTCCTTCATTCTTGTTGGTTTAATTTTGTTTATTTATTGAATAGTAACACTTTGAGGGATTCCAAAAGTAAAAACTTTATTAATAGAAAGGATACTTAGGCCTTTTCCTGCCTGTCCATTCCACCTTGTTCCTCCCACCTCCTGTAGCTAACCAACTTCACTAGTTTCAGGTTTACTCTTCCTGTGTTTCCTTTTTTAAATATAAATGGGTATGTCTATACTTCATTTTGCTTTCTTTTTACATAGAAGTGGTTCTCAACTGGGAAGATTTTGTCCCCCAGAGATATTTGGCAATATCTGGAGACAATTATTTTTGTTCACTACAGGAAGGGGTGCTACTGACATCTAGTGGGTAGACATCAGGTATAATGCTAAACATCCTACTATACACAGGGTAGCCCTCGACAACAAACAATTATCTGGTTCAATAAGCCAAAGTGCCGTTGTTGAGAACCCCTGCTGTAAGTCTACTTTTGCATTTTGCTTTTCAACTTAACAATATATCATAGAAATCACTTTATATCAGTTTATAGAGGTTTTCCTCATCCTTTTTTTTATAGCTGCATAGTGGATGTACTATAGTTTATTCCGTCAGTCTTCTTTGTATGGGTATTTATGTTGCATTTCAATATTTTGCTATTACAAATAAGTTGTAATGAATAACTGCATGCATCTTTTTTTGTATTTTTAGAAGTATATTTTCAGAGTAAATTCCAAGAAGTGGGTCAAAGGGCAAATGCTCTGTCAGTTTTCCAAATCCCCTCTGTAAGAGTTGTATGATTCTGCATTTTCACTGTAGTATGAGAACACTCCTTTACCCATAGGCCTGCCAGTGGAGTGAGTTATCAAGTTGTCGAATTTTTGCCAATCTGAAAAGCAAGAAACTCAATGTAATTTGTGTTTTTCTTACCATGAATTACATTTTTTTGTTTTGTTTGTTCACATTGCTGGGTCAAAACCCAAATTGCATTATATGTAACCCAAATAATTATAGATGAATTACAGAAGCAATATTTATCAAATACAGTGAAACAAAGTATATACAGTATTTTTCTGCTGAAAATGTTAAATGTGGCTGGGTTCTGTGGCTTACAACTGTAATCCCAGTGCTTTGCGAGGCCACGTTAGGAGGAACCACTTGAGGCAGGTGTTTGAGACTAGCTTGGGGAAACATATCAAGACCCTGTCTCTACAAAATATAAAATAAAATAAAATTTTTTAGAAAAAAGAAATGTCAGATGATTTCTTAGAGAAGCTTTTCTTGTGTCCATGTGCCAGTAAGTTTTTATGTAAACATAATGGTATCGTTTAGCAGTGCCTGAGGGAGAAGTACTCATCACCAGGTAACAAATATCATCCTGGAAATGTAGTGTTTAAAGTCTTCACTGATGTTTTCAGACTACCAAGATGTCACACTGAGTAAGTTATCATGACTTTCCACTAGGATTCTTGTGTGCTTGGTGTTTTACAGGCCATATATGTCTCTTGGAAGTCTTCGCGATCAAGTCATTTACCCTGATTCAGTGGATGATATGCATGATAAAGGTTGTACAGACCAAGATCTGGAACGTATCCTACACAATGTCCATCTCTATCACATAGTTCAAAGAGAAGGA
>NW_012100309.1:353327-364835 GCF_000951045.1 Mandrillus leucophaeus | reverse complement strand
TATCATTACCAAAAATAAATTTGCAAGTAAGCTTCAAGATTTCCACATGATTCTTTCTGTCCTTGACTGAAATTATGTAGCCAAGTTCAAAAGTCACATGGATTAATTCATCCCCACCTCCATCCCCCTGGCTGTGTGGTTACTTTATCCTTTGGATATACTGTTCAGTTAAATTGTTTCTGTTTGTATTCAATTTTAAGGTTTCTTCCTTCATTCTTGTTGGTTTAATTTTGTTTATTTATTGAATAGTAACACTTTGAGGGATTCCAAAAGTAAAAACTTTATTAATAGAAAGGATACTTAGGCCTTTTCCTGCCTGTCCATTCCACCTTGTTCCTCCCACCTCCTGTAGCTAACCAACTTCACTAGTTTCAGGTTTACTCTTCCTGTGTTTCCTTTTTTAAATATAAATGGGTATGTCTATACTTCATTTTGCTTTCTTTTTACATAGAAGTGGTTCTCAACTGGGAAGATTTTGTCCCCCAGAGATATTTGGCAATATCTGGAGACAATTATTTTTGTTCACTACAGGAAGGGGTGCTACTGACATCTAGTGGGTAGACATCAGGTATAATGCTAAACATCCTACTATACACAGGGTAGCCCTCGACAACAAACAATTATCTGGTTCAATAAGCCAAAGTGCCGTTGTTGAGAACCCCTGCTGTAAGTCTACTTTTGCATTTTGCTTTTCAACTTAACAATATATCATAGAAATCACTTTATATCAGTTTATAGAGGTTTTCCTCATCCTTTTTTTTATAGCTGCATAGTGGATGTACTATAGTTTATTCCGTCAGTCTTCTTTGTATGGGTATTTATGTTGCATTTCAATATTTTGCTATTACAAATAAGTTGTAATGAATAACTGCATGCATCTTTTTTTGTATTTTTAGAAGTATATTTTCAGAGTAAATTCCAAGAAGTGGGTCAAAGGGCAAATGCTCTGTCAGTTTTCCAAATCCCCTCTGTAAGAGTTGTATGATTCTGCATTTTCACTGTAGTATGAGAACACTCCTTTACCCATAGGCCTGCCAGTGGAGTGAGTTATCAAGTTGTCGAATTTTTGCCAATCTGAAAAGCAAGAAACTCAATGTAATTTGTGTTTTTCTTACCATGAATTACATTTTTTTGTTTTGTTTGTTCACATTGCTGGGTCAAAACCCAAATTGCATTATATGTAACCCAAATAATTATAGATGAATTACAGAAGCAATATTTATCAAATACAGTGAAACAAAGTATATACAGTATTTTTCTGCTGAAAATGTTAAATGTGGCTGGGTTCTGTGGCTTACAACTGTAATCCCAGTGCTTTGCGAGGCCACGTTAGGAGGAACCACTTGAGGCAGGTGTTTGAGACTAGCTTGGGGAAACATATCAAGACCCTGTCTCTACAAAATATAAAATAAAATAAAATTTTTTAGAAAAAAGAAATGTCAGATGATTTCTTAGAGAAGCTTTTCTTGTGTCCATGTGCCAGTAAGTTTTTATGTAAACATAATGGTATCGTTTAGCAGTGCCTGAGGGAGAAGTACTCATCACCAGGTAACAAATATCATCCTGGAAATGTAGTGTTTAAAGTCTTCACTGATGTTTTCAGACTACCAAGATGTCACACTGAGTAAGTTATCATGACTTTCCACTAGGATTCTTGTGTGCTTGGTGTTTTACAGGCCATATATGTCTCTTGGAAGTCTTCGCGATCAAGTCATTTACCCTGATTCAGTGGATGATATGCATGATAAAGGTTGTACAGACCAAGATCTGGAACGTATCCTACACAATGTCCATCTCTATCACATAGTTCAAAGAGAAGGAGGTAAAGTCCATCATTCTTTTTTAATGCATTTAACTTCACTTTTAAAAAGTAACCTTGGGTATATATTTAGTGTGTGGTTTAATTTGAATGTATGCTATAATCGGAAATAAGCACATAAGTGTAAAGATGGAGTTTTATTGCTGTTCCATTATTTGTATTTCTTTTTCTGCTTGTGTTATGTTTAATGCAGCACATTAAGTTTTTATCAAGTCTCCGTGTCAGTGCAGCTAACATTTAAAAAAAGCTTTTTTCTTCTATATTTGAATGTACAAAGTCCCTGAGGCCATTGTCAGTCTAGATGTATGTAAACTCTGTGACAGAAATATTAGCCTTACAAGCCCTCAGCTTACATTAAATTAAATAATTTGAGAAGTAGATACCACAGAACTTATTTTTTTTTTTTTGGTTTCAGACCCACAATCTTATCAGTATCTTTTTTTTGCTCTCAAGCAGCACACAGATAATTAAAGTCAGAAACTTCTGTATTGTGTTTTTTCAGCATAAAACATTTTTGAAAGAGTATAAATAACATTTGTACATATAAGCTTAAAATAGAATTATTGTCTAATAATACTCTCTGTGTTTAGTGATACTTTCAAATAATTTAATAATAATAATCTCACTTTAGCTAGAGCAGTCAGGCAAGAGAAAGAAATAAAGGGCATTCATATAGGAAGAGAGGAAGTCAAACTATCCCTGCTTGCAGACACATGATTCTATATCTAAAAAGCCCCATAGTCTCAGTTCAAAATCTCCTTCAGCTGATAAACAACTTCAGCAAAGTTGCAATATACAAAATCAACATACAAAGATCACTAAATTTCTATACACTAACAACAGCCAAGCCAAGAGCCAAATCAGGAAGACAATCTCCTTCACAATTGCCACAAAAAGAATGAAATACCTAGGAATATAGCTAACCAGGAAGGTGAAAGATCTCTACAATGAGAATTACAAGACACTGCTCAAAGAAATCAGAGAAGACACAAATGGAAAAGCATCCCATGTTCATGGATAGGAAGAATCAATATCATTAAAATGGCTATGCTGCCCAAAGCAATTTACATATTTAATGCTAGTCCTATCAAACTACCAATGACATTCTTCACAGAACTAGAAAAAAACTATTTCAAAATTTATATGGAACCAAGAAAGAACCTGAATAGCCAAGGTAATCCTAAGCAAAAGGAACAAAGCTGGAGGCATCATACTGCCCCACTTCAAACTATACTACAGGTCTGCAGTAACCAAAATAGTATAGTACTGATACAAAAACAGACACAGAGACCAATGAAACAGAATGGAGACTGCAGAAATAAGGCCGTACATCTACAACCATCTAATCTTCAACAAAGCTGAAAAAATAAGCAACAGGGGAAAAGACTCTCTATTCAATAAATGGTGCTGGGATAACTGGCTAGCCATATGCAGAAGACTGAAGCTGGACCCCTTCTTTATACCATATACAAAAATCAACACAAGATGGATTAGAGACTTAAATGTAAAACCCCAAACCATAAAAACCCTGGAAGACAACCTAGGCAATACTATCCTGGACATGGAAACAGACAAAGACTTCATGACAAAGATACCAAAAGCAATCACAATGAAAGCAAAAATTGACAAGTGAGATCTAATTAAACTTAAGAGCTTCTGCACAGCAAAAGAAACTATCAACAGAGTACACAGACAGCCTACACAATGGGAGAAAATATTTGCAAACTATGCATCTGAAAAAGGTCTAATATCCAGCATCTATAAGGAGCTTAAACAAATTTACAAGAGAAAAACAACACCATTACAAAGTGGGAAAAGGACATGAACAGACACTTTTCAAAAGAAGACATATATGCAGCCAACAAGCATATGAAGAAAGCTCAATATCACTGATCATTAGAGAATGCACATCAAAACCACAATGAAATACTATCTCACACCAGTCAAAATGACTATTATTAAAACATCAAAAAATAGCAGATGTCGACAAGGTTGTAGGAAAAAGGGAACACTTATACACTGTTGGTGGGAGTGTAAATCAGTTCAGCTACAGTGCGGCAATTCCTCAAAGAGCTAAAAACAGAACTACCATTTCACCCAATAATCTCATTACTAGGTTTATACTCAGAGGAATATAAATCATCTACCACAAAGACACATGCACACAAATGTTCATCACAGCACCATTCACAATAGCAAAAACATGGAATCAACGTAAATGCCCATCAACGATAGATTAAATAAAGTGTGGTACAGGTACACCATGGAATATTATGCAGCTATAAAAAAAGAATGAGCTCACATATTTTGTGGAAACATGAATGGAGCTGGAGGCAATCATCTTTAGCAAACTAATGCAGGAACAGAAAACCATATACTGCATGTTCTCACTTACAAGTAGGAGCTAAGTGATAAGATCTTACAAGCACAAAGAAGGAAACAACGGAGACTCAGGTCTACTTGAAGGTTGGAGGGTGGGAGGAGGGAGAGGAGCAAAAAGAAAAGCATTGGGTACTGGGTTTAATACCTGGATTATGAAATAATATGTACAACAAACCCCTGTGAAATGTGTTTACCTATGTAAGAAACCTTCACATGTGCCCCCAAGCCTAAAAGTTAAAAAATAAAATAAAACAAAAAATAATATTCACACTTTCAAATAATGTAATAATTCATATAATTTGATAGTCTAGAAAAATGACTGAAATAACAAATGAGACACCAAGATTAATTTTAAATGGATTTTATGTTCTGTTTCACAGCCCGCTTACATTATTAGAAGTAGAGTAGTAGTACAGTGATTGAGAATATGGACTTTTAACTCAGAGTTCTGGAATTAAATCTTGATTAGCCCTGTTCTCTGTATCTTCAACTGTAAAATGAGGTTAAATATCTACCTTACAAGTTTTTTGTGAAGATCAAATAAGACTGTATGTAAAACATTAGCAAAATGGCATATGAGTACACAAGAATTAGTAGCTGGCCCTGTCTGACAGCTCACATCTGTCATCCCAGAACTTTGGGAGACCGAGAAGGGTAAATAGCTTAATAGCTTGAACCTAGGAGATTGAAACCAGCCTGGACAACATGGTGAAACCACTTCTCTATAAAAAATACAAAAATTAGCTGGGAACGGTGGCACACCCCTGTTGTCTCAGCTATTTGGGAGGCTGAGGTGGGAGAATCATCTGAGCCCGCAAAGTCAAGGTTGCAGTGAACTGTGATTGCGTCACTGCACTCCAGCCCAGGCAATAAGAGTGAGACCCTGTCTAAAAAAAAAAAGAAAAAAAAGAATTAGTAGCTAATGGTAATATTAGTAGTTGTAATATTGATACTGTATTTTGTCTTTGTGTGATAATGCTTGAAGTTTTATATAACAATATCACATACATTATTTCATTTGATCCTTACAATAAACAAATAAGGCAGGCAAGAAAAATACTTCTAATTTTTGGTATTTGTCATTCCTACTATATATGGAAAGCAGATTGGTTTTTTGTTTCATGTGGTCAACTCCTTGGAGTTTCAGAAGGCTGTGGTAGAATAAATGCTACATGTTTATCTTGGGCAAGTTATTTTGAGGAAGTTTGAAATCTAATGATCCAAATAGAAATTTAGAATAAAGATGAAATAGTCTATTCTTTTAGAAGTCATCAAGAAGGTCTAGAACTCTTTCCAAGAATTTTCCAAACTTAAAAATGTAATCATAATTGTTATGGGTTATTGAGTGCTTACTATGTAGAATTTACATATATCATCTTATTGAATACCCATAATCGTCCAGTGATGTAGGTTTTACTATCTTCATCTTAAAAATTAATTTCAGAAATTTAGTAACTTAGAGTCCCATGGCAAGTTGTGGGACAGGGATTCAAGCACAGATCTGACTTGAAAGTCAGTGTTCTGTGCTAGAGTATGCAATTGTACTATGGTAACTCCTAGCTTTTTAAACAATAATAAAAACTATTATACCCTTGAACATAAAAAAAAACACAAAACTTCAAGGAAATCTGTTTTACTTGCTTAATTCTTAAACCTGAGATATTTAAGCAAGGCAAGAAAACACTTCCATTTGCAAGTACATTAGTTAATTTGAAAGATGCCTACTGAAGTCGTGTTTAGACTAGCTAATCATTTGGTTGGTATAATAAAAATGGAATTAAAAACTACATTCCATTCCATCAACTAGGTTACAAAACAGGAAAGCATAAAAGGGTTAACAAAGGGACATGAACTAAAGAAGCATATGCATCTCCAGGAAGCAGGAAAATCATTCTCTTCTTTGCTGACTTTGTCTCACTAAATCAGGGTCAGAGGCAACATTATGACTCAGAGTTTTGATTTATGTGTTCCGTGATCATGCAATATTGCCTGCCTACAAAAACTTTGGGTTTAGTAGAACAAAGAACATGATTTATTAAAATATATAAAAGTTAAAAAGTCCTTTGACCCAAATACTTTTCTCTTGTGCCATGCTTTCAGGGAGCAGGGAAAAAAAAAAGTTAAGCTCAGAATATTTCTCCACTGCATAGTAATCCAAGTCTATTTCTCAAATCATCACTTACATTTCATAAGTACTATGAAATTCAATCACAGGGAAAGTTTTATTTCAACAGTTTTCCCTAGAAGCAAGAACTCTAAATCAGATGGTATTTTAAGATTATTTTTCCTAACATAAAATTTTAAGGATTTGTCTATTTCCTATGTGCATTTTCTTATTTAAAAAATGACAATTTCTGGAAGCTTACCCAATAAAATGAACAGTGATTCCCTCTAGGGAGTGAGATTTCAGGTGTCACTGGGAAATAGGAAAAGTCTCCTTTTCACTCCAGGTAATTTTTATTGGCAATTTTTCATCTGTTGTATTACCTTTATTGTATGTCTTTGCTTATTTAATTTTTGGAGTAACACTTTCACATAATTCATAAATGAAAAGGCATTTTAAAATGTATTGTAAAAGATTCTTCTGATTCCTGTTTCCTTCCATCCAGTTATCACCTATCCCCATCAGGCAACCATTGTTTTTAGTTTCTTTTTTATGCTTTTATACATTTTTTTAATGCCATGTACTCTGTAGTGGTAATTTTAAAGGAAGAAGATGGTAAGAAACATAAAGATTCATTTTATGCTTAACAATTAATATATATTATTTCATCAAAGTCTCTGAACTTTTGGATTTCAAAAACAAGTCCAGGCCGGGCGCGGTGGCTCAAGCCTGTAATCCCAGCACTTTGGGAGGCCGAGACGGGCGGATCAGGAGGTCAGGAGATCGAGACCATCTTGGCTAACATGGTGAAACCCCGTCTCTACTAAAAAATACAAAAAACTAGCCGGGCAATGTGGCGGGCGCCTGTAGTCCCAGCTACTTGGGAGGCTGAGGCAGGAACCCGGGAGGCGGAGCTTGCAGTGAGCTGAGATCCTGCCACTGCACTCCAGCCTGGGCGACAGAGCGAGGCTCCGTCTCAGAAAAAAAAAAAAAAAAAAGTCCAAATTTTTCTTCTGACCAGCAAAAGAATCAAATAATCATTTTTGATAATTTGACTTTTCAGATACACAGTTCACATAAAGCAATGAAGACTACACTTTCTACTTTCTTTCCTATTGACCAAGATTATTTCAAAAATTTAGTGGCAAAAATTTCAAAATTTTAATGGCAAAGTTCAGCTGATCAAGTAAAAAGATGACAGAGAACGTGGATTTTTTCCAGAGAAGAGAGTTAACCCCTGAACACTTAGGCTTTAGAAATTTTGCTCTAAGTGTCTGTTAGGTTTTGGCAGTCATTTTCTTCCTTGAAAATCAGACTCTCCAGTAGTGGAACTATGGTTTTATTTTTAAGTAATCTTAAAAAAATCTAATTATAAAATTAAAGTAGGCTTATTATAAAATTTTCAAATTTTTAAAAAATGGATAACTTAGGAAATGAATCTAATTCTGTTCCTGGAAATATATGTGTATGTGTTTATTTACAGAAAGATGATGATATATACAATTCTGAAACTTGATTTTTAATATACAGGTATTCTGGGCACATATTCATATTAATATGCAAGACCTACTCTCTTTGTAAGAAAAATAGAATCCTTGCGTTTTGAATAAATATCAAACAGAAAGTCAATAGTTAAGATGTTTTAAGAGATAGCATGCATGGAAAAACTATAAAAGCATCAGATAGACCTAAACATAAATCCCAGTTCTGACATCTAATATTGTAAACCTAGACAAGTCGATTACTCCAGGAACTGTAGGTTGCTCACTTATAAAATGCAAGAAATAAAACCTATCTTACAAAACTGTGAAATATATGATGAGAAAACTCACATAAAGTGCTA
Organism: Mandrillus leucophaeus; assembly: GCF_000951045.1. NCBI lineage: Eukaryota > Metazoa > Chordata > Mammalia > Primates > Cercopithecidae > Mandrillus > Mandrillus leucophaeus. Next base: position 356,687 of record NW_012100309.1, on the reverse strand, counting down.
GGCACAGGGGAGCCACCTAAATTAGTTCCTTTCTTAGCCTTTGTAGACTTTGTACTTGACGTATGAAAATTTACTGGGTCTTTTCTCCCATCTCCCTCCAAGATAAGTGTAAGCCTATCAATCCACTGGAGACACTGAGAAACAAACACAGTTTTTAAAGTGTCAGTGTTTAAAATTCTTGTAAGATCATTTGTCAGTATAAGAAGTTATTACCATCAAAAGAATATCAAATCTAAAACAAAATGCTTATACATGAGGCTCTGTAGTTTATCCAAGCATATATTCTATAAAATATCAAGTTCTTCATGTTGACAATTTGAATCTGGAATCACTTGTCTAGGGTAGAAACAGTAACAATTAAACAAATGATTTATACGAATGTATATTTCTTTATTTTCTTAAGGATGGGATGCTGTTATGGACTGGAAAGATGTCCTGTCAGGAGGGGAAAAGCAAAGAATGGGCATGGCTCGTATGTTTTATCATAAGTAAGTATACTAAATTCAGGTAACTACTAGTCCATTGCTGTAACCAAACCAAACAACAATAACAAGTGTTTGGACAGGATTTATTGTCCTCATGTTTAGTTTAAAAATATCTTACTATAAAATTAGTGCATAGAGTTCACAGATGGTTTTATTGTTTTTTTGTTTGTTTTGTTTTTGAGACAGAGTCTCATTCTGTCAGCCAGGCTGCAGTTCTGTGGCACGATCTTGGCTCACCGCAACCTCCGTCTCCCAGGCTCAAGCAATTCTCCTGCCTCAGCCTCCTGAGTAGCTGAAATTACAGGCGTGTGTCACCACGCCTAGCTAATTTTTATGTTTTTAGTAGAGATGGGGTTTCACCGTGTTTGACCAGGCTGGTCTTAAACTCCTGACTTCAGGTGATCCGCCCACCTTGGCCACCCAAAGTGCAGGCATGAGCCACTGTGCCTGGCCAAATTATTTTTTCTTATAGTAGAATCTCCAAATATTTATTTTTCTATTTGTTTCATGTTAAGTAATGTTAGATGAAATAATATGTACAAAGGACTAAATTAAATTTTTGTGTATCCTAAGTTTGAAATAATGATTATTAATTGTAAAATATGAAGACTATACAATCACTATGATACTTGTGTAAATCCAATAGGTAGACATTCAGTAAAACTTTCTGACTTAAATTATTAAATTCAAAGTAAACCAACTTTTTAACCGTTCAGCAGCCTGTTACACCAGTAATGCTCTCCCCCTTGAAATTCAAAGGTATAGCCAATGGAAAAAGGGACCATTCTGCATAGGTTTCAATGAACTGAGAAAAATTGAGAGGCAGGAAATAATTGCTTCTGATAAAACATTTTTAATTGTAACCAGCTTCATAGCCTTTTGAGTTTAAGGATATCAAGCACAAGACGTGGGAAGGAAATATTAAAGCCCTTCTGATTCTCCTGATTCTTTCCATTCTCCCTCCCAACCCCCTTAGATCTCTGGCAATGAGAACCTGAGTTGTGCAGCCCAGGAGGTTGCCAGAAACTATGTTACTCACTTTTTATAATTAAGTCTTAGGAAAAAAGGACCAAATAGTTACGTACATGAATTCGTGAATGGCCATAAATGATGGCAGATGCAGCACTCCTGAGTGAGTTGCAGTGAAAGCGGTAACATTTTTGTAGAGAATTTTAAAAATTAAATCAAGTATGTATTATTGAACATCTAGCAATTAGTTGGCCCACACTAAGCACTCACTTGGCTATTCATTTTTTTAAAGCCTTTAATTATGGGAAAAAAGTCAAATGTCATCATAAAAGAGAAATTGTTCTAAGAACCCCATATTCTCATTACACTGATTTAACAAGTCTAATGTTTTGTTACACTTGATTTATCTACTCATTTTTTTAAGTTTCTAAAGTATTTTAAAGCAAATCACAGGTATTACGATATTTTTCCCTGAATACTTTGAGAACAGTCTCTGAAATATTAGGATATAGTCTTAGATAATAACGTGTCACAATAATACCTAATTAAATTGGTAATAATTATTTAAAGTTATTTAATATATATATGGTTCATATCCAAAGTTTCCCTGATTGTCTCAAAAATATCTTTTTACACTTGATTTCTTCAAACCTGGATCTAAACAAGTTTCACACATTGCATTTTTATTGTTACACCTCTTAATTCCTTTTTAATCTAAAGAGTCTCTCCTCCTCCCAGGGCTCACCTACCTTTTATACCTTTGACTTGTTGAAGGAACTGGGTTAATTGTCCTGTAGAATGTTGCCTGTTCTAGATTTATCTCATTGCTACCTTATCAGGTAAATCTAGGTAGGGGTCCTTTATCTTGTTTCCCAATCTCCCATTTTTTTTCTGTAAACTGGAGATTAGAGCAAAGAGCTTGATGAGATTTAGGTTCAGCCTTTTTAATAACAACGTAGCATAAAAATGATTTATAGAATTTTATTAAAATATAGTTATGTTCATTTTATAAAAGTAGAAAATGTATATAAGTAAAAAGAAGAAAAAATCTGTTATCTCATTAGCAATATCTCACTAGCTGTTATCTTATTAGCACTGTTAAAATTTTGGACATTTTAAATTATTCAAATTTTAAATTACTATAACATTTAAACACTGTTAAAACTTTGGGATTTTTTTCCCAGTCTTGGTAATATGCAAAAGTTGGTTGTTATTTGTATTATTTTAATGTAGCTATTTTCATAAAGCATATTATAATTTATATCCTTTTTATTTCATATGTAATTATGTGCTTTTCTGTATTAATATATAATAGTTAACCAGGGCTTATTGTTATTGTACTAAAATTTATATACCAAAAACACAGATTTTAGGTATACAATTGGATGACTTTTATGAATGTTTCTACATTATGTAACCAATACCCCAATCAAGATAAAAAAACATTTCTGTTACCCTAGGAAGTTTATTCATCCTCCTTTCCAATCCAGTCCCCTCTAGACATTTCTGTTCTGATTTCTATCACCATAAATTAGTTTTGCTTGTTGTATAACTTCAGGTAAATTAAATCACACTCTAAATATTATTTTTGTGTTTAGCTGGGATTTTTAGTGAGAAAAATTATTAGTTGTGTTCACAATATATTATTTATAACAATGTACATTTAAGAATGTGGCTAACTAAAAATATAAACTAAATTTTGCTACTTTGGGATTTTTAGTGACGTGTATTTTTGGATACCCGTTTCTCAGAGGATGTGGTGAAATTCAAGAGTAAACTTTACAGCTTGGGGCCGGGTGCAGTGGATCACTCCTATAATCCCAGCACTTTGGGAGGGCAAGGCGGGCAGCAACTCCTTCTCTACAAAAATAAAAAAAAATTAGCCGGGCGTGGTGGCGGGCGCCTA
>NW_012100309.1:346080-353277 GCF_000951045.1 Mandrillus leucophaeus | reverse complement strand
AACGTAGCATAAAAATGATTTATAGAATTTTATTAAAATATAGTTATGTTCATTTTATAAAAGTAGAAAATGTATATAAGTAAAAAGAAGAAAAAATCTGTTATCTCATTAGCAATATCTCACTAGCTGTTATCTTATTAGCACTGTTAAAATTTTGGACATTTTAAATTATTCAAATTTTAAATTACTATAACATTTAAACACTGTTAAAACTTTGGGATTTTTTTCCCAGTCTTGGTAATATGCAAAAGTTGGTTGTTATTTGTATTATTTTAATGTAGCTATTTTCATAAAGCATATTATAATTTATATCCTTTTTATTTCATATGTAATTATGTGCTTTTCTGTATTAATATATAATAGTTAACCAGGGCTTATTGTTATTGTACTAAAATTTATATACCAAAAACACAGATTTTAGGTATACAATTGGATGACTTTTATGAATGTTTCTACATTATGTAACCAATACCCCAATCAAGATAAAAAAACATTTCTGTTACCCTAGGAAGTTTATTCATCCTCCTTTCCAATCCAGTCCCCTCTAGACATTTCTGTTCTGATTTCTATCACCATAAATTAGTTTTGCTTGTTGTATAACTTCAGGTAAATTAAATCACACTCTAAATATTATTTTTGTGTTTAGCTGGGATTTTTAGTGAGAAAAATTATTAGTTGTGTTCACAATATATTATTTATAACAATGTACATTTAAGAATGTGGCTAACTAAAAATATAAACTAAATTTTGCTACTTTGGGATTTTTAGTGACGTGTATTTTTGGATACCCGTTTCTCAGAGGATGTGGTGAAATTCAAGAGTAAACTTTACAGCTTGGGGCCGGATGCAGTGGATCACTCCTATAATCCCAGCACTTTGGGAGGGCAAGGCGGGCAGCAACTCCTTCTCTACAAAAATAAAAAAAAATTAGCCGGGCGTGGTGGCGGGCGCCTATAGTCCCAGCTACTTGGTAGGCTGAGGCAGGAGAATCACTTGAACCCAGGAGGCAGAGCTTGCAGTGAGCCGAGATGGCGTCACTGCACTCCAGCCTGGCAACAGAGTGAGACTCCGTCTCAAAAACAACAACAACAACAACAACAGCTTTACAGCTTGGCATTTATGACCAGCTGTTACCCACTATCACCCTGACTCTGTTTGGGTCTAGGCCATAAGTATCCAGTAATATGATCATCAGCTTAGAAATATAATATGGAGGAATATAAAATTTAGCTGTAAATTTCTCACTGTATCAGTGTGTTAATAAAATAAACTTTGTAATAAATAACAAGTGGCATTAATAAATGTTGTTAACCCAAAGAGATTTCACATATCTGTAACCTGAAATAAATACGTGGTGTTTGTGTATCTAAAATATTTTGGATATAATGTGATAATGAGTGAATTAAGTCACAAGTATATCAATGGAAAGAAAATTTAGTGAGCCATACAAAGATCAATGAAGAAGAGCAAATAGTTGAAAAGCACAATCTGTTGACAAAAGATACAAGGAATTTTAGGTATTCAATCTAGTGAAGAGAAAGTTTAACAATAGGAAACTGCCTTCCCTCATTCTCAAAGGATTTAAAGTTTGAGTTGTGATGTGAAAGATTTGAGCTGGCAAAAATGAAGAACTTCAGCAGGAAGTACTAAGCATCGCAATAGTATTCTCTTTTTGAGAGAATTTTAAATGTTTTAGTATCTCAAGAATGATTGAAAAACTCCTGTCTTAAGGGGGGGTAGATTAAATCTTTCACAAAGCCCATTCTACTGATGACATACAAAACACAAAGGAAAGGAAATCTGAGAAACAATGTTACCTAATGCTTTGTTTACTTATATCAGTATCAGATTCTAGCTATTGCTTGATATATTCAAGTACACACATAAACACACACACACACACACACACACACATACACACACACTCCAATCCTGCCAAGGAAACTAAAGCGTGTGATCTTACATCTGCTAGACTAGAGGTTGCTATGACAACAGAGTGTGAGATGCATACATTTTTCTAATTCTAAAATGGCATATTTTCTCTATTTCGATCAAGGCACTCTGAAAAATAAGCCAAAATGCAATAAACATGTTAATCACTGGAAAGAACTTTATACAAAAGGAAAATTTTACTCAACCTTTCACTTTTATACTTCCTTTACTTCTTCCTCTTGTTCACTTAAAAATATCATCCACAAAACAGAAAATAACTCTGAGACAAAGAAGTAATGCTTAATATTTAAATCAGAACAGTAACCAAAGGTCAACCAGTGACACTAATTCCATTGATGTTGTCATGAAGAATATGCACTGATCTTTTATTCTTTGCATAGAGACCAGTTTTAGAGTCTTTGACTCCTGTGTCTATTAGCCCTGACTACCTGACCTACATGTAGTAGGTAACTGGATTCTATTAATAAGCGAATCCATTTTAGAACGGTAACTTACAGGGCAAATAATTATTTAGTCTGGTAAGAAATTACTGATTTTTATTTTCTTAAACTTTTTTGTCATTTTATTTTTAAAAATCAAAATATATTTTGTAAAGGAAATTGTCCTGGCAAATACTTGATACTGATTTTCAACTCCAAATTGAATAGTAAATGACAGTGTAAGAGTTGACTTTGTTCCCATTAACTAAGCTAAGTCATGCTAAGTACCAACAGTCCAGAGGGACTTGAAAGAAGAAAGGGAAAGGACAAAGAAAAGTAAGAGCAGGGGGTGAGATGAGAGGGAGAAAGGATAAGCAGAGGGAAACAATGGCAAGTGATAGGATGCCTCTGATAACAGACAGGCATTATCAAAGTAAAAATTAATCTCAGAAAATTGTGCAATATACTTAGAAAAATAACTTACTTTTTCTCCTAAGAATTTGATTCTGGAGTATGGTTCCAATATTATGAAGTTAAATGTCTGCTATAAATTTTTAAGATGAGCCATATTCACTCTCACAGTCTTATAGTGATGAAATTCCATTAGTAATGCTTAGGTAGTCACAATGCTGATAAAATAATCTCCTCATTGCATCTTTGCTAACAGGGCTGTGGCCTGTTTGATCATTAGCCACTGCAATGTATTTTTCATGTAGTTAGTCAGACCCTTCTCACCAAGAATGAACCTGCTTTCTGCAGGAAAATGTACTCAGTGACCTGCCTCATCTTTCCTGTGCCTCATATTTATGATTCATTCATCTACAAAACAATAAAGCTTATTGTATTATTAGAAAGCATCAGAAAATCTATTTAAATTTATTAAAAATGTGATATTATAGTCCAAAGAGGGGGATAACTACTTTTTTGCTTTATCATTTATTGCCTTTAATAATGTCATATTCTTGGCCGGGCGCGGTGGCTCACGCCTGTAATCCCAGCACTTTGGGAGGCCGAGGCGGGCGGATCACAAGGTCAGGAGATCGAGACCACAGTGGCTACCACAGTGAAACCCCGTCTCTACTAAAAATACAAAAAATTAGCCGGGCGCGGTGGCGGGCGCCTGTAGTCCCAGCTACTCAGGAGGCTGAGGCAGGAGAATGGCGTGAACCCGGGAGGCGGAGCTTGCAGTGAGCTGAGATTGCGCCACTGCACTCCAGCCTGGGCGACAGAGCGAGACTCTGTCTAAAAATAATAATAATAATAATAATAATGTCATATTCTTTTTAGTTGCTTTAAAATTGTTAGCAATGCAACTCATATTGTCCAAAGAAAAACTTATAATTCATATAGCAAAATAATTAATTTTTGTGTGCACTTTTTAAAAGACCAAAATATGCCTTGCTGGATGAATGTACCAGTGCTGTCAGCATTGATGTCGAAGGAAAGATATTTCAGGCTGCAAAAGGGGCTGGAATTTCCTTACTGTCTATAACACACAGGCCTTCTCTTTGGTAAGTATTTCCAGTGCTAATTTGTGGTAGATGGTTTTTCCTTAAATTTCTCAAAAAATAACTTTGCTAAATTTTTTACAGTAGAGGGTAGGGTATTTCACTTACTTTCTACCCATATTTCTCTTAAGTTGCACATTAGTAGCTTAGATATTCCCTACCTAATACCATTAACGTATTATTTTAATTATCATCACTTTCCAGTAATTCTTAAAAGACATGGAAAAATCCAGTGATTTATTTTAGTGGAAAATATTTATCATACCCAGTAAGACATACTGGGAAAAATATATTTACATATTTGTACATCATTCTTTTAGTCTTTTCTTTAAAACCCAGCAAAGTAAAATCCGGGGAAAAAATATATATACACACAATTTGATATTCCCTCAAAGGATTAAGTGGAGAAAACACGGGTGGCGGGGGGGCCGGGGAAGGGCTTATCTTTAGTTGGTTTAAAGAAAAATGAGCTAAATCTTTTTAGAAATAATATCTCATAAAACCATATAGAATTTTCCCTTCAAATAAAGATGTTAATTTTATAATTCCCTTACTTTTCCATTGATTCATCATCATCATAATAGTTGAGCACTTATTCTGTTCCAGGCACATCTTATTTAAGTTTCACAACAACCGTATGGAGTTTAGGACATCTAATCTTCCTATTTTACAGATGAAGAAACTGAGAATTAGAAAAGTGATACTTGCATGATCACACACTCTGTACTACAGCAAACTGCTCTCATTATAAGGAACTCAAAGTATATCTCATGCATGAGCCATAAATACTACATTCTCTACTTTTGTATTTCTATTTAATCAATGAAAATTTTTTCTTTTGACTTCTTAGTAACTATAACTGCCTCTATATATGCTTTGGCCTCCTGTTTTCTAAAGGACTACACAGGATTCCTCCTCTCTCTCTTTCTGGCTGCAGCATTCTGTGGCAGGTGGCTGATCAGATTTCATGCCAAAGTTGTCATCATGTACATGGCTTCAAATCTAGTCTAATAGCAAGCATTATTGGAATTAATCCTTGAAGCCCTTCTAGACCTTTGACCTTATAAAAAATGTTTACATTAAAGTTGTTAGCAAACAGTATTCGTCTAATTAGGCTTTTATTGTTCAAAATTCTTTGACTCTGAGTTTCATTTATATTGAAAAGATAATCTATTTTCCCACTCAATTTAAACATTCAGATTTTTCAGAATTTTTTGAAAATATACTTTCTGGATCTAGTCCAGCATGAGTTAGGGTCCATGTCAATGAATATGCTTCCTCCGACTTTTATCCTGAGGAATACCAACAGGACCTAGATTTTTAAGACAATAATGACATTTGCCTGTAAATCCTGTGAATCAAGGACAACACAGAGCTAGGTCAGAACTCTTGAGCACTTTTTGGTATGAACCTTAATTTCCAAACTTTCTCCCAAATTAATCACATGTTGGGATATTAAAAGTTTTTCTGACCTGTGTTGATGGATTTGTTATGCTATCCTGCCATTCAGTTCCTTACTCAAGTAGCCTTAGGAGGCATTGAAAGCATGTATAGCCATTGTTTCCTCAATCGAGGGAACAAATAGTCTTTTAAGTAAATAACAAAATCTGTAAGGCTACGCCTTTTGGCAAGAAGCACATTTAATTGCAGCTACCCAAGTACATGTCTCCACAAAACAAAACACCATGTTAGTTCTGATTTTTTATTTAGTTTTGCCATTTTAGGTTGTCATTTCTGATTATTCTTTCTCTTAGGGAAAATGAAATTTGTATTTTCCCTGAATAGATTTCAGAAGTGGGGAAAGATGTATCATATTTTTTCCCATAACAACAAATGAGTAATTGTTGATTGTAAAGATTAAAATCAATACTAGTGTCTGAAGAAGTAAAAATTTATAGAAGCTTATTAAAATTTTTGATTCCTGGATAGAATTATAGCTGTATAACCATCACTTTCCTAAGCTTTTTCCTACTTGTGAAGGAAGTTTAAAGATTATCTCAAATGAGTTTCAGTTAAAATATAAATTTCTTTTCAATTCCTCTAAGATAAACCCTGAAATATTATCTCAGCTTGTAATGTAGAACACGCCTTTGCATCTCAGGATATGAAACACCTACACAGTTGGTTCCTCCCATGTAGAAATCAAATAATGTTGTAAGACCAGAGTGATGAGCCAAACCATCATTATACATCAAAGGTGGGGTTTGCCCAATATATGAATGCCCATGTATGAGTGAGATCATGTGGTACTTGTCTTTCTGTCCCTAGCTTATTTCACTTACTATAATGTCCTCCAGGTTCTTCCATATTTTCGTAAGTGGCAGGATTTTATTCTTTTTTATTGTGGAGTAGTATTCCATCATGTATATATATAACATTCTTTATCTTTTCATCCACTGATGGGCACTAGGGTTGATTCCATATGTTGGCTATATAAATAGTGCTGCAACAAACATGGGAGTGCAGTTATCTCTTTGACATACTGAGATCATTTCCTTTGCATGTATTTCCAGTGGGGGATTGCTGGATCATTTTGTAGTTCTATTTTTAGTATTTTAAGGAACCTCCTTACTGTTTTCCATGATGGCTGTACTAATTTATATTCCCACCAAAGGTGGGAATATAAGGTTTTTTCCACATCCTCACCAACACTTTCTGTCATTTTCTTAATAGCCATTCTAACAAGAGTGAGGTGATTTGAATTTACCTAATGATTAGTGTTGTTGAACATTTTTGATATGCCTGTTGGTCATTCGTGTATATCTTCTTTTGAGAAATGTTCATTCAGATCTTCTGTCCATTTTGTAATTAGGTTATTCATTTTCTTGCTATTTAGTTGTTTGAATTCCTTATATATATTGGCTATTAGTCCCTTATCAGATGTATAGTTTCCAAATATTTTCTCCAATTTGATAGGTATCTCTTCATTCTGTTGATTGTTTTCTTTGTTGCACAGAAGCTTTTGAGTTTGATGTAATCCCATTTGTCTAATTTTTCTTTTGTTGCCTATGCTCTTGAGGTCATATCCAAAACTCATTGCCCAAATTCCATTGTCATTTCAAATTTATATCCACATTTCTTTGTCATGAAATTTTTGCCCTATGTATTCTTCTAATAATTTCAGGTCTTGCATTGAAGTCTTTAATCCATTTTGAGTTGATTTTTGTATATGGTGAACAATAAGGGTCAAATTTCATTCTTCTCCTTGTGGATATCCAGTTTCCCACAATTTATTGAGGGTACTGCCCTTTCCCAATAGTGTGTTCTTGGCAGCTTTGTTGAAAATCAGTTGACTGTAAGTACAAGGATTTATTTCT
>NW_012100309.1:338318-346030 GCF_000951045.1 Mandrillus leucophaeus | reverse complement strand
CTGATTATTCTTTCTCTTAGGGAAAATGAAATTTGTATTTTCCCTGAATAGATTTCAGAAGTGGGGAAAGATGTATCATATTTTTTCCCATAACAACAAATGAGTAATTGTTGATTGTAAAGATTAAAATCAATACTAGTGTCTGAAGAAGTAAAAATTTATAGAAGCTTATTAAAATTTTTGATTCCTGGATAGAATTATAGCTGTATAACCATCACTTTCCTAAGCTTTTTCCTACTTGTGAAGGAAGTTTAAAGATTATCTCAAATGAGTTTCAGTTAAAATATAAATTTCTTTTCAATTCCTCTAAGATAAACCCTGAAATATTATCTCAGCTTGTAATGTAGAACACGCCTTTGCATCTCAGGATATGAAACACCTACACAGTTGGTTCCTCCCATGTAGAAATCAAATAATGTTGTAAGACCAGAGTGATGAGCCAAACCATCATTATACATCGAAGGTGGGGTTTGCCCAATATATGAATGCCCATGTATGAGTGAGATCATGTGGTACTTGTCTTTCTGTCCCTAGCTTATTTCACTTACTATAATGTCCTCCAGGTTCTTCCATATTTTCGTAAGTGGCAGGATTTTATTCTTTTTTATTGTGGAGTAGTATTCCATCATGTATATATATAACATTCTTTATCTTTTCATCCACTGATGGGCACTAGGGTTGATTCCATATGTTGGCTATATAAATAGTGCTGCAACAAACATGGGAGTGCAGTTATCTCTTTGACATACTGAGATCATTTCCTTTGCATGTATTTCCAGTGGGGGATTGCTGGATCATTTTGTAGTTCTATTTTTAGTATTTTAAGGAACCTCCTTACTGTTTTCCATGATGGCTGTACTAATTTATATTCCCACCAAAGGTGGGAATATAAGGTTTTTTCCACATCCTCACCAACACTTCCTGTCATTTTCTTAATAGCCATTCTAACAAGAGTGAGGTGATTTGAATTTACCTAATGATTAGTGTTGTTGAACATTTTTGATATGCCTGTTGGTCATTCGTGTATATCTTCTTTTGAGAAATGTTCATTCAGATCTTCTGTCCATTTTGTAATTAGGTTATTCATTTTCTTGCTATTTAGTTGTTTGAATTCCTTATATATATTGGCTATTAGTCCCTTATCAGATGTATAGTTTCCAAATATTTTCTCCAATTTGATAGGTATCTCTTCATTCTGTTGATTGTTTTCTTTGTTGCACAGAAGCTTTTGAGTTTGATGTAATCCCATTTGTCTAATTTTTCTTTTGTTGCCTATGCTCTTGAGGTCATATCCAAAACTCATTGCCCAAATTCCATTGTCATTTCAAATTTATATCCACATTTCTTTGTCATGAAATTTTTGCCCTATGTATTCTTCTAATAATTTCAGGTCTTGCATTGAAGTCTTTAATCCATTTTGAGTTGATTTTTGTATATGGTGAACAATAAGGGTCAAATTTCATTCTTCTCCTTGTGGATATCCAGTTTCCCACAATTTATTGAGGGTACTGCCCTTTCCCAATAGTGTGTTCTTGGCAGCTTTGTTGAAAATCAGTTGACTGTAAGTACAAGGATTTATTTCTTGGTTCTCTATTCTATTCCTTAAGTCTGTGTGTCTGTTTTTGTGTCAGTACCATGCTATTTGGGTTGCTATAGCTTTATAGTATATTTTGACACCAGGTAGTGTGATGGCTCCAGCTTTGTACTTTTTGCTCAAGAATTTTTTCACTATTCTGGGTGTTTTGCAGTTGCACACAAATTTTAGAATTTTTTTTCAATTTCTCCGAAGACTATCATTGGCATTTTCATAGGGATTAAATTGAATATGTACATCACTTCAGGTAGTATGGACATTTTAGCAATATTAATTCTTCCAATTCATAAACATGCGATATCATTTTATTTGTGTATGTGTGTCCTCTTTGATTGCTTACATTAATGTTTTATAGTTTCATTGTAGACACCTTACACCTCCTTGCTTGTATTCATGCCTAAGTGCTTAACTTTTTCTAGCTATTGTAAATGGGATTGTTTTCTTGATTTTTTTTTCACATAATTTGCTGTCAGTGTAGACAAATGCTACTAATTTTTACATACTGATTTTGTGTCTTTCAACTTTACTGAATTCATTTATAAATCTAATGTTTTTGGATGGAGTCTTTAGGGCTTTCTATATATAAATGTGATATGTAACATTAACAAAATGAAGGATAAGAACATGATATCTGCAGCCAGGGAAAATTTATATTTTTCCTTTATTTAACTTTTTCTTTTATGTATCTTTTTCCTTTCAAATTCAGATGCCTTTTATTTCTTTTTCTTGCCTAATTGCTCTGGGTAGGACTTTCAGTAGTACACTGAATGTAAGTGGCAAAAGTGAGCGTTCGTATTCTTATTTTGTTCCATATCTTACAGAAAACATTTTATTTTTGTTTGTTTGTTTGCTTAGAGTCAAGGTCTCACTCTGTCGCCCAGGCTGGACTACAGTGGTGTGATCATATCTCACTGCAACTAAAAAACTCCTAGGGTCAAGTGATCTTCCCACCTTGGCCTCCCAAAGTACTAGGATATACAGGCATGAGCCACCATGCCTGGTTGTAGAGGGAAAGTTTTAAATTTTTCCCTTTTCAGTATAGATGCTAGCTGTGGGCTTGTCATGTATGGTCTTTATCATGTTGAGATATGTTCCTCCTATGCTTAGTTTGTTGAATGTTTTTATCATAAAAGGATGTTCAATTTTATCAAATGCTTGTTCTGTGTCAATTAAGATAAACATTTTTTTGTCCTTCATTTTGTTAATGTTATGTACCACCTTTATTGCTTTGCATATTTTCAACTGTACTTGCATCTCCAGGATGAATTCCAGGTGATTATGGTGAATGATCTTTTTAAAGTGCTGTTGAATTCAGTTTGCTGGTATTTTTTGGATGATTTTTGCATCTATGTTCATCAAGGATATTGGCCTGTAGTCTTCTTTTTCTTGTTGTTGTCTTTTTGTTTGGTTTCAGTATCAGGGTAATGCTGGCCTTATAGAATAAGTTTTGAAGTATTCCTTCCTTTTTAATTTTTGGAATAGTTTGAGACTAATATTAGTTCTTTAAATATTTGGTAGAATTTGGTAGTTAAGCCATCAGATTGTGGGCCTTTCTTTGATGTGATTCCATTTCCTTACTTGTTATTTGTCTGTTGACATTTTCTGTTTCTTCATAGTTCAATCTTTGTAGGTTGTATGTGTTCAAAATGTATTCATATCTTCTAGGTTAATCAATTTGTTGGTTTATAATTATTTACAACAGTCTCATCATTCTTTGTGTTTCTATAGTATGAGTTGTAATTTCTCTTTTTTCATCTCTGAATTTATTTATTTGAATCTTCTTTCTTTTTTCTTATTCTAGATAAACATTTGTCAAATTTGGTTATCTATGAAAAAATCAATTATTCATTTTTGCTGATATTTTATGTTTTTTTCCAGGCTCTATTTTATTTGTTTTCACTCTGATGTATATTATTTCCTTTCTTTTACTAGTTTTGGTTTGGATTTGTTCTTGTTTTCCAGTTCCTTGAGCTACAACATTAGGTTGTTTATTCAACATTTTTAATCTATTTTGATGCAGGTATTTATTGCTATAAATTTTCCTCTTTAAATTGTTTTTGCTATATTCTACAGATTTTGATATGTTATGTTTCCATTTTTTTTTTCTCAGAAGAAAATTTTTAAAATTTTTCTTTTAATTTCTTTATTGACCCATTGGTTAATCAATATCATGTTGTTTAATTTCCATGTATTTGTAAGTTTCCAAAGTTCTTCTTTTTTATTGATTTCTAGGTTTATATCATTGAGGAGAGAAAAGATACTTGATATAATTTCAATCTTCTTAAATTTTTGAAGACTTGTTTTATGGCATTGCATATGATCTATCCTGGAGAATGTTTCATGTGTAGTTGAGAATATATATTCTGAAGCTTTCTGATGAAATTTTCTATAAATTTTTAGAATATTGGTTTAGAAATTTGGTTTAGAATATAGCTTAAATCTGGTGTTTCTTGATTTTCTGTCTGGGTGATCTAATTACTGAAAGTAGGGTATTGAGGTCTCCTACTCTTATTGTATTGCAGTTCACTTCTTTCAGATCTAGGAGTATTTGACTTGTATATGTATGTGCTCTGATGTTAGGTTCAAATATATTCAGAATTATCATATCTTCTTGCTGAATTGACCCTTTTATATAATAACATTCTTGGCCTCTTTTATAGCTTTCACTTAAAGTCTATTTTACCTGACATGAGTATAGCTACTCCTGATGCCTTTTAGCTTTCATTTGGATAGAATATCTTTTGCATTCCTTCACTTTTAGTCTGTATTGTCCTTGCAGATGAAGTGAGTCTCTTGTAGGCAGCACACAGTTGGGTCTTGCTTTTAATCCAGATACTCTTTTTTTTTTTTTGAGACAGAGTCTTGCTTTGAAGCCCAGGCTGGAGTGCAGTGGTGTGATCTCAGCTCACTGCAACCTCTGCTTCCCAGGTTCAAGTGATTCTCCTGCCTCAGCCTCCTGAGTAGGTAGAATTACAGGGGCCCACCACAACACCCAGCTAATTTTTGTATTTTTTTTTTTTACGTAGAGATGGGGTTTCACCATGTTGGCCAGGCTGGTCTCAAACTCCTGACCTCAAGTGATCTGCCCGCCTCGGCCTCCAAAAGTGCTGAGATTACAGACGTGAGCCACTGCACCTGGCCCAGACACTCTGTGTTTTAATTGGAGAACTTAATCCATTAATATTCAAGGTAATTATTAATAGGTAAGGAATTACTCCTGTCATTTTGTTAATTGCTTCCTAGTTGTTTTGTATATATTTTCTTCCTTTTTTCCTCTCACAGTCTTTCTTTGTGGGTAAGTGATTTTCTTTACTAATATGTTTTGGTTCCTTGCTTTTTATTTTTAGTGTGTCTACTAGAGGTTTTTGCTCTGTGGTTACCATGAGGCTTACAAAAAACACCTTATAGTTAAACATGTTATTTTTGTACCCATGTTTTTGCTTCATGGTTAACATGAGGGTTACAAAAACATCTTATAACATGCTATTTTAAGTTCATAACAACTTTAATTTAATTGCAAAAAAGGCACAAATTTTACCCTTTATCTCCCATTTTGAATTTTTAATATCACAATTTACATCTTTTTATATTGTATATACATTAATAAATTATTTTAGTTGTTAAAGTATATACAAATTGCAAAAAAACACAACCTTTACCCTTTATTTCCCGATTTTGAATTTTTAGTATTACAATTTACATATTTTTATATTGTATATACTTTAACAAATTATTTTAGTGCTTATTATTTTTAGTAGTTTTGTCTTTTTACCTTCACACTAAATAAATAAGTGATTTACATACCCCCATTACATTATTTGAGTATTCTGAATTTGACTGCGTACTTGCTTTTACCAGTGAGTTTTATACTTTTGAATGTTTTCTTATTACCCATTAGCATCATTCTTTCAATGTGAAGAACTCCCTTTAGTACTCATTGTAAGACATGTCTGGTGGTGATAAAGCCCCTCAGCTTTGGTTTGTGTGGGAAAGTCTATCTCTTTCATTTCCAAAGGACAATTTTGCTAAGAACAGAATTCTTGGTTGAAAGGTTTTTTTTCCTTCAGCACTTTGAATATGTAATTCCATTCTCTCCTAGCCAGTGAAGTTTCTACTGAAAAAGTTGATAACAGACATATTAGAACTCCCTTATATGTTATTTTCTTCTTGCTTTCAGCTTTCTCTCTTTGTCTTTGGTTTTTGGCAGTTTGATTGTAATATATCATAAGGTAGTCTTATTTGGATTGAATATGATTGAAGACTTTTGACCTTCCTGTACCTCTGTACCTAGATATTTATATCTGTCTCCAGATTTTGAAATGTTTCTGCTATGATGTATTTAAATAAGCTTTATAAATCTTTATGTTTCTTAACTCCTTCTTGAATACCAACAACTCATGTATTTGCTCTATTTTTTTTTTTTTTTTGAAACTGGCGTCTCATTCTTGTCACCCAGGCTGGAGTGCGATGGCATGATCTTAGCTCACTGCAACCTCCGCTTCCTGGGTTCAAGCAATTCTCCTGCCTCAGCATCCCAAGTAGCTGAGAGTACAGGCACACACCACCAGGCTGGGCTAAATTTGTATTTTCAGTAGAGATGGGGTTTCACCAGGTTGGTCAGGCTAGTCTTGAACTCCTGACCTCATATTATCCACCCAACTCAGCCTCCCAAAGCAATAGGATTACAGGCATGAGCCACCATGTCCAGGCGATATTTGTTCTTCTGATGCTATTTCATAAGTCCCATAAGCTTTCTTTATTCCTTTTCATTCTTTTTTCATATCATACTGTAAGTTTGCAAGTAACCTGTTTTCAAGTTCACATATTTTTTTCTTCTGTTTGATAAATTCTGCTGTTGATGTCTCTATTGCATTTTTATTTTTTTCATCGTATTTTTCAGCTCCAGTATTTCTGGCTTTTTTCCCATTATTTCATATCTATTGCTTTTCTCTAATTTCTGAATTGTTTCTCTGTATTTTATTGAAGTTTGCTGTATTAGTCCATTTTCATACTGCTATAAAGAACTGCCTGAGACTGTATAATTTATAAAGAAAAGAGGCTTAAATGACTCACAGTTCAACATGGCTGGAGAGGCCTCAGAAAACGTATGATCATGGCAGAAGGTGAGGGGGAAGCAAGGCACCTTATTCACAAGGTGGCAGGAAGGAGAATGAACTGAGGAGGAACTACCAAACACTTATAATACCATCAAATCTCATGAGAATTCAATCACTGTCATGAAGACAACATGGGGGAACCCCATCATGATCCAATTGCCTCCACCTGGTCTTTCCCTTGACACATGGATATTATGGGGAATACAACTCAAGATGAGATTTTGGGTAGGGACACAGCCAAACTGTATCATTTTGCCCTGGCCCCTCCCAAATCTCAATTCCTCACTTTCAAAACACAATCATGCCCTTCCAAAAGCCCCTCAAAGTCTTAACTCATTCCAGCATTAACCCAAGAGTCCAAGTCCAAAGTTAGTTACTTCCTAGATACAACAGGGGTACATGCAATGGGCAAATACACCCTTTCCAAATAGGAGAAATTGGCCAAAGTGAAGGGGCTACAGGCCCTGTGCAAATCCTAAATCCAGTGGATCAGTCAAATATTAAAGCTCTGAAATAATCTTTGACTCCATGTCTCACATCCATGTGATGCTGATGCAAGAGGTGGGCTCCTATAGCCTTGGTCTGCTCACCCCTGTAGCTTTGCAGGGTATGGCTGCTTTCACGGGCTGGCATTGAGTGTCTGCTGCTTTTCCAGGACATGGTGCAAGCTGTTTATGGATCTACTATTCTGGGGTCTGGGGGATGGTGGCCCTCTTCTCACAGCTCTACCAGGCAATGCCCCAGTGGGGACTCTGTGTTGGGGCTCTGACATCACATTTTCCTTCTGCACTGCCCTAGCAATGGTTCTCCATGAGGGCTCTGACCCTGCAGCAAACTTCTGCCTGGATATCCAGGTATTTCCATACATCCTCTGAAATCTAGGCAGAGCTTCTCAAACCTCGATTCTTGACTTCTGTGCACCACAGGTCTAACACCACATGTAAACCACCAAGGATTGGGGCTTGTCCCCTCTGAAGCAATGGCCTGAGCTGTACATTGGC
>NW_012100309.1:327051-336938 GCF_000951045.1 Mandrillus leucophaeus | reverse complement strand
GCTTCCTGGGTTCAAGCAATTCTCCTGCCTCAGCATCCCAAGTAGCTGAGAGTACAGGCACACACCACCAGGCTGGGCTAAATTTGTATTTTCAGTAGAGATGGGGTTTCACCAGGTTGGTCAGGCTAGTCTTGAACTCCTGACCTCATATTATCCACCCAACTCAGCCTCCCAAAGCAATAGGATTACAGGCATGAGCCACCATGTCCAGGCGATATTTGTTCTTCTGATGCTATTTCATAAGTCCCATAAGCTTTCTTTATTCCTTTTCATTCTTTTTTCATATCATACTGTAAGTTTGCAAGTAACCTGTTTTCAAGTTCACATATTTTTTTCTTCTGTTTGATAAATTCTGCTGTTGATGTCTCTATTGCATTTTTATTTTTTTCATCGTATTTTTCAGCTCCAGTATTTCTGGCTTTTTTCCCATTATTTCATATCTATTGCTTTTCTCTAATTTCTGAATTGTTTCTCTGTATTTTATTGAAGTTTGCTGTATTAGTCCATTTTCATACTGCTATAAAGAACTGCCTGAGACTGTATAATTTATAAAGAAAAGAGGCTTAAATGACTCACAGTTCAACATGGCTGGAGAGGCCTCAGAAAACGTATGATCATGGCAGAAGGTGAGGGGGAAGCAAGGCACCTTATTCACAAGGTGGCAGGAAGGAGAATGAACTGAGGAGGAACTACCAAACACTTATAATACCATCAAATCTCATGAGAATTCAATCACTGTCATGAAGACAACATGGGGGAACCCCATCATGATCCAATTGCCTCCACCTGGTCTTTCCCTTGACACATGGATATTATGGGGAATACAACTCAAGATGAGATTTTGGGTAGGGACACAGCCAAACTGTATCATTTTGCCCTGGCCCCTCCCAAATCTCAATTCCTCACTTTCAAAACACAATCATGCCCTTCCAAAAGCCCCTCAAAGTCTTAACTCATTCCAGCATTAACCCAAGAGTCCAAGTCCAAAGTTAGTTACTTCCTAGATACAACAGGGGTACATGCAATGGGCAAATACACCCTTTCCAAATAGGAGAAATTGGCCAAAGTGAAGGGGCTACAGGCCCTGTGCAAATCCTAAATCCAGTGGATCAGTCAAATATTAAAGCTCTGAAATAATCTTTGACTCCATGTCTCACATCCATGTGATGCTGATGCAAGAGGTGGGCTCCTATAGCCTTGGTCTGCTCACCCCTGTAGCTTTGCAGGGTATGGCTGCTTTCACGGGCTGGCATTGAGTGTCTGCTGCTTTTCCAGGACATGGTGCAAGCTGTTTATGGATCTACTATTCTGGGGTCTGGGGGATGGTGGCCCTCTTCTCACAGCTCTACCAGGCAATGCCCCAGTGGGGACTCTGTGTTGGGGCTCTGACATCACATTTTCCTTCTGCACTGCCCTAGCAATGGTTCTCCATGAGGGCTCTGACCCTGCAGCAAACTTCTGCCTGGATATCCAGGTATTTCCATACATCCTCTGAAATCTAGGCAGAGCTTCTCAAACCTAGATTCTTGACTTCTGTGCACCACAGGTCTAACACCACATGTAAACCACCAAGGATTGGGGCTTGTCCCCTCTGAAGCAATGGCCTGAGCTGTACATTGGCGCATTTTAACCACAGCTGGGACACAGGGCACTGAGTCCTGAGACTGTACAAAGCAGAAAGTTCCTGGACCTGGCCCAGGAAACCATTTTTACCTCCTATGCCTCCAGGACTGCCATGAAGACCACTTACATGCCTTGGACACCTTTTCCCCCTTGTCTTGGTGATTAACATTTGGTTCCTCATTACTTATGCAAATTTCTGCAGCTAGTTTGAATTTCTCCCAAGAAAATGGTTTTTTCTTTTCCATTGCATCATCAGGCTATAAATTTTCTAAACTTTTATGCTCTGCTTTCCTTTTAAACATAAGTTCCAATTCCAAATCATCTCTCTGTGAAGCATAAAACTGAAAACTTTTAAGAGCACCCAGGTTACATCCTAAATGCTTTGCTGCTTAGAAATTTCTTCTGCCTAAATCATCTCTCTCAAATCCAAAGTTCCACAGATCTCTAGGGCAGGGCCAAAATGTCACCAGTCTCTGCTAAAACATAGCAAGAGTCACCTTTGCTCTAGTTCCCAAGAAGTTTCTCATCTTCATCTGAGACTAATTCAGCCTGGATTTCATTGCCCATATTACTGTCAGCATTTTGGTCAATGCAATTCAATAAGTCCCTAGGAAGTTCCAAACTTTCCCACATCTTCCCATCTTCTTCTGAGCCCTCAAAACTGTTTCAGTCTCTGCCTGTTATCCAGTTCCAAAGTCACTTCCACACTTTTGGGTATCTTTTTTTTTTTTTTTTTTTTTTGAGACAGAGTCTCACTCTGTCACCCAGATTGGAGTGCAGTGGTGCAATCTCAGCTCACTGCAACATCTGCCTCCTGGGTTCAAGCAATTCCCTGCCTCGGCCTCTCGAATAGCTGGGATTATAGGCACCCACCATCATGCCCAGCTAATTTTTGTATTTTTGTAGAGATGGGGTTTCACCATCTTGACCAGGCTGGTCTTGAACTCCTGACCTCGTGATTCACCTGCCTCAGACTCCCAAAGTGCTGGGATTACAGGCATGAGCCACCATGCTAGGCCTGGGTATCTTTATAGCAGTACCCCACTCTACCAGTACCAATTTACTGTATTAGTCTGTTTTCATATTGCTATAAATAACTGCCCCTAGACTGGATAATTTATAAAGGAAAAATGATTTAATTGACTCACAGTTCAGCATGGTTGGGGAGGCCTCAGGAAACTTACAATCATGGTGGAAGGTGAAAGGGAAGCAAGGCACCTTCTTCACAAGGCAGCAGGAAAGAAAATGAACACAGGAGGAACTACCAAACACTTATAAAGCCTCAAGATCTCATGAGAACTCACTCATTATTATGAGAACAGCATGGGGAAAGCCACCCCCATGATCCAACTGCCTACACCTTGTCTCTTCCTTGACACATGGGGCTTGTGGGGATTACAATTCAAAATGAGATTTTGGGTGAGGATGCAGACAAACCATATTATTCACTGAACTTACTTAAAAAACAACTATTTTAATTTGTTTGCCAGGCAGGTCATATGTCTCCATCTTTTTAGAGTCAGTCACTGGCACTTTATTCTATCCATTTGGTGAGTCCCATTTCCCTGATTGTTCTTGATCCTTGTGGTCATGAGTTGATGTCTACACATTAAAGAACTAGAAATTTATTCCAGTTTGCATAGTCTAGCTTTGTCTGGGAAAGTTCTTTGACAGTAAGGCTATCCAGAAATTCTAGGCAGGTCACCTGCTGTGGTTTCTAAGATAGTGATTGCTGCAACTATTGTAACACCAAGTGCACTCTAATCCCAGGACCATGGTGGATGGTGCAGTGCCAGGGTGGAATCCCTTGGCCACCAAGGCTGGCACAGTGCTGAGCTGAAATCTGAGCCCCCAGCCATTGAGTCCTGCCTGCCACTGTGGGCTGTCTGGAGCCCATGGCTTCTATAGTTAGTTGGTTAGTGGTGATGCAGACCAGAAATTGAGTTTGTCTGACAGGGACAACAGGTTTCTCTCTGGCACTGAGGCAGGTTCAGAGGCTCAGTCTGCAGGTACCAGCAGAAGCGAGGGGCTGTAGGAGTCTGTCTAGTGCTGGGTTTTACTGTGGCAGGCCTGGTAGTGTGTTCCAATGCAAAGGCTTATGCTTACATCCCTCTCTTTTCCCCAAGTAGATGGTATTTCTCTCTGAGCTCTGCACTTTGTGGTTGGGACATGGGTGACTTGGGGAATGCAAAACTGCACTTCCTACCCACTTCAGTGACTATTTTCTTATTATTATTCCTTTTTTTTTTTTTTTTTTGAGACAGTCTCATTCTGTCACCCAGGCTGGAGTGCAGTGGCATGATCTTGGCCCACTGCATGCTCCATCTCCTGGGTTCACGCCATTCTCCTGCCTCAGCCTCCCGAGTAGCTGGGACTACAGGCAGCTGCCACTGCACCCAGCTAATTTTTTTTTGTATTTTTAGTAGAGACGGGGTTTCACCGTGTTAGCCAGGATGGTCTTGATCTCCTGACCTCATGATCCACCCGCCTCAGCCTCCCAGAGTGCTGGGATTACAGGCATGAGCCATGGTGCCCGGCCTATTTTCTTATTATTATTCTATAATCAGATACTGTGAACTCCTGCCTGGTTTCCTTAACTCCTGTAGGGGTATTTTTATATGTAGATGGTTGCTCAATTTGATGTTTTCCTGCAAGGAGATGATCACTGGAGAGTCCTATTCCACCATCTTCCTTCACCCTCTGTCCCTTGAAATCATTTTTATAAGCCAAAGAAGTCCGTCACAAAAGGCCACATATTCTATAATTCCATGTATATGAAATATCTATAATAGAGAAATCTATAGAGACAGAGAATAGATTAGTGGTTGTCAGGAGCTAAGGGAAAGGGAAATGGAGAAGGACAGCTAATGGGTAATGGGTTTCTTTTGGGGTTGAAGAGAATGTTCTGAAATTACTGGTGATGGTTGCATGAGCTTGTGATTATGCTAAGAATCACTGAATTTTACGCTTCAAAGGATGAACTTGTGGTATGTGAATTATATCTCAATTTTTTAAAAAGCAGGAGGAAACTGCTTGAAAAAAGTCCACCAATCATAGTTAATAATGACAGATGAGATCTTGAAAGGAAACAAGAAGTGAGAAAAACTATAGGGGAAGGCAGAAAAATTGAGGACATATAAGAATATAGGCCAGTTCAGCAGTGACAAAATGCAGGTGGCTCAGCTATGCAGGACCAGCTCTGCCAACTTTTCTCTCACCAAATATCCCCGACAAAGCCCACAGAATGGTGACCTCAGCCTCCTTTAGGGCAAAGTGGATCATCTCCTATCTCATCAGTAAAATAATCTCTGTACCTCTGTGAAGTTCCTAATTATGAAACTGAGCCATGAGAAAGATATTAAATTATATAAAAATGTGGAAGTATCTTAAAAATATTTCCTCTATGAAAGAGTTGTTTTTAAAAATGTTTTTAAACTATGTTTATTATAGAGAAACTTTTACTTATGTAGAAGAACTCATTCCCAAAGGATGGTATATTAATGAATTGCTATTGTATTTCTTTTATTTTCCTTAGCTTTTCTCTCTATGACTTTTTAATGTTGATTTTCTTTCCTCAGCTTCCTTTCCTTACTCCCATTCTAAGTATGCCTTACTATTTATTCACGAGCCATATTGAATTATGAAGATAAATTAAATACATGCAACAGCATGTCTGCCTTTACAGTTAATATACATTCAGAATATGAAAAAAAAATAATATCTTCCTAAACATCAGATTAGTGGCTTTTGGGGTTTAAAAAATCACAGTATTTAACTTCTTGATACGTCCTTAAAACTCAAATGGAAAATAGCACCTACTTAAAATTTGCCTTTGGGTATCAATTTGAATGAAAAACATACATATAAAATGATTTTTCAAAATTATGGCTAATAATATTATTTCATTTTAATTATGCAGGAAATACCACACACATTTATTACAGTTTGATGGTGAAGGAGGTTGGCGCTTTGAACAATTGGATACTGCTATCCGTTTGACATTGAGTGAAGAAAAGCAAAAGCTAGAATCTCAGCTAGCTGGAATTCCCAAAATGCAGCAGAGACTCAATGAACTATGTAAAATTTTGGGAGAAGACTCAGTGCTGAAAACAATTAAAAATGAAGATGAGACTTCTTAATTTGTTTTGACATATTTTAAAAGTTAATTATTAGATAAAGGCTCAAAGACACTCTGTTATACTGCATGAATTATGTTAAGCTAAGCACAGAGAAGAAAAGGCAGCAAGACATGTTTTATAAGATTTTAGCATTAAGGAAGTATATGATCTGACTTTTCAGAAGAAAATAAACAAATGCATTATGTAAGATCAGTCATTATGACTTACACTAATTCCTAGTGAAGGCCTAATGCACTTGTAAAACAGGATTTTCTAGGTGAATTCATGATGAGTACCAGATTTACTATGAATATGTGGTGTGTCTGAAGTTCTTAACAAACATGGGAGGCATTCTGGAAATGAAACAACTTAAGAGCAGCATTTGGGTTGATACCAAGTGCATAAAATTCGAACTTTGAGTGACATTTAGTCCATTTATGGTTGATATTAGGTTTAACAGCTAGAATTCAAATTGATCATTGCTAGTGGCCAACTAAACCTGTACAAAATAGCTGATAGTTTTATAAATAATTTCAATATAAAAATTGTTTTAATGGCATTAGTTGAAAGAAAAAAGTGTGGCTAAAATGTATAAAATGCCATGTTTTTAAATGTTGGAATTTAAGCATCTTAATGAGGGCATATAACAAATTAATTTTAGTAAGAATCTTAAATATTTTAAAATAAACCCTTTCATTTTAAAAAGACAGTTGCCAATACAGAAAAGGAGTATCCAAACAATGTCTCAACCTGATAATTTGCTTGGCAGAATTATCTATTGCAGCTTCTGTTCAGAAATACACAGCTTATTTTTTTGCCCAAGGATGAGTCCACATATTAAGAACTGCCATGGCATAAAAGAACTTAAGGACTCTGAGAATCATAGTAATAACATACATTGCAGTAGTACCTTATAATTTACAATCCCCATTTACATCATTTCACCTTAATGTTTATGACAATGTTTTGAGACAAGTACTATTTTCCTACTTTGCTTTTGAGAAAATTGACCCTCAGACTCGCCCTAATCATGCACTTTACTTAAGGAAAGATCGAGAAATCAAATGAAGTTCTCCTGACTCCCTGGTTTAGTGCTCTTTTGTTATTATCCTTTAAATCAAACTGGGTTATAGTAGCAATAAAAGTTAGATGAGGTGTAGAAAATAAAATAAATTTAGTAATGTTAGTGTTATTGTTATTTGATTATTGTTTACAAGAAATGAAAATTAAGTACAAAGTGCAAAGATCATTATTCTGTCATTTAAAATGAATGAAGAAAGTTAGTAAATCATTCAGCAACTATGCAGTCTTACTCAATATTAATGTACCACTAAGGCATTAGCAATGAGAAGGGCAAATAATTATGGTTTTGGTAAATTTAATATTTATTGAGCACAATGAGAAATAGTCTATATGGACTAGCCGTATGAAATAGATTTTATTCTATTTGTGTGCACTGGAGTTGGAAGTACAAAAGCCAAGAGTGAAACTTTATCTCTTGCTGCCTATGATACCACGTTGATATACCAGAAGAATATTGGAATGATCAGTTGTTAGTGGCCTAGTATTTTTATTTGCCTATTGAGGCATAGCCATAATATATGTTAAGTCTGTGATTCTTAGACCTTTTCAGGTGATAGAGTACCTGAAAGTCATTCATAATGATCGTTATAGAACATCAAAACATTTCTACATTTTCAATTCTGACATGATAATTAGTGCATTTTTAATTGTCAATAAATGTAACCAACTTAAATGAAGGAATGCAATGTAAAATTATAATCAGTACATTTGTCCAGCGTTTTCTGTTGGTATCATCACCTACTTATTCATCAGTTACAACTTCCTGTTAGAAAAGTGAGGCAGGAATTAAAGATTTTTTTAAGAAGCATGGAACCAAAACTTAAACTTGCTAAAAATTATTCATTAATCTTTTATATGTAAGTGATTATCCAGTTTACACTGCTACAAGGGGAAAAGTCTGAGGCAAGAGTTTTAAGTTAATTTTTACAGGTACAAGAAGAAAATGAAAAATCCTCATGTGAAAGATGTGTATAATTTTCATGCCTTAATTTTCAGAATATAAAATATATATAATATAAAAATAAAACATTGAAAAGAATGACAAAACAAATATTAGATTTGTAATTAGTCGTTATTAAATATATTTTACCCATGAACTAAAGCAAAAAAGACTCATTATTTGTAATGTACAGGATTCAAAGATGCCTAAAATTCTGTATTAAAAACTATATACACTGCAATTTAAATGTTAAAGTTCTAATGTGAACATGTTTTCCATGAGCTTTTTGTGCCTTTTTGTTTTCTGAATTTATTTTTCAGGACCAATATCTTTAACTTGGAGGGGAAAAAATCTCTGATTTGAACTTGTATTTATGTACCCTTCAATTGTTTCCAAATGGTCCAGTGGGTATACCATATTTTACTACTCTTATATTTTATGAAAAACACGGAAAAGACTGAGAAACTAGCCATTTTTGAATATAGCAAGGGATAGATGAGGAAAGGAAAAGAGAAATAATATTTCAAGTTTCAAACTGATTTTACCATGTTATATCTATTTGCCCAAACGTTTGACATATTTTTGGTCAAACAAAAAGCTATAAGTTTATGGAGCTTGATTTTAAAATGTGCGTTCTTCAGGTTAACTCTTAAACTTGAAAAATAAGTTGCATACTACGAAAATGTTGCGTTATATTTCTGCAGCATGTAATGTTATGGCAAGCATGAGTCTGAAACAGTTTGTGTTCTTGTAAGCAGGATAATGTGTAATAATCCCTCTCAAATAATCTCAAGAAGAATGATATACCTTAAAACTCAACTCAAGTTTACATTTGTTTACAGTGGGAATGGTTTTCTATTGATAGAAATTTGATTTTTGTCTCAAATTTTGGTCTGTCAGTAAAGGCATAAATGAATGTGTTAATTTTTATTTGAAACATGGTTCCAAGTATAATTTCATATTTGGCATTAGATTCATCCTATTATAATCTGTTTGGAATAGCTTTTTGATTCCATAAGTCTGGAAAAATCTGTTACACATTGAAACCCAAATCCAGAGAATGTTACATACTTCTGATACATGCATAAAATGATGGTAAAGGTTATTAAATCATTGATTTAAAAAGATGACTTTGATATAATTACTTTATGGGCAAAATTATCCTCATTTAGAAGTGAAAAGTACTTTCACATAGCCTAGGCTATTTACAGTTCTGATTATACACATTTAGATATGTTGAATATGTTTGGGGATTGTACTTCTAATGTTTGCCACATGAGCGCTTTCAGGTGGATGTATAAAATATTTTTATTAAAAACCAATTTCTTCTTCATTGTTGATGCTTTTCCTGATTACCAAGTTCAGGGCTGGTTTACATTTCATGTTGTGAAATTTTCAAAACTAATAGTCTATTTATAAGCCAGAGTTGTATTAATGAAAATGAATGAGAAAAATGTCCTTAAAGGTAAAAATCATTATGTAGCTAAATGAGGTTATGACTGTGTGTGAGTACATTATAATATAATTTCCATCTGATGTGTATTTACCTGAGTTCATCATTCCTTAGGAATTCCTTAACCATTAAGAAAAAGACTAGATTAATCAAAGGAATTACAAATTATTCCATTGGTACAAAATACCCTATTTCTATACTTTAAATGGCCATGTTGGGTATATGTCTATATATACCTTACTTATCTATTGCATTGTATATAACTGTGTGTAGAACTATAGACAATAGTCACCAGTTATTTGAATGTTCATTTTCTTTATTAATACAACACATTTATTAAGTAACTACCTATGCCAGGTACTGTGCTAAGTTCTATTACTAAATAAAATGTGTTCCCTGTCCAAAGATGCTATGACCATTGAAAATCAGGAAAATGAATGCCATCAGTCAGATAAAAAGTCAACAGCCGTATTTATTATTAATATTTACCAAGTAGGCAAAAAGCGTTGCATTTACAGACTCACCAAATCTTCACAAAATGCTAATTTAATGAAAGAGGAAAATGAGGAGAGAAAGGTTAAGTAATTCATCCAACCTCATATGATACCCAAACTATAAAGCTGAAATTTGACATGAGCAATATTTGTTTATAAAGCCTATGCAACTCCAC
>NW_012100309.1:322158-322846 GCF_000951045.1 Mandrillus leucophaeus | reverse complement strand
GATGAAGTAACTTTCAAAGTCTCTTTGTTTAGGATAGCTCATTGTTTATATGAGACGAGTTTCCAAGACTTACATAGGTAGGGTATAGATAAATGAGGTTAATGTAGATCCAAGCAGATGCAGATGCTCCTTGACTTAAGATGGGGTTACATTTTGATAAACACATAGTAGGCTGAAAATATTGTAAATCAAAAGTACATTTAATGTACCTAACCTACAAAACATCGTAGCTTAAATGTGCTCCATTATATTACATTAGCCTACAGTTGGGCAAAATCATCTAGCATCATAGTGCACTGTAGAGTATTAGTTGTTTACCCTTCTGATGAGTGGCTAACTGGGAACTGAGGCTCACTGACCCTGCCTAGCAGTGCAAGAGAGTATCATACTGCATATATAAACATGAAATAACATTAACTTGGCTATAGCATTTAATTTTAGTCAGTTTAATCCATATAAATAAGGGGTAACCCTATATATGAAGTATATTTAATTTTTATATATTAAATATATTAACTTTAATTAAAATGCATTGAACCTACCAATGTATAAAATTAAAGAATTGTCTGAGGACTCACCTGGGAAGGTAAAAAAGAGGTCTTATAATCAGGAGACATCTTATTGGAGAGCTAATATAATGAGACCTTTTTGAACATGCAGATACTGATATTTCCAGAGTGATAAAGAC
>NW_012100309.1:319491-322108 GCF_000951045.1 Mandrillus leucophaeus | reverse complement strand
TATCTTGCAGATCTGAAATTCTATGTCCATTAAACTCTCCTTTTTCTCCAACCTGCAGTTCCAAGTAACCACCAGTCTACTTTCTGTTTCTATGAATTTGACAACTTTGCATACATTACATAAGTGGAATCGTACAGTATTTGCTTTTTTGTGACTGACTTATTTCGTTTAGCATAATGTCCACAAGACTCCTCCATGTTGTAGCATGTGATAGAATTTCTTTCCTTTTTAAAGCTGAATAACAGTCCAGTACATGTATATACCATATTTTGCCTAATCATTTACTTGGGTTGCTTCAGCCTCTTGGCTATTGTGAATAGTGCTGTGTGAATGTGGTTGTACAATTATCTCTTTGAGACCATGTTTTCAGTTCTTTCAGATATACACCTAGAGGTGAATTGCTGAGTTTTTATTTTTTTTGTGTGTGCGGAATCTCCGTACTGTTTTTCCTAGGGGCTGCGCTGTTTTACAGTCCTACCAACAGTGCACAAGAGCTCCAAATTCTCCACATCCTCACCAACACTTGTTATTTTCTACTTTTTGGATAGGAGCCAACCTAATGAGTATGATGTGATACCTCATTGTAGTTTTGATTTGCATTTCTCTCATGATTAGTGATATTGAGCATCCTTTCATATACTGTTGGCCATTTGTATATCATCTTTAGAGAAAATTCTTTTCAAGTCTTAGCCTGAAAAAAAATTTTTTTAATTAAAACTCGTTTCATGGTATTTAAAGCCCACCATGATCTGGCCTCAGTTTGTTTTCTCTGCTTCCAAATAGCTGTTTCCCCCATCCCTCCTCCATTCTGTCATGTGTATCCGTGTGAAGAGACCACCAAACAGGCTTTGTGTGAGCAATAAAGCTTTTTAATCACCTGGGTGCAGGCGGGCTGAGTGCGAAAAGAGAGTCAGCGAAGGGAGATAAGGGTGGGGCCGTTTTATAGGATTTGGGTATGTAAAGGAAAATTACAGTCAAAGGGTGGTTGTTCTCTGGTGGGCAGGAGTGGGGGTCACAAGGTGCTCAGTAGGGGAGCTTTTTGAGCCAGGATGAGCCAGGAAAAGGAATTTCACAAGATAATGTCATCGCTTAAGGCAAGGACTGGCCATTTTCACTTCTTTTGTGGTGGAATGTCATCAGTTAAGGCAAGGACTGGCCATTTTCACTTCTTTTGTGGTGGAATGTCATCAGTTAAGGTGGGGCAGGGCATTTGCACTTCTTTTGTGATTCTTCAGTTACTTCAGGCCATATGGGCATATATGTGCAAGTTACAGGGGATGTGATGGCTTGACTTGGGCTCAGAGGCCTGACATTCCTGCCTTCTTATATTAATAAGAAAAATAAAACAAAATAGTGTTGAAGTGTTGGGGCAGTGAAAAATTTATGGGGGGGTGGTATGGAGAGAGAATAGGCGATATTTCTCAGGGCTGCTTCAAGTGGGATTAGGGGCGGCATGGGAACCTAGAGTGAGAGAGATTAAGCTGAAGGAAGATTTTGTGGTAAGGGGTGATATTGTGGGGTTGTTAGAAGAAATATTTGTCGTATTGAATGATTGGTGATGGCCTGGATGCGGTTTTGTATGAATTGAAAAACTAAACGGAAGACACAAGGTAAGAGAAGGAGAAAAAACAGGTATTGAAGGACTAAGAATTAGGAGGACCTAGGACATCTAATTAGAGAGTGCCAAGGGAGGTTCAGCATAGCCTTGCCAGCAGGGATTATTTATTTACTTTAAGAGGGAATTTAGAGTGGCGGTTTGGAATAGCACTAGGAGATATCAGCTGTGATGGCTTGGAGAAACCATGTAAACCAGCAGTGTAAACACGAGCAGGGCATTTATGAGTAGTTGAGAACGGTGAATAGGAGTATGACTAGACAGAAGATTGTACGGATGACAAGTTTTTTGGGTGCAGTCCAAGTTGGGCTGGTGTCTGGAATGAGACTGGGGCTTAATAAAAAGGAGTGTCCACACAGGAGCTCAAATGGGCTGTAACCTGTAGCATTCCGAGGACAGGCCTGAATTCTGAGAAAGGAAAGTGGTAAAAGTATTGTCTAGTCCTTCTTAAGTTGGTGACTGAGCTTGGTGAGGTGTGTTTTTAAAAGGCTATTAGTCTGTTCTACCTTTCCTGAAGATTGAGGATGGTAAAGGATATAAAGGTTTCATTGAATACTAAGAGCCTGAGAAACTGCCTGGGTGATTTGACTATTAAAGGCTGGTCTGTTATCAGACTGTATAGAAGTAGGAAGGCCAAACTGAGGAATTATGTCTGAAATGACTGCAGTGGCCTTCTCAGACCCTGTGGGAAAGGCCTCTACTTATCCAGTGAAAGTGTCTACCTAGACCAAGAGGTATTTTAGTTTTCTGACTCAGGGCATGTGAGTAAAGTCAATTTGCCAGTCCTGGGCAGGGGCAAATCCCCGAGCTTGATGTGTAGGAACGGGAGGGGGCCTGAAGAATCCCTGAGGGGTAGTAGAATAGCAGATGGAACACTGAGAAGTGATCGCCTTGAGGATAGATTTCTAGGATGGAAAGGAAAAGAGAGGTTCTAAGAGATAGGCTAGCGGTTTGTAACCTAGATGGAAGAGGTTATGAAATGATGACAGAATAGAATGGGCC
>NW_012100309.1:313148-319171 GCF_000951045.1 Mandrillus leucophaeus | reverse complement strand
GCACTAACCATGCCTAGGAAGGATAGGAGTTGTCGTTTCGTAGAAGGGATTTGGGTTTGGGAGATTAGCCGGACATGATCAGCAGGGAGAGTAAGTGTGTATTTATGAGAATTATGCCAAGATAGGTAACAGATGAGGAAGAAATTTGGGCTTGACTGAAGTAATGGGGGCTGTCTGTGAAGCCTTGCGGCAGTACAGCCCAGGTAGTTTGCTGAGTCTGATGGGTGTCAGAGTCAGTTCAAGTGAAAGCGAAGAGAGGTTGGGATGAAGGGTGTAAAGGAATAGTAAAGAAAGTATGTTTGAGATCCAGAACATAATAATGGGTTGTGGAGGGAGGTATTGAGGATAGGAGAGTATATGGGTTTGGCACTATGGGGTGGATAGGCAAGACAATTTGGTTGATAAGGTGCAGATCTTGAACTAATCTGTAAGACTTGTCCAGTTTTTGGACAGGTAAAATGGGGAAATTGTAAGGAGTGTTTATAGGTTTTAAAAGCCCATGCTGTAGCAGGTGAGTGATAGCAGGCTTTAATCCTTTTAAAGCGTGCTGTGGGATGGGATATTGGCATTGAGCAGTTACCCTGTGATTGAGTTTTAATGGGATAGTAATGGGCATGTGATCGGTTGCCAGGGAGGGAGTGGAGGTGTCCCATACTTGTGGGTTAGGGTGGGGGGATATGAGGGAAGGATGTGAAGGAGGCTTTGAACTGGGGGCAAAGGTGGCAATGAGGTGTGACTGTATCCTAGGAATAGTCAGGGAAGCAGATAATTTAGCAGATAAGTTAAAATGTCTCAACCTAATAAGGGAGCTGGGCAGGTGGGGATAACTAAAAAGGAGTGTATAAAAGAATGTTGTCCAAGTTGGCATCAGAGTTGGGGAATTTTAAGAAGTTTTGAAGCCTGGCCATCAATACCTACAATAGTTTTGGAGGCAAGGGAAACAGGCCCTTGAAAAGAAGGTAATGTGGAGTGGGTAGTCTCCGTATTGATTAAGAAGGGGACGGACTTACCCTCCACTGTAAGAGTTACCCAAAGCATCTGTGATGGTCCAGGAGGCTTCCGAGGCAATGGGGCAGCATCAGTCTTCAGCCGCTAAGCCGAGAAGATCTGAGAAGGAGTCAGTCAGAGAGCCTTGGGCCAGAGCTCCAGGGGCTCTGGGAGTGGCTGCTGGGTGAGTTGGACAGTCCGATTTCCAGTGGGGTCCTGCACGGATGGGAGACAGCTTAGGAGTAATCCCGGGCTGAGGGCATTCCTTGGCACAGTGACCAGATTTCCAGCACTTGTAGCAAGCTTCTGGGGGAGGAGGTTCTGGAGGAACTCCTGGCAGCTGTGGTTCAGACATGCACTTAGAGTTTTGTGCTGGAGACGTGGCTGGGCTTTGTCTCACAGTGGAAGCAAGGAATTGCAACTCAGAAATAAGTTGCTACTTGATGCCTCTACTCTATTACTGTACACTTTGAAGGCAAGGTTCATTAAGTCCTGTTGTAGGGTTTGAGGGCTGGAATTTAATTTTTGGAGCTTTGTTTAATGTCAGGAGCAGACTGGGTAATAAAATAAAATGCATATTGAGAATAAGATGGCCTTTTGACCTTTCAGGGTCTAGGGCTGAAAAGTGTCTCAGGGTTGCTGCTAAATGGGCCATAAACTGGACTGGGTTTTTCATATTAGATGAAAAAGGGCCTAAACGCTAACTGATTTGTGAGAGGTCAGATAAAGAAAAAGGAGCATTAACCTTGACTATGCCTTTAGCTCTAGCCACTTTTTTACGAGGAAATTGCTGGGCAGTTGGGGGAGGGCTAGTCTCCGAAAGAAACTGTAAGCCAGACCGGGTGTGAGGAGGGGAGGTGATAAAAGGATTATAGGGTGGGGGAGCAAAGGCTGAGGAAAAATTGGGACTTGGCTTGGCCTGGCAAGGAGGGGAGAAGTCAGATGGGTTTGTAGAAAAGGAAGATTAGAAAGACTCAGCGACACTTGGGGTTGGGACTGAGGGGACAGGCGGGAGGGAAAGAAGGAAGATTTGGGACAAGTTGCATTGGGAACAGAGACCAGGGAGGATCGATGTGTAAAAGAATGCCTGGACATCAGGCACCTCAGACCATTCGCCCATTTTACGACAAGAATTATTTAGGTCTTGTAGGATGGAGAAATTGAAAGTGCTGTTTTCTGGCTATTTGGAACTACTGTCAAGTTTGTATTGGAGTTAAGCAGCATTGTAGAAGAAAATAAGGCATTTAGGTTTTAGGTCAGGTGTGAGTTGAAGAGGTTTTAAGTTCTTGAGAACACAGGCTAAGGGAGAAGAAGAAGGAATGGAGACAGTAGAGATACGGAGAGAAGGAGTTTGGGGTTCTTGCCCTCTGGAAAAGTGGGAAAGGGGTTGGGGTGTGGAAGTAAGAGATTGGAGCACAAAAATAAGAGGTGGGGGTGCAAAAATAAGGTTGGGGCACAAAAATAAGAGGTCGGGGTTCTTGCCCCTCCCCCAGAAAAGCAGAGAAGGGGTAGAAACAGGGAGAGAAGGGGCCGGGGTGCTTGCCCCTCCCCCAGAAAAGCAGAGAAGGGGTAGAGACAGGGAGAGAAGGGGCGAAGGATCAAGGCAGGCGTCCCTACAGCGTGGTCAGACACCTCTGAAATGTGGGTGAGTAATCAGAGAGGTGTCCCTTCAATGATTAAACGCCAAGGGAAGGCTGCCTTCCCCAGTCCGTGAATGGTGCTGGTGTTTTGGGTCTACGGATAAAACATGTCTCCTTTGTCTCTACCAGAAAATGAAAGGAATTTAAATTAAGAGAAGGGAGAGTTTGAAAGGTGGCGCCAAGATTGAAAGGAGAAAGAGGTCGAGGGAGAGTGAGAGAGGTTGGAGAAGAGAGTAAAAAGAGACCTTTGACCCAATTTAAAATTGGTGAGATGTTCCTTGGGCTGGTTGGTCTGACGACCAGAGGTGTTAGGTGGATCTCTCTCACGGAGCAAAGAGCAGGAGGACAGGGGATTGATCTCCCACGGGAGGTCCCCCAATCTGAGTCATGACACCAAAATGTCATGCGCGTCCATGTGAAGAGACCACAAAACAGGCTTTGTGTGAGCAATAAAGCTTTTTAATCACCTGGGTACAGGTGGACTGAGTCCGAAAAGAGAGTCAGCAAAGGGAGATAAGGGTGGGGCCGTTTTATAGGATTTGGGTAGGTAAAGGAAAATTACAGTCAAAGGGGGTTGTTCTCTGGTGGGCAGGAGTGGGGGTCACAAGGTGCTCAGTGGGGGAGCTTTTTGAGCCAGGATGAGCCAGGAAAAAGAATTTCACAAGATAATATCATCGCTTAAGGCAAAGACTGGCCATTTTCACTTCTTTTGTGGTGGAATGTCATCAGTTAAGGTGGGGCAGGGCATTTGCACTTCTTTTGTGATTCTTCAGTTAATTCAGGCCATCTGGGCATATACGTGCAAGTTACAGGGGATGCAATGGCTTGGCTTGGGCTCAGAGGCCTGACACATTCCTCTGTTATTCATTCCTTTAACTAGACACAGTGGGTATTCCCTTTTGCTTTTCCTCTTACTCATTTTATTTTCTCAACCAACAATGCCCTTACCCTACCATCTTCATCCATCAAAACCCTATCTAGCTTCAAGGACATTTAAAATTCTTTTCAGTTATATATTTTCCTTTATTGAGACTATAGAGAACTTTATTTGAAATCTTACCATTACATTTATCATATGTTACTTTTTATCATTTGTGTGCACCCGTGTATCTTCCCTGATCACTCATTCATTCATTGAATCATTATTTACTCATCACATAAGCTTCTCAGACTATTCAATCTAAAATAGTCCCCCAACCAGTCCCTCTTCAACACATCACCCAGTTATTTTTCATGTAACTTATGATCTCCATTTGCCTTATTTATTTATATGACAATTGAATCTAACTTCATATAACCTCCACCCTTCTTAGACTATAAGCTCTGTGGGGTAGGAATCTTGCTTGTCTTATTTACTTAGTATTCATGGCACCTAGAACAATACATGGCAGATAGGGGGACACTTGAAATGTATTTATTCAACAGGTGCTTAAATGCATGAGTGAACAAATGAATACGAATGGAGCAAAAAGTAAAAACGTGAATGAAAAAATAAAGGTTAATTTGTGAGAATTAATGAAATTACTGCAGGAGAGGAATATTAAAAAGTGCACTCACTCCTTCATATCATTGTGTATTAAACCCACACTATTAGGTAAAATTATATTGTGCAGTTTTTTTTTCTTTTCTGCTGAACAGAAAAATGAAGCATCTTGGGAATTTCATATTATTTATTTCATCTACTTTCTTTCCTCCTTTGCAGAATAAATTAAGAATTAATCCACTGGCTTAAATCTTCCCAACAGGATGGTGATAATAAAAGTTTTACAAACATTTCTTCTAATTCCTTGATTTAATAGAAATTAGATATTACAGTAACTATCTAAGTAGACTACCTAGCTCCATGTTTTTCTCTCTCTTTGAGTTCCCAAACTGTATATCCTTCCTCTTTCTGCTTCTTCGGGTACCTCTCAACATCCCTCAAGTCAGGTGAACTAGGTCCAGAAATTCATAGATGCTATACTCTTACTATTATCAAGTCAAAGACCATAGAGATCTTTCTTCAAATTACAGTCTTTTACTTTCTTTTTATGTTTATATAAAAAACTCAATGCCAACAGAACAACCCTACCCTAATGGCCACAAGACCTGATCTTAAGAATGAAATGGCCAATTCACAACAGAAAGCAAATTTTCACTAATAATAGAGCCTGTTAGAAATCAGCACTTCTTCTCA
Organism: Mandrillus leucophaeus; assembly: GCF_000951045.1. Lineage (NCBI taxonomy): Eukaryota > Metazoa > Chordata > Mammalia > Primates > Cercopithecidae > Mandrillus > Mandrillus leucophaeus. The sequence goes on along the minus strand of NW_012100309.1, from coordinate 314,368 downwards.
CCTCCAGCCTTAGGTATCAGCTTGAGTGATGATTAGGAACATTAGCTCTGAAGAAAGACTGCTTGGTGGGGTCCTGCCTCTGTCATCTCCCTGCTGAGGATGTTATATAACCTCTCCATGCCTCGGGTTTCTCATTTTTAAAATGGAGATAATAATGGCACTTCATAGCATGTTGTGGGGACTAAATGTATAAATACTTATAGAGGAGAGAGAAGTTGGCATATGGTTATAGTTATTTGGGTCCCAAGTTATCTTGGGACCTCAAGATGAGAGGAATTTGCTCAACTCATAGGTATTTGAGGGTACAAACCCATGGCTTGGCTCAGCTTTTGAAAAGTCTTATCTGAGATTCTTCTTGGAACAGAGTTCTATCAAAGCCAATTTAAAAAGCCAAAGCGAAAAATAATTATTCTTGCTGCACTTCATGCAAATAATCAGGCCAAGTGCAGTAAGACTAAAGTTTATTTTGTAAACAAATCAGTTCTATCATGATTTGTTTTTAATAAAAACAGGGATTGCAGAGAGAAAAAATATGCTTCAAAAGAAAAACTATGATATACTGCTGTTAACGGTTCTTGAGGTTTGTTCTGCAGTTTAGACTAAATTCTAAATTCTTTGTGGGTTAGAAATCCTCAGACTAATGCTTTCAAATCTTTGCTTTTAAAATCAGCAATTGTACTCCTCATCCTAGGACTTGTTATTTACCTTACAGTAGGCTGTTCACTTAAATACTGTAGTAAAACTGTAGATGAGTTTACTAATGTTTTTGCCATGGAAGCCTTGGAAGCTCAACCAGGCCTACAGGAGTACACTCAGACAGTTGCAAAGTGGTTCCACTCTTCTTACCTTGGGGATTACTGCCATTCCTACTATATTTCCTGTCAGCAGGAAGAATCCAGAGCAATCCGTGGCCTTTACCTGCCTTCATAACCTACATCTTAAGATTAAGGCATTATAAAACCCAAAGGGAGGGATTAAAACTGCTTTTGCCAATTATGACTGACACAGTGAAGATCTAACTGACTCCATCTTCCTTCTAACCTCCAACCTGTCCTTGTTCATTCCTGGGTGTAGGTTGAACTAATTTGGGAGAAACTTAGTTTATAGTTTATACTTTAAACAAAGACAGTAACAGCCCTTTCCCAAAGCAGACCTCTTTCTTGCCTGGGGACTAGATTGCCTTTGTAGGATGAACATTACAAGATTAGAAATTGGCCGGG
>NW_012100309.1:312822-313098 GCF_000951045.1 Mandrillus leucophaeus | reverse complement strand
TGCCCATTCAGTATGATATTGGCTGTCATAAATAGCTCTTATGATTTTGAGATATGTTCCATCAATACCAAATTTATTGAGCGTTTTTAGCATGAAGGGCTATTGAATTTTGTCAAAGGCCTTTTGTGCATCTATTGAGATAATCCTGTGGTTTTTCTCTTTGGTTCTGTTTACATGCTGGATTACATTTATTAATTGGCTTATGTTGAACCAGCCTTGCATCCCAGGGATGAAGCCCACTTGATCATGGTGGATAAGCTTTTTGATGTGCTGCTG
>NW_012100309.1:309924-312772 GCF_000951045.1 Mandrillus leucophaeus | reverse complement strand
GGGAGGCCGAGACGGGTGGATCACGAGGTCAGGAGATCGAGACCATCCTGGCTAACACGGTGAAACCCTGTCTCTACTAAAAAATATATTTAAAAAAACTAGCCAGGCGAGGTGGCGGTCACCTGTAGTCCCAACTACTTGGGAGGCTGAGGCAAGAGAATGGCGTAAACCCGGGAGGCGGAGCTTGCAGTGAGCCGAGATTGCGCCATTGCACTCCAGCCTGGGCGACGAGTGAGACTCTGTCTCAAAAAAAAAAAAAAAAAGATTAGAAATTATGGTTTAGGATTCATGCAGCTGCAGGTTGCAAGATTCTGACCCTTCCTAAAGTGTTCCTAAGATCAATGCTTGAGACATTTTGCAGACCCTGAACTTGATGTATCAGCTGGAATCACCCAGATCAATAAACTGGCTCATCTAATCTTGTGTTCCCCACCCAGGAACTGACTCAGCACAAGAAGACAGCTTTGATTCTCTATGATTTCAACCCTGACCAATCAGCATTCTTGGCTCACTGGCTTCCCCCAACCCACTAAGTTATCCTTAAAAACTCTGCTCCCTGAATGCTTGGGGAACCTGATTTGAGTAATAATAAAACTCTGGTCTCCTGCACAGCTGGCTGTTTGTCAATTACTCTTTCTCTGTTGTAATTCCCCTGTCTTGATGAATTTGCTCTGTCTAGGCAGTGGGCAAGGTGAACCACTTGAGATGTTAAAAATTTGGGGGCTTGCCTGGGATTATCCTTGTGGCTACGTTCCCATGGTTCAGTGGCCCCCCTTCAGTGATGGATCCAGAAGCAGCCAAAGTGGCCGCTTTATTCTCTTGGACTGGGGGCTGACCCTGGTACTCTCTCTACTTGTGGGTTGCTGCCACCCAATATGCATGAATTTAATTGCAATGGAGAAATAGTCATGGGGAAACATCCCTTAATTGTAGCCCTATCACAGGGTGTCTGTCTGTAGCCCCATGGTAGGGTGTCTGTCTATAGCTCCAGGGTAGGGTGTCTGGATTGATGAGTATCCTAGGCACTGCCAATGCCTCCTTCCTTTTCCCGACTGGTTCTGTAGCCCTATGGTGGTGTGTCTGCAGCTCCATTGGGGGGTGCTTGTTTGTAGTTCTACCATGGTGTGTCTGTGTCTGTAACCCCATTGCAGGGTATCTGCTCAGCTCCTGTGGGGTCTCAGTTAGCTCTTTCTAACTAGTAGGAAAGGTCCTCGTTTCAGAGACTTCTCTTCAATCAGGAAGATTTCTAGGAGGATTCTCAGATGGAGATTAGGAAGATAGTTTGGCAGAGACACTCTTGGAGTTCTTGGTTAGGGATCTGATTTGGAAGGCTTTCTGTCCATGTGTGTTTGTGTGGGAGGGATCTCAAAGGGGGTTGCTGATGGAAGTCCAGCAGGCCTAACTCAGAGAAACCTCCTTATTTGTCTGCTCAAATTCGATGAGCCCTAAAGAAAGCTCAACAGGCTTGTCTCTTGGGGTGACTATCTGCTCTTCACCTTGCCAGAGACCCCATTGTGAATTACCATTTGGAGGTTGTCCCATCCCACCTGGAATGAATCAAAGACAACAGGGACCAACAGGGAAAAGTTTGACCTTTGCCAGGCTGATACTGGGTGCTGAACGAGGTGACTAATACTTGTTTTGTTATGTGTGTTTTGCTGGGATGGAAAATGTTAATTTGGTTCCCCATGCAGCCTGTTGGGCAGCATCTTGCAAATTATGAATCTTGCCTATGATTCCATGAAACAGGAAAGTGTGATTTTCTCTTGTAAAGTGGCTTGAACCCCACAGCTATAGCACAAGCGAGCTGGGTGATCAGAAGCTGCTCCATTCTTCTGAAAGCTGCGGAGAAAGGGAGCCCAGAAACCTGGTATGCCAGCAAAAAAGGTTAAGAAATTCTTACCAGCCAAGTTCTGGTCTCTCTCTTTCCCTGTCTGGGTAAATGGTAAACATCACTATTTGTCTCTCTGCAAGGGTTTGATTACTAGAAAAAGGATTTGGCAGGGTGCGGTGGCTCACGCCTGTAATCCCAGCACTTTGGAAGGCCAAGGCAGGTTGATCACAGGTCAAGAGATTGAGACCATCCTGGCCAACATAGTGAAACCCCGTCTCCACAAAAATTAGCCGGGCATGGTGGTGTGCACCTGTAGTCCCAGCTACTTGGGAGGCTGAGGCAGGAGAACTGCTTGAACATGGGAGGCAGAATTTGCAGTGAACCCAGATCATGCCACTGAACTCCAGCCTGGTGACAGAGCAAAACTCTGTTAAAAAAAAAAAGAAAGAAAGAAAGAAAGAAAGAAAGAAAGAGGATTTATTTGTGAGGCTCGTCTTAGGCGGTAGCAAATCTGGTAGCAAAACACAGAAAGAGTTTGTCTTTCTGTGTTCTGTAATGGAGAAAGGAGTATCACAGGATAAATTGTGTATTTAGAATCCCTATAGGCTCCCTTTTCAAGTCAGCCTGACAGACTGGTCAGTTAAAAACTTTGCTACAGGTCCCTGAAACCAATACTGTAGGAAATTTCTCCATCTTGTTTTGTGTCCTTAAGAGCTTAACCTTGGCTGGGCATGGTGGCTGAAGTCTTTAATCACAGCTCTTTGGGAGGCCGAGGCGGGGGTGAATCACCTGAGGTCAGGAGTTTGAGACCAGCCTGACCAACATGGAGAAATGCTATCTCTACTAAAAATACAAAAAATTAGCCGGTCGTTGTGGCACATGCCTGTAATCCCAGCTACTTGTGAGGCTGAGGCAGGAGAACTGCTTGAACCCAGGAAGCAGAGGTTGTGATGAGCTGAGATGATGCCATTGCACTCTAGCTTGGCCAACAAGAGCAAAACTTTGCCAAAAAAA
>NW_012100309.1:307127-309874 GCF_000951045.1 Mandrillus leucophaeus | reverse complement strand
ATTCCTAAGTGTATGTCAAAAAAAAAAAAAAAAAAAAAAAAAGCTTAACCTTTTGACCATGTAGGGATACTTTCTCTTGGTTTCCACCATCCAGAAGACAGGAATTTTGAGGATCATGTCATAGTTAGCCCTAAAAATTATCTTGAGTGATTAAAAGCCTTTGCAAGCTTAAATTGGCTTCTCTAGGCTTCTTCTGCGAAGAACAATAGAAACCGCTCATTGCTCTAACTCAGTAGTTAAGGTTTTGCTTTTTGACAATGGCAGCCTGGTTCAATTCTTGGCTTTTGGAATGATTCCTTTCTGGTTTTTTATTTATGTAACTTTGCCATTTACTGAAGTTTTTCTCCCTGATGGATAGCTTCTGATTTCCTATGTTGAGTTTTCCTTTCTCTAAACAACCCTGAGTGAGATTCTAAATGTTATTAAAAAAATAAAAGACGACGACGAAGAAGAAGAAACTTCTTACCATCTCTTTGAGACACTTATGTGTCCGTGGTTAAGTTATAACCTTAGTTAAAACTTATTAATTTCATGTGCGAAATTACCTGTGGTAGAATTCAAAAGCCAAAATTATTGGCTACTTGGTGTGGCTAAAGTTGGGTAATAAAATAATTTTAAAGAATTTTTTAAGAGCACTATGGTTAAAAGTCAGCTTAATTAAAAGTGGATAAACAAGCTATAGGTATATTTAAAAGGCCTTTATGTTTTTCTCTTCTTGTAACTTGTTTTTCTGGAAAAAGGTTTTTTCTTCTCAGTCTACTGAATTATTTTTCTCCATTTTGTTTTTTGTCTTTCCACTCTTAATGCACAGATGAGCGGCCCTAAGATAACTTCTGGTATCCTGGGACTCATTGGGAAAAACAGAGGAGGCACCACAGGCCCTGTTTTGGGAAAAAACCTCTGTTTTCCTCTGGAAACTCCAGGAATTAAAAGTGAATAGATCACTCTCAAAATCAAAGGCTCTATTCGGTTTTGCATTGTGTAATCTGAAGGTTTTGAGTTTTGGGGTTATCAGAAATTACTTTGTATTATGAGAAAACTTTGGTGTGTAATAACTAGGTAGGAAATAAACTTTAAGAGATGGCTAATAGTAGTTATGGAGGGATACTTGACTCTTTGCACACCGGATCAGAGAAGAATGCTCTTGGCGACCTGGAAGATAAGGAAACATCCACACCCCACACTGAGGGATGAGACTCCCATGAGGGATGTGCTGATCACAAAATGGGCTGATTGGCTTTGGGTTGACTTGCAATAAAATGCAGTCAGTAAAAGCACTACACTGTCTTCTCCTGTAGTATTTCCCTTCTTTGGGGGGTCCAGGATCTGGTATAAAATGGCACCCTTAATTTTCGGGATACATCTTTGCCTTCAGCTGCTTATTTGCCACTTATTTGGCCTTAGAAATGCATGCTTTCCTGGCCTTGTTCCTCCAAGGGCTCCACCCTGAAGCAAGTAATCCAATTAAGAAACTGGCAGATGAAAAATCTCACAAGTGTCGAATCTTATCTGTCTGTATTTATATGTGTATTTTGTGTGTGAGATGTTTATATATAAAAGAACTCTGATTAATTGGCTTAGAAAAATAAGTGCTTAGCCACTTATTTTATCTCATCCCTATAATACCAGCATTTTGAGAGGCCAAGGTGGGTGGATCACCTGAGGTCATGAGTTCGAGACCAACCTGACCAACATGAAGAAACCCTGCCTCTACTAAAAATACAAAATTAGCTGGTGTGGGGGCATGTACCTGTAATCCTAGCTACTCAGAAGGCTGAGGCAGGAGAATTGCTTGAACCTGGGAGGCGGAGATTGTGGTGAGCCAAGATCACACCACTGCACTCCAGCCTGGGCAACAAGAGCGAAACTCCATCGCAAAAAAAAAAAAAAAAAAAAGAGAGAGAGAGAGAAAAGAAAAGAAAAATAAGTGCTTAAATCAAATATTTTGTCAGAAGAAATAGAAACTTTAATGCCTTTGTTCACATGACTTCAGTACTTTTTTGGAAATAAAGGCAGTTTTACAGATTATTGGTAAAATAAAATGTCTTTAAAATGTAGACATTTGGTCTAAATTAAGGTCAGATATTAGATTTAATAAATGCTTTAAGGTCAAACTGTTTCTTTGGCTTTTGAAAACTGTTCTATTTGCCTACTTTGGAGTATTAGATTATAGATAAGGTCTGTGGACAAATGGAGAGCCATGCCTGCTAGCTGTACTAAAAAGAGTCAGACCTTGTCTTCATTTTCTGTCTGATGTCCTAGACTCCACCCCTTGTATATAATTAAAATTGTTTACTTATCAGGTTTTTCACTAAAAATAAAAGTTGCTAAGAGTTAGCATTGTAACATGTAATTGAGACTACTGGGGAAACAGATTTTTTTTTTTTATTATTATACTTTAAGTTCTAGGGTACATGTGCACAACATGCAGGTTTGCTACATATGCATACATGTACCATGTTGGTGTGCTGCACCCATTAACTCGTCATTTACATTAGGTATATCTCCTAATGCTATCCCTCCCTACTACCTGCTCCCCACAATAGGACCCGGTGTGTGATGTTCCCCTTCCTGTGTCCAAGTGATCTCATTGTTCATTTCCCACCTATGAGTGAGAACATGTGGTGTTTGGTTTTCTGTCCTTGAGATAGTTTGCTGAGAATGATGGTTTCCAACTGCATCCATGTCCCCACAAAGGACACGAACTCATCCTTTTTTATGGCTGCATAGTATTCCATGGTGTATAT
>NW_012100309.1:295242-302998 GCF_000951045.1 Mandrillus leucophaeus | reverse complement strand
TACTGATGGGGTTTTGGTGTAGGTGTCCTTTCTGTTTGTTAGTTTTCCTTCTAACAGTCAGGATCCTCAGCTGCAGGTCTGTTGGAGTTTGCTTGAGGACCATCCAGACCATGTTTGCCTGGGTATCAGCAGCAGAGGCTGCAGAAGATAGAATATTGCTGAACAGTGAGTGTTGCTGTCTGATTCTTACTCTGGAAGCTTCGTCTCAGGGGTGTAGCCTGCCATATGAGGTGTTAGGTGTTGGTCTGCACCTAGTGGGGGATATCTCCCAGTTAGGCTACTCAGGGGTCAGGGACCCACTTGAGCAGGCAGACTGTCCATTCTCAGATCTCAACCACTGTGCTGGGAGATCCACTGCTCTCTTCAAAGCTATCAGACAGGGACATTTACTTCTGCTGAGGTTTCTGCTGCTTTTTGTTTAGCTATGCCCTGTCCCCAGAGGTGAAGTCTACAGAGGAAGGCAGGCCTCCTTGAGCTGTGGTGGGATCCACCCAATTCGAGCTTCCCAGCAGCTTTGTTTACCTACTTAAGCCTCAGCAATGGTGGGCACCACTCCCCCAGGCTTGCTGCTGCCTTGCAGTTAGATCTCAGACTGCTGTGCTAGCAATGAGGGAGGCTCCATGGGTGTGGGACCCTCTGTGCCAGGTGTGGGATATAATCTCCTGGTGTGCCATTTGCTAAGGCCCTTGGTAAAGTGCAGTATTAGTGTGGGAGTTACCAGATTTTCCAGGTGTTGTGTGTCTGAATTTCCTTTGGCTAAGAAAATGAATTCCCTTCCCCCTTGCACTTCCCAGGTGAGGCAATGCCTCATCCTGCTTCAGGTCTTGCTGGTCGGGCTGCACCCGTGGACCAGCACCAACGGTCCAACATGCCCCAGTGAGATGAACCCAGTACCTTAGTTGAAAATGCAAAAATCACACGTCTTCTGTGTCACTCATGCTGGGAGCTGGAGGCTGGAGCTGTTCCTATTCAGCCATCTTGGGCACGCCCCCAGGAAACAGTTTTACATACAAGGTATATAGGAAATGTGTTTTTGGTAAAAGATTTTAAGAAGGCATGGGAATATGGCTTTTGATAAAGGGAATGTAATTTTGTCCAGTTCAGAGGGTTTTTAAGATTGTCTTAACCTACAAGAGTAACAGAACAAAACTGAAGGTTTCAGCAAAGTGAAAAGGGTTTGTAAAGGGTTAATCTTATAAAAAAATTCTGCGGGTATAAACGAGTTGGCTAAGATTTTAAAGAAATTATTTAGTTTTTTTTCTGTAGGTTAAACATTAAAATGATACTGTTATGGGACCAGAATCTGGGCATGCATGTCCAAATAACAGGGTTTTCTTACAAAATTGATCTGCTGTTTGATGGAAAATTGTAAAGGGTTGTAAAAAGTTTATGAAAACCTTACCTTATGGTAAAACATAAAAACTGGATAGGGAGACAAAATTTTATTTAAGAAACTAGCCTTACTTTAAAAATACACTAATGGAAACATTAAATTTGGTTTTCTCTTTTGAAGATGATTTTTATGTAATGTTAAAGGATAATGAAAGGCTTTTGTTTTCTCCTTTGGGTAAATGGCAGAGAAAAAAAGGAGAAGAGAGAAGAGACAAATGTAATTAGCCTCATGCTATCTTTTTTGGTTCTTGTTTGGAAAGCTAAGTCTCCTATCAGAGTAAAAGTTTTCTTTTCAAAAAATTTTTTGGAGTCATCATTTTGGCCAAATTAATGACTTATTGTGAACCGGAATTCTAGTTTTTGATATCTAGCATTTTAAACCTTTGATATTTGACAAACTTTCCAAAATTAAATTGTAAAATATGTCTCTTTCTAACCTAATATTTTAGATATTACATCCTCTAAAGTCCAAAAATGACATTTGGCTTATTTGGTACAAAAACCATACAGAAAGCATTATCAAATATGAAATAATGTTTGGCTTTCTTTGGTCTACATTTGTGTAAATGTTTTGTTGGTATACATTTCAAAATTAAGTAAAGCTACTATAATTCTAATATGACTTAGTATATGTTACCAGTAATAATCATAATTATTATGTTAAATGACTGTGTGCCACAGAGGTAAACTGCCTTGTCAATTGTGCCTTTAACTGTGGCTCCCCTAAAATATTTTTTATTCACAGACAATTGTTGTCTCACTTCAGTCCTCTTTTAAAAATGATCCTATAATCAGCTATAAAATTTAACAGATGCTCTTAAATGCAGGTTTCTGATTAATAACTGTGGGAGATTGTGACATTAAAATAGAAAAAAACTTTTTGAATAGAAAAGTGAATGGTGTTTGGTTTTCTTTGGACAGTACTTGTATAAATATGTTATTGGTATATATTCCAAAATTATGGAAAACTTCTATAATGTTGATATAATTTAATGTATATTACCAATAATTATAATTGTTATATAAAATGGTTGTATGCCACAGAAGTAACCAAAATTCCTAGTCAACTGTACCTTTTATAGTGGCTAGAGGCTTTTGTCATCCACAGACATTTTGTCTTGCTTTGATCCTTTTCACAAGGCAGTTTATAATTTGATATAGGACTCTGAGTGTAGGTCTCAGATAATTTTAAAAGTTGTGCTATTGGAATGGAGGGAAAAAACAAACTTCTAGGACTCTCATGGAGCACTAATGTGTTAAACATTGCTAAACCTTTTGTTTTCAGAGTCAAGAGAGCGTATTTATTTAGAGCTATTTGAAACTTTTAACAAGTGAGTAAAATATACTCCTGTGAAAAAAATTTAGATCATATTTGTTCCTCTCTACCTGATTTCTCCAGAATTTGGAAACTATTTGTGAGCATTCTCAATTTATGGCAGTATCGTTAATTGCATAAGTACAATAAGAATCTGTTTTCTTTTGTAACAGGGCACAATTGGAGAAATTAGTTATTTTACCAAGGCTTTGAATGGAATAGTATACTTCCTTCAAAGAATCAAAGTTGACTTACAGAGCCAATTAAAGCCTGTTGTGGCATCTGACTACATACCTTATCCAAACAGAGTCTCTGTACAAGGTTCCTACCTGTGGTAAGTAAAGAATGTCACTTTCTAACAGGCCCAGGGACCCCAAGTTATCTTGGGACCTCAAGAGGAGAGGAATTTATCTAAATCAAAGGAATTTGAGGGTACAAACCCATGCCTGGTCTCAACTTTTAAAAAGTCTTATCTGAGATTCTTCATGGAAAAAGAGTTCTAGTAAAGCCAATTTAAAAAGCCAAAGTGACAAATAATTATTCTTGCTGTACTTTATGCAAATAATCAGCCCAAGTACAGTAAGACTGAAATTTATTTTGTAAACAAATCAATTCTATCATCATTTGTTTTTAATAAAAATGGGGACTGGAGAAAAATCATGCTTCAGAAGAAAAACTATAGCACACTGTTGTTAGTTGTTCTTGAGGTTTGTTCTGCAATTTAGGCTAAATTCTAAATTCTTTGTGGGTTAGAAGTCCCCAGACTGATGGTTTCAAATCTTTACTTTTAAAATTGGGAATTGTAACCCTCATCCCAGGACTCATTATTTACCTTACAGTAGGCTGTTCACTTAAACACTGTAGTAAAACTGTAGATGAGAGTACTAATGTTTTGGCCATGCAAGCCTTGGAAGCTCAACCAGGCCAGCATGAATACACTCAGACAATTGCAAAGTGGTTCCGCTCTTCTCACCTTGGGGTTTACTCCCATTCCGACTACATCCCCTATAGTAGGAAAAAGCAAGAGTGATTGACAGCCTTTTCCTGTCTTCATAACCTACAGCTTAAGATTAAGGTGTTATAAAACCCAAAGGGAGTGATTGAAACTGCCTTTGCAAAATTATGACTGAGATGGTGAAAGAGATTTAACTTAACTGACTCCTTGCTTCTAACGTCCAAGCTGTCCTTGTTCATTCCTGGGTAAAGGAACTCTCTATGATTTCATCCCTGATCAATCAGCACTCTTGGCTCACTGGCTTCCCCCTGCCCATAAAATTATCCTTAAAACTCTGCTCCCTGAGTGCTTGGGGAGACTGATTTGAGTAATAATAAAACTCCATGGGAGGCTGAGGCAGGAAAATGGCATGAACCCAGCAGGTGGACCTTGGACCTTGCAGTGAGCTGAGATTGCACCACTGCACTCCAGCCTGGGCAACAGTGTAAGACTCCGTCTCAAAAATAAATAAATAAATAAATAAATAAATAAATAAATAACCTCCGGTCTTCCACACAGCTGGCTCTGCATGAATTACTCTTTCTCTATTGCAATTCCCCTGTCTTGATGAATTGGCTCTGTCTAGGCAGTGGGAAAGGTGAACGCCTTGGGTGGCTATATCATTGAAGAGAGAAGGATAATTTTGTAGGAGAGGTAGTCCTTTTGGGTTAAAAGCCCCCAAGTGTGAGTTGATAGAGGATACTGAGCTAGTGCTCATTATCTGATGCATAGTAGTTACTTAAGATATGTTTGTGGAATAAGTAACAGAATGACTGAATGAATCCATAAATAAAGTATTAACAAAAGAAAGGGAAAAGGGGACAGGCACATGCCAATAATAAAATTGCTTTCTTTGCAATTGGGTCAAGGTTCCAAATGTCCGATGGCATGTTGCTGAAATTGTATGAACTTTCTGTCTTTGCAATGGATCCTACTGGTTACTAAAGCCTGGATTGTATGTAAAATAATGTGTCCAAAAAGCTGAAACATGAAGTTATTCTCAATTCAGTTTCTCTAGACCCAAATTTGCTGGTGTTCCTACACAATTTTAATGTGTCCACTTCATGTTTATATTTTTTGTACAATCCCCAACAAGGAAAAGGACATAAGAGAGAAAGAGACTTGAAAAAAAAAAAAGAATAATAAATAGAAAGATAAGGAAAGGAAAGAGAGATGGTAATATGTAACTGCAGTGGCAATAGAAATTATGCTTAGAGAGGAGAGGAGTAATTCTGGAGACCTATGGCCTATGACGAAGGGTCCAAATGTCACACTGACTCCCCTCATCTCTGTCTCATCTTCTCAGGTGAATTTCCATGTTCTTGGGGAACTCTGATCAGATGAATATTCAAAATTCTTTGTCCTTATAATGGAATGGAAAATTGGGTTTTATCACAATCTTTCACTGATATTTTGACTTAATATGATAAGTTAAAAACTATACTGATCATACCCATCTGACAAAATTCCAATCACGTGTGATCCTAATCACTGGTTCTCTTCATATCTGGAAAAGAGCAGCTGAGTGCTGCTGGAGCAAGTCACTCTTCGAGGTGAAATGTTCACTATAAATTCACGATGATCAACTTCAAAAGAGTTGTCAGCACCATTCAGCAATCCTCCTATATTTCTTTAGTTCTCTCACCATTCCACTCTGTACACTGGCCTCAAACTTTTCCTGCTCTCTGAAAAAGCCCAGTCCTCCCTCCCTTCTTTTCTCACCGGTGATCATTGGTTGACCCTTTACATTTCTGCCACCAAACATAAAAACTTACCCTTATCCTCATTCATTCTGTACTTACCCTTATCGTCATTCATTCTATACTTTGTCCCTTTTCATAAACACAGCACTGCCTCTTTTCCTACCTAACTCAGTCATCCCTAGAAATCATCCATGACACCTCCTCATCCTTCATACTCCACAACCAATTCACCACCAAATCCTGTTCATTGTGACCTCTAAATAACAGCCCTTGAATAAGTCCTCTTCTCTCCATCACCATTATTATCAAGATTCAAGAATAACTGTTTTCTCCGACCTGGACTATTGCCATTGCTTTCTAACTAATCTCTCTACATCCATTCAATAACTCTACCAACTTATTTTTTATTTTTATTTTTTTTTTGAGCCAAAGTCTTGCTCTGTCACCCAGGCTGGCATGCAGTGGCACAATCTCAGCTTGCTGCAACCTCTGCTTCCCAGGCTCAAGCAATTCTCTTGCCTCAGCCTCCTAAGCAGCTGGGACTACAGGTGTATGCCACCACACCTATCTAATTTTTTGTATTTTTAATAGAGATGGGTTTCACCGTGTTAGCCAGGATGGTCTTGATCTCCAGACCTCGTGATCTGCCCACCTCGGCCTCCCAAAGTGCTGGGATTACAGGCGTGAGCCACCGTGCCTGGCAATTTACTCTTTAAATTTTCTTAAATATTGTTAAATGTTATATTACATATATACTGAAAACTTCATAAAACAGAAACATCCAGCTCAATGCATTATCACAAATCCTGTTTAACCACCACCCAGGTTAAGAAAGAGCATTTGCCAGCACTGCAGAGGCCCCCCCATACTGCTTTCCTTTCAATTACTAGCCCTTCCCACTCCTAGTGTCATCACTATCCTGTCTTCTAACACCACATTAGTTTTGCCTGCTTTTAACTTTATACCGATAGGATCACATTGTTTACATCTTTCTGTCTGTATTCTTTTACTTAATGTTATGTGCATGAAGTTCATTCATGTTGTAGTGTGTAGCTACACACTATGTTTGTTCATTCTCATATTACATGGTAATACTTTCACAGCACAATGTATTTATTCACTCTACTCTTGATAATCCTTTGATCTTGTTATAGTTCAGGGCTACTAAGAGCAGCATACTGCTGTGAACATTTTATCCATGTCATGTGCTGCACATGTGCACCCATTTCTCTTGAGCCTATCCATTCCAGTCGTAGTAGCCAGTGACCTTTTCCCAATACAAATCTAATCCTGTGGTTCTTCTCTCAATTACTTTTCATAACTCTTGGGAAAGACTAAAATCTTTAACTTTGTCCATAGCCCCTACAGAATCTTAATTTCCTTCTTCCCAAGCCTCTTCTTGACCCACACTTCTTTCCTATCCTGAAATGGGAGATGCTCCTCGCATTGCAGAGTCTTTCATAGGTCATTACACTTGCCTGGAAAGTTGCCCCTCACCAACTTTACTCATTTTTTTCTTCAGATTGCAGTTCTTTCTTCAAGTCTACAGGGAAGTTTTCTCAAACTCTCTTTTCCAGTTTAATTCTCATAAAAGCACTGTCTTCTTTACATCATTTATATCACAGATGTAATTTTACTTTTCTTTGACTAACATCTATTAGGTTGGTGCAAAAGTAATTACAGCTTTGTTATTACTCTTTAATATATCCAGTCTCCCATTTCTATTTACACTAGATCATCAGTTTCATGCAGACAAGTACTATGGGATGTGTTTGTTTGGCTTTAGATTTTTTCCTAGCCTTTTGCTTGGTCCATAGTAGGAACTCAAGAAATATTTGTTCAATTGTTTATGAAAAGAGTCAAACTCTGTAAAATATTTGAAGAGATTTATTCTGAGCCAAATATGAGTGACCATGGCCCATGACAGAGTCTTCAGGAGGTCCTGAGAACATGTGCCCAAGCTGGTTGGGGTGTAGCTTGGTTTTATACATTTTAGGGAGGCATGAGCCATCAATCAAGTAGATTTAAGAAATACATTGGTTTGGTCCAGAAAGGCGGGACAATTTAAGGTGGTGGGAGAAGGGAAGGTGTTTAGGTAATTTAAACATTTTCTGGTTGACAATCAGTTGAGTTTGTCTAAATACCTGGAATCACAGAAAGGAAATGTTCAGGGTAAGATAAAAGATTGTGGAGACCAAGGTTCTTTTGAAGTCTCACAGTGGCTGCCCTTAGAGACAATAGATGACAAATGTTTCCTATTTTGAACTTTAAAAAATGCTAGACTATCAGCTAATCTCTTTTTTTTTTTTTTTTTTTTTTTATACATATTACATAATGAGCTTGGACCCACTG
>NW_012100309.1:289093-295192 GCF_000951045.1 Mandrillus leucophaeus | reverse complement strand
TCTTGCTCTGTCGCCCAGGCTGGAGTGCAGTGGCCGGATCTCAGCTCACTGCAAGCTCCGCCTCCCGGGTTTACGCCATTCTCCTGCCTCAGCCTCCCGAATAGCTGGGACTACAGGCGCACGCCACCTCGCCCGGCTAGTTTTTTGTATTTTTTCAGTAGAGAGGGGGTTTCACCGTGTTAGCCAGGATGGTCTCGATCTCCTGACCTCGTGATCCGCCCACCTCGGCCTCCCAGAGTGCTGGGATTACAGGCTTGAGCCACCGCGCCTGGCCAGCTAATCTCTTTAGAACTGGGAGGGCCTGGAAGAAAAATATCTAGTGCTGTCAATAGAGATTCTTTACAGATGCAATTTTTTTTCCCACAAAGCACAGCTTTGTAGGGCCATTTCAAAATATCACGAAGAAACATGTTTTGAGGTAGAATAATTTGATTTTCTTCTTTGCTAGAGTAAGATCAAAAAGTAAGTCAGGATGTATAGGGTTAAATAAAAGCCATCTGATGAGGAATATATAGTTTGTAGGGTATGACTCCCCAGACCCCTTAGATAGGAATTTGGGCAAGATAAGAAAAATCAGAGCTTAGTCCTCAGAATGGATGAATTAATCAAATTACCACTCTTCACTATGTGCAAGGGCTATAAGTAAGAATTAAGGTTAAATATCAGAGAATTGGTGTAGAGTCACTAAAATGTTTTCTAAGGGGATTATTAAACACAACAACAACAGTCCTTGCTGGATGGCCAGCTGTTAGGTGGGCCAGATGACGCAGCCTGACAGACCAACTGTCTGTGAGCTCTCAGTGCACAGGAAGCCTGGAGCAATGCTCCACAGAAGCAGGGTACAGGCAATACGGTATCAGGTGAACCTGGATTTCAGTCATCACTGTTCCACTTAATCTCTGTGTGACTTTGGAAAAATTAGAAGGCAGGAAACCTTGGTGGCAAAATAAACTGGGATCTGGTTCTTGACTGTAGCTGTCAGTGTGTTATAACGCTGTCCAGTACCAACCTGGCGGCTGGAACTCCCAGTAGTAAAGTTAAATCGTCAAGGCTCCCCAGCACAGACAATGGCTACATTGACCTTGAGCTTAAGAAAAGCCCTCCTATGATCTCTTATAAGGCACTGCTCTTGGCATTGTGCTGTTTTTGATTAATGCCTTCTCATTATCATAGGCTCCCCCCTGCTGGTCCACTACATCAGCAAGGGTGGGGCAAGTGTCGTTCCAGTCCTGCTCCTTGGCATTCTGGTGTTCCCACTGAGATTTTAACTCCTACATTAACATTCCAGATTTTGATGACTAGCACCCACCTCAGTCCTGAAGAAAAGAGTCTCAGTGAGACTGCCCCAACTTTAAGATATTGAGCAGAAACTATAGCCAAAGGGCTAAGGAATCCTGTAGTTTGCATATGTTTAACAAAACAATAACCAGACTTTATGGGCCCATCCCAAAGATATTAACTGAGCTTATAATTAGCTAATTAGAATGTGTTCTGTTTTCCATCTCTTGGCCTTGGCAAAAGCTCCTGACAAGTTTTTCAATAGGAATATGCATGATGGAAGAACAGAAATATTAACTATGAAAATGAGAAGTTATTCTGTAGTCAAAAGTGTTGCTGTCACCATCCTGTTTAGAGTTAAGCATTTCTTTTAGTCTGCTCTGTCAATCTGTTTTTGTACCAAATGGAAGAATGCAATATGTCTAACTTCTTATTATGAGGTAACTGATTTTTGAAATATCTAAGTATCTTATTGAGGGTTCTTGTATCAGTTCGAAACCTGAGAGTATGCCAGGTTGGCACGAGGTGGTGTGGAGCAACAAGCTGTTTTAATGAGTGCCTGGGTGCAGGTGGGCTGAGGCCTAAAATGGCGTCAGCCCCAAGTGAGGATGGGACAGGATTTTATAGTCCTCTGTAAACAGGAAGTGTCCCAGTCTGACGTGACTGCTACATAGTACCCGGATGGCCTCTTTCTCCATCTTCAGGGGTACGTGACTTCCAGCCAGGGTGGGTGTCTTCCTGCCAGCTCTCTTTCCTCTTCTGCTGTCTTGCTGATGCACCCTGCTGAGGCAAGTGGCCTTGTGTCTTGGGACTGGGACTGCAAAGGGAGGAGTTACTCTTCCCTTCAAGCTTTCAGGCCCCAGGGAGAATCTTTCACTTATCCCCTATACTTATCTCTACCTTCATGTTTTAGTGGAAGACCTTGGCAAAATCAAGTATCAGTGTGGGTTTGTTATAAGTGGAAGGTGTCCAGGTTCTTGGTGTCTTGAACAACAAATTGAATAAAATGCACAAACAAAGCAAGGAAAGAATGAAGCAACAAAAGCAGAGATTCATTGAAAATGAAAGTACATATGCCTGTAATCCCAGCACTTGAGAGGCCAAGGCAGACAGATCACTCGGGGCCAGGAGTTTGAGACCAGACTGGCCAACATGGCAAAACCCCATCTCTACTAAAAATAAAAAATAAAAAATAAATAGCCAGGCATGGTGGCAGGTGCCTGTAGTCCTAGATACTTGGGAGGTTGAGACAGGAGAACTGCTTGAACCCCCAGGTGGAGGTTGCAGTGAGACGAGATGGCTCCACTGAACTCCAGCTCGGGTGACACAGCGAGACTCCATCTCAAAAAAAAAAAAAAAAAAAGAAAGAAAGAAAATGAAAGTACACTCCACAGTGTGGGAGTGGCCCAAGCATAGGGGCTCAAGAGCCCTGTTACAGAATTTTGGGGGATTTAAATACCCTCTAGAGGTTTCCACTGGCTACTTAGTATACACCCTGTGTAAATGGAGAGGATATTTCCTATCATAGCTGAAGTGTTTCCATTTGATTTAGTTATAGGAAGTCCTTAGGTTCCCTGCCTCCAGACCCTATTTTCCTGCCTCATTTTGATTCATCTGTAATATTTTTTACTTACTTTCTTATTGATAGCAACCAGGAATTTTTTAACCCACACAGCAAGTTTTTAAAATGTAAACACTTTCTCTGTTTACCAGTTCATGATCAGCTCTGGATCTGGTCCACCAATAGGTTGGACAACATATAATTTGCATCATTTTGTCCTTTGTAAATCAAGATGTTCTGTAGATCATGCATTTAAGGACTGGACTTTTGGTTGTTTCCTAATGAAAAAAATGTAGTTAAGTGGTTATTTCTGAGTGTATAACCTTATTGCTAGCACCTTGTTTTATGATATCATTCTGATAATGATTGAAAGACTCAGCCTGGATCTTTGGATCCCTGGAGGACCAGATTGCTTTATTTTGATTCTGTTTCTTAGCTTGTAAAAAAGTGACATATTCAAAGGAAATGAAAATGTTAAAATCTAAATCCTAGATTTAAAATGAGTTAACTTTAAACATTTCAGACATCATTTTAATGATTTTATGATATATTCAATTCTAATATCCAAATCTATCTTCATTTTTAGGTAGCTGGGATTATGGGTCACAATCTGCTTTCCAGTCATTCTTTACTCAGGTTATAGACTTGCGCAACTAGAAGCCTGGATATACCATCAACTGATATTGGAAGGCTATGGTAGAGCAAGTTTTAGGGGGAAGATGAGTTCAGTTTCGGACAAGCTTTATTTTAGGTGTCTACTTGATATCCAAGTGGAGCTTTTGAAGAGGTAGGGGCAATGCATGTGTGTGTCTAGAGTGCTGAGGGGGGTCTAGGAAATTTGGACAATTTCCTAAGAGTCAGGGGGCAGGATGAGATTACCGGTGGAGTGAGTGCGACACAGAGAAAAAAAAGAGGACTCAGGAAATGAGGCACAAAGAGAGGGCAGCCTGAAGCAGCCTCCTAGTTTAGGCACATTTGGTAATGGAGGGTAGCCTGAGGAATCCAGTATTAGTCACATCTGCTTGACAACGAAGATGTGAGATAATATACATAAAACTTTATCATGGGTAGCTTTTGCAATGCAAGGCTCAAACCAGAAGGTTTTTAGCCTAACCAAATTATCTGGTCATTTCTATAAAGGTGATGCTGCTGGCCAAAAACCAAACACACATATTCAATCAAAATGGAACACAGGGGTATAAAATGAAAAGTAAACATTTAAGGGCATGGAGATTGAACATTTTCTCTTTTAGCTCACCTCTCAAGGTTGTCCAATTAAGTTTCTTATATACAATTCCTAAAATGCTCTAAGCACCTAAACATATATCTGTTTAACAACAACAACAACAAAAACCTCTCCTCCTCATTTTACTAAAGCCGAGAATTCCACAGTATAGTCATTGGTTCCCGTTAAAATCAGAATTTAACTTGTTCAATGTATATAAAAGTGTTAGCTTAATTTTGTCAATTGTAAGAACCAGTTTATGAACAGTTTATATGTGCCTTTTCTTAAAATATAGTTTAAGCATGAGAATATATTTGAACCTTCCATATTTGGGAGCTTCTGGCTGCTCAGGCCCCTCTAGTGCAGATCTAAGACACAGACAAAACTCTCACTGCCACAAGAGTTTCTGCGGTAGAATTGTCTGGGGTCTGATATATTCTCAAAAATATCAAAGCAACATTTTTTAAATGAGAGAATGATATAGGGAACAAACAAAAGTGAAATAGAAAACATCTTTCTGGACATATGGCCTTTGTGTATATGTGTGAAAAGTAGATGGACAAACATATCAGGTTGCTTCTGGACTGTGTATTTTACATGGAATTTTCATTTCATTCTTTATTTTATTATATTTATTTATTTTTGAGACGGAGTCTCACTCTGTCACCCAGGCTGGAGTACAGTGACGCGATCTCAGCTCACTGCAAGTTCCGCCTTCCGGGTTCAAGCGATTTCCGGCTAATTTGTATTTTTAGTACAGACAGGGTTTCACCATGTCGGCCAGGCTGGTCTCGAACTCCTGACCTCAAGTGATCTGCCTGCCTCCGCCTCCCAAAGTGCTGAGGTTACAGGTGTGAGCCACCACGCCTGGCCTCATTTCTTTATTGTTTAAATTTTTAATCTATACTTTCAGTAGCATGTAGTATTTACTTAAAGTTATTTTTCAATTATGACATATTTTGTATTAGTTTCTAGGTAAGTATAAAAACTTGGCATAGTTTTTGTATATTTTAGAATGAATAGGTGTTGAAAATTAAGAGATTACAGCATCAAGTTGCTTGGATATCTAAGTACAGACAAATTTCAATTCGTTGAATGTTAAAGCAAAAAATAAAATTTAACTAAGCTATTTCAAATTTAGAGATTATACATTTTTAATTGACTATGTTGACTATGTAGATTTACTTTGGACTTTATTTGAAGTGAATTAACAAAAATTATCTATAAACTACCTTTAATACTAATGGAGATTTATTTGCCCTCACATATGTCTTTTTTAATAAGTAGTTTGAAAATCAGAAAACTTTTAAAAGAACCTAAAATTTATTTTTTAACTATAGATTTACAGAGAGGCCTAGTGATTTGAAAAACATAACAATTACCTGTTTGTGTTTATTTAAATATATAGTTTCCTTATTCTTAAAATTAGGAGTTAGATTAGATGCTTCCTAAATTCTTTTCAACATTTTGTGACTACTTAATCCCACGCTCTGATTCCAAATGTGGTCAGGGAGAGTGGATTGGATCTTGTTTGATAGCCCTCTAGTGGCTATAACTTTAAAGGGGCACAATATCTGAGAAAGAAAAATTGTTCCAGAGAAAAGAGAATCCATTTAGAGAAGCAAAAGGGCCACGAAGGGACAGAAAGGAAGTTAACTCGATAGTGAGACAAGCATTAAATTAGAGGTCAGAGTCAGACAGCGCAAGCCAGGTAGACGATGACATATAAAGTCAATATTTCCTCTTCTTTTCTTTCTTCCTTCTTGCTTTCTTTCTTTCTTTCTTTCTTTCTTTCTTTCTTTCTTTCTTTCTTTCATTCTTTCTTTCTTTCTTTCTTTCTTTCTTTCTTTCTTTCTTTCTTTCATTCTTTCTTTCTTTCTTTCTTTCTTTCTTTCTTTTCTTTCTTTCTTTCCTTTCTCTCTCTTTCTTTCTTTCCTTTCTCTCTCTTTCTTTCTTTTCTTTCTTTCTTTCTTTCTTTCTTTCTTTCTTTCTTTCTTTCTTTCTTTCCTTCCTTCCTTCCTTCCTTCCTTCCTTC
>NW_012100309.1:286661-289043 GCF_000951045.1 Mandrillus leucophaeus | reverse complement strand
TTTCTTTCTTTCCTTCCTTCCTTCCTTCCTTCCTTCCTTCCTTCCTTCCTTCCTTCCTCTCTCTCTTTCTCCCTTTCTCCCTTTCTCTCTCTCTCTCTCTCTCTTTCTCTCTTTCTTTCTTTCTTTCTTTTCTTTCTCTGCCTGTGTTGCCCACATAGGTCCCAAACTGCTGGGCTCAAGGGATCCTTCTGCCTTGGCCTCCCAAAGTGCTAGGATTACAAGTGTGAGCTGCCACGCCTGGTCTACAGTCAATAGTTTCCGAGCATGCTTTGTACTAGGAGCTTTTCACATATTTTCTAACTTTATGTTTACAAAAACTGTATGAAGACGGTGTAAGTCCCATTTTTACAGGCAGAGAAACTAATGATAGGAGAGGAAAATAACATTCCAAATCATACAATTAAAGCTGGGATTTGATTCCAAATCAATATCTTACAATATCATGTAACAAGTGAAGTTTCAAATTGTGTTTAACTGAAGATAATAAGTTGGGTAGAAGTTGTCCTTTATTCCTTATAGCATTGTAGCCTCCTGTTGGCTCAACAACTGGACTGGCAGGGGCATGATGGATGTGATACGGCCACCACCCTACTGCACACCTATCCTCCTACTTATGGTTCTTGTGAAACTGGAAGTAAGGGGTGGAGTTCACTGATGACTCCCAGGTTCATAGCTGCTAACACAATGCATTAGCTTAAAATGGGTGGAGAAAAAAAAACAGTAATACTATCACAATTTATGCTGAAGGAGTGGTTTCTATACCCCAGGTACTGCAAAGCACACTGTTCACATACAGCAATTTTTAATCACTTTTGTTGAGATTCATTCCTATCATATGCCTTCTGTTTCTAATTTTTCTTTATCTTTTTTCATAACAAGTAATACTGCATCTATAGCCAAAGGCTAGAGATGGGCTGTGTTTGGTAAAACACTACACTGGTTCCAGGCAGTACCTAGAGACACTGTGAATAGTTTTTTTTTTTTTTTTTGAGATGGAGTCTTGCTCTGTCGCCCAGGCTGGAGTGCAGTGGCCAGATCTCAGCTCACTGCAAGCTCCGCCTCACGGGTTTAGGCCATTCTCCTGTCTCAGCATCCCGAGTAGCTGGGACTACAGGCGTCCGCCACCTCGCCTGGCTGGTTTTTTGTATTTTTTACTAGAGACGGGGTTTCACCGGGTTAGCCAGGATGGTCTCCATCTCCTGACCTCGTGATCCGCCCCACTCGGCCTCCCAAAGTGCTGGGATTACAGGCTTGAGCCACCGCGCCCGGCCCTAAAGTAATTTTTAAAAAATATTTGAATATACCCCTAACACAGGGGTTAAAGAAAAAAATTTCCCACAAGGTAGATCTCACTATAGAAAAACCTCTACATGGACATCTGATTGAAAATGTGAATAGGTTTTTTTTTTTTCCTTAGAAATCTTATGAGGTATGAGAAAAATTCTAAGAGCTCTTAGTTTAGACTATGTTCTCAAGAAACTATTAATTCATTGATCTCTTTCAGGGCTCATCAATTGTTCTGCCTTTTAATTTATTTGTATACTTCTATTATCCTTTTACAAAAAAAATGTAATCTCTTTTGAGGAAATAGATTGTTTTGCTCATTATGATAGTTTTATTTTCAATGGTAAAAGTAATAAGCATACTTAAAACAGATTTTTAAAAAGTCAAGATGTATAAGGAAAGCACTCATAATCTCCCTTCTCTTCAATCTTATATCCCATGTGAACAAATTGGTAAGCATTCATACCTTTCTCTATTTTCTTTTTTGTTTGTTTGTTTGTTTTGAGACAGAGTCTCACTTTTGTCACTCAGGCTGGAGCACAATGACATGATCTCGGCTCACTGCAATCTCCGCCTCCCACGTTTACGCGGTTCTTCTGCCTCAGCCTCCTGAGTAGTTGGGATTACAGGTGCCCACCACCACCTCTGGCTAATTTTTGTATTTTTTTGTGTTTTTTTGTTTTGTTTTGTTTTGTTTTTCAGTAGAGACGGGGATTTGCCATGTTGGCCAGGTTGGTCTCAAACTCCTGACCTCGTGATCCATCCACCTCAGCTTTCCAAAGTGCTGGGATTACAGGCGTGAGCCACTGCCTCTGGCCCTTTTTCTATTTTCATACCAACATGTATAGAATTTATTTACTTCTGTTTACTCCACATAATTCTGTAACTTAAAAACATTTTACCTAATATAGATATTTTTCTTTTAAAACATTTGTTTCTTACTTGTTCTTTTTTTTTTTCTTTTTTTAATTATACTTTAAGTTCTAGGGTACATGTGCCTAACGAGCAGGTTTGTTACATATGTATACTTGTGCCATGTTGGTGTGCTGCACCCATCAACTCGTCATTTACATCAGGTATAACTCCCAATGCAATCCC
>NW_012100309.1:276131-286611 GCF_000951045.1 Mandrillus leucophaeus | reverse complement strand
CCCTTCCCCCTTGTGCTTCCCAGGTGAGGTGATGCCTCGCCCTGCTTCAGCTCTCGCTGGTCTGGCTGCAACAGCTGACCAGCACCGATTGTCTGGCACTCCCCAGTGAGATGAACCCAGTACCTCAGTTGATAATGCAGAAATCACCTGTCTTCTGTGTCACTCGCGTTGGGAGCTGGAGACTGGAGCTGTTCCTATTCGGCCATCTTGCTCAGCCCCCCCCAACTTGTTCTTTTTGTAAGTGCCTACTACTTCATAATGTGGTGCACTGTTCCACTGTTGATGGGTATTTTAATTGTTTCCAGTTTTTTGTAATATTGTTATCAAGACTGCAGTAAACAGCTTTGTCTATGTGGCTTCCATGCTGCTAAGTGTATTTCTGCAGAACAGCTTCTCAAAAGTGGAATGGAAGAATTAATATATATTGCCAGATCTTCTTCCAAAAAGATCGTAGCATTTCCTACAGTAATGCATGAGTGTCAGTTTGTCTCCTTTGTCCCCAGTAGGTAATATATATTATCAATCTCTTAAGTTCATGAAACTGGCAAAAAAAAAAAAAATAGAACCCAATTATTCTTTACTTTGTATTTTTATGATTATTGGAGATGTCTTTTCAAATGTCAGATGTCAGCTTCACGTTTTAAAGTTCTATTACCTAGCATGATTCTCTTTCATTTCAAACCCTGCCACTATTCTGAGTCTTTTCAATCCACATACGAATAACTTATCTAACTACATGGGTCATTTTATGCCTTGACCTTTTCATCTCTAATGATATTCATCTCCACCCACATGAGCCATTCACTTCCATGGTCACAGTTGAACTTTGTCATCATCTAGAACTGCTTGAACTTCTGAACTTAAAGTCAGATACCTCATTTTGATGCCTTCTTTCTACACTTCTTCTCTTTCTCAGGTACTCCCACAATACCTGTTAATCCACCTAACTGAGGTTTCTAGTCCCATCCATCTATTCTCTGTAAGTAGATAATCCCATAAGCAAGAAAAAAAAATCTTCCAACAATGTGGCAATGAAAGCTTTGGAAAACAGTGCTCTCCTCAATCTTCTTTGGGAATATGTAACATTCAGTGATTTTCAATCCGAGAGCCCCTGGGCGACGTTTGCGAATATGTGGGTTGTTTCGGATTGTCGCAAAGAGTAGAGGTTACTACTTGCAATTAATACATTGTACAGACTTCCAAGGATGCTATATATCTTGCAAAACCTGGGATAGCCCCTCATGAAAAAGCATGATTCCACCCAAAATAGCAGCAATGGCCTTAGTTAAGAAAGACTGAACTCCCTTAATAATCTGATCAAAGAGAGGAATGCAGATGTACATAAAATTTTCTTTATAATGTAAAAGGTTCTACTGATCCCTGAAGCCCATCCAGAGACAGCAGATTAAAAACTCCTGTCTAAACCATGTACTGTTTAAAAACATGGTTGGCAGCACTTACCTGTTTCAACTTCTTCACATTAGTCTTTCCATCATACAAGAAGCTGCAAAATAAACTGCTCCTCCTTTTCTGGTAGAAGGTCAAAACAGCCAAGAAGTTCCTCAAGCCTCAGGGCATTAATCTCATCCATGAGGTCTCCGCCCCCATGATTTAATCACCTCCCAAAGACCCTTATCTTTTAATACTATCACCTGGGTGATTAGGTTTTAAAGCAGGAATTTTAGAGGAATATAAACATTCAAACCATAGCAGAAAGTAACTCATTTTATTCATGGATACCAAAGTCGATCACTCTCCTGATGATAGAAAAATCCTATAAAATGCAAGCCTCCTACCCCTGCTAGAGTGTAAGCTCCACAGGGCAGGAGGTTTTGTTCATGGCAGTGTCCACATATCTAGAAAAGTTCCTGAAATTGAAACTTGATAAATATTTGTTGAATAATTTGATAATATATATGATTAAGATGCTGCTTGAATCTATGTGTTGCAAAAGTAAGTTTTTATTTGACATTCTGAAGTCACTGAATTGTAGATATTAAACTAACTGCTAACCTGGCCGGGCACAGTAGCTCACTCCTGTAATTCCAGAACTTTGGGAGGCCAAGGCAGGTGGATCACTTCAAGTCATGAGTTCGAGACCAGCCTGGCCAACATGGTGAAACCCTTGTCTCTATGAAAAATACAAAAAATTAGCTGGGCGCCTGTAATCCCAGCTACTCGGGAGGCTAAGGCAGGAGAATCACTTGAACCTGGGAGGCGGAGGTTGCAGTGAGCCGAGATTGCGCCATTGCACTCCAGCCTGGGCAACAACAGTGAAACTTCATTAAAATAAATAAATAAATAAATAAATAAATAAACAAACTACTAAACAGCCCAATAAACTTTGGTTTAGCTTGGCGGCATGCTAAAATTACTTTGACCAGAGTTTTAAAAGAACTAGGAAAGATAGTAAATTAAGGGCTTCAACAAATCGTAAAATCTTATTTTAAAGGTCATCGTGGATTTTTTCTGATGCAAGAAAACTATTTGATATACAGAACAGTGAGTCTTAACTCTTAAACCCACTATTTAAATTATACAAAAACACTTACAATAATATACACTTGTTATTGAATACCACTGCAAAGCCCATAAAAGAATGCACACCTTGAAAGAAAATAACTGAATCAAAGAGTTTATTATGATGATGTATTGTGAAACAATCAGGCAGTATTGGTTATGAATCCCATACAGTACTGTCCATATTTCTTCTTTCAGTTAAAGGTAAATGTCTGATGAAGAATACATTTTTTAGCAAAATTTGCAATATGTTAGCATTTTAAAATATCTGACCCATAATTCATCTTTTAAAAATCACATTTTCTCATACACTTATAGGATTTTCAGGCACAAATTTTTAAAGACACATTGTGCCGCTGATGAGAAACAAATGCTTTCCTGACTATTGTTGGCTCCCTGGAAATGCTCTGTTAAGAACAATGGGTTTAGGAAGGGGCACAAAGTATGGGTCAACTGTCTCTGTTCTGTTTATAATCTTGCCACCATCCAAAGAAGAAAGTAATCTGGGCTGGGCGTGGTGTGGCTCACGCCTGTAATCCCAACACCTTGGGAGACCAAGGCAGGTGGATCACCTGAGGTTAGGTGTTCAACACCAGCCTGGTCAACATGGTGAAACCCGGTCTCTACTAAAAATACAAAAATTAGCCAGGTGTAATCCCAGCGATTCGGGAGGCTGAGGCAGGAGAATCTCTTGAACCTGGGAGGCAGAGGTTTCAGTGAGCTGAGATTGTGCCACTGCACTCCAGTCTGGGCGACAGAGTGAGATTCCATCTCAAAAAAATAAAAAAGGAAAAAAAGAAAAAAGGAAAGAAAGAAAGAAAGCAGTCTGCATCTAACATGCCAAATGTTAACATTTATCAGATTTGGAGGGTTATGTTATCTTTGTACAAAGTGGTGGAATCACGAAGCACTTAAGAACCCAAACTAGAGCCAAACAAGCTGCATTCAAATTCCAGTTCTGTCACTTACTAGCTGTGTAACTTTAGCCTTCACTTTTCTCACCTGTAAAATGAGGCAAATTGGTGTATTAAAGTGGTTATTGTAAAAATTCAATGGCTTGATACATGTACAGTGGTTAGAACAAAACCTGGCACACAGATATTGGTATGAATATT
The DNA here is from genome assembly GCF_000951045.1 of Mandrillus leucophaeus. Classification (NCBI taxonomy): domain Eukaryota; kingdom Metazoa; phylum Chordata; class Mammalia; order Primates; family Cercopithecidae; genus Mandrillus; species Mandrillus leucophaeus. The sequence continues at coordinate 282,976 of NW_012100309.1, read as the reverse complement.
TGCTAATATTATTACTTAACTGTAAGTTTAATATCTCTCATAACTTGAAAAATGAAAAGAAAGAAAATGCCATATAAAGTTAAACTTTCTCCACTGACTCTGATAAATGAAGGCAGAAGTTAAGTTTTCTGAGAGGAAATTTTGTGGTTATTGATCAGCACTCAAAACATATCTTGCCCTTATTGCTATAGGTTTTAAACAAGGTATAATGGGTTTTTAAAGAGTCAGTAAAATAATTTGTGTCCTGCATGTGGAAAATGCATACGTCTACTAGGGGCTTAATATATTACAACTAAATTACATCGAAGTTTACTCAAAATATATGCTTCATTTTAGAAGCCACAGGAATTTTGGTGGTTGCACAAAAGTTTCTTATTGGCTATCATGGGCATAAATTTGCACTCCATTCTGGTTTTGACTTTATACCACTTCACCTTTGGTAAAAACAAATATTTATATCCTATCTCCCCCAACCCCACTTAGGTTTATAAAGAATTCCTGTGCACTATCTTATAGGATTCTCAGACCACATGATGTAGTAAGCGGATGAAGGAGTAGGGGAATTGGGATGAAGGAAGAGGCCCAGTGGTTCAACAGGGCCCCCAGTGCCAACCATGTTATGTATCAGGAAACAGCCTATGTGCAGATTTTTAGCAGGACATATCTTGTGATCCCTAACCTACTTAATGCTTCATTTGAGGAAAACGAATGGTTAAGGAGGTTTTCCAAGGTTACATGGTAAAGCTGGGCCTTAAACAACAGTTCTTGGACTCTAAAACCAGTGCTCTTTGGCCATGTCCCCCCAACAGATCTCATCTTGAATTATAGCTCCCATAATTCCCATGTGTGGTGAGAGGGACCTAGTGGGAGATAATTGAATCGTGGAGGGTGGTTCCCCCATACTGTTCCCGTGGTAGTGAATAAGCCTCACGAGATCTGATGGTTTTATAAGGGGAAACCCCTTTCACTTGGTTCTTATTCTCCCTTGTCTGCCTTCACATAAGACACGCCTTCCCCCTTCCACCATGATTGTGAGGCCTCCCCAGTCACCTGAAACTGTGAGTCCATTAAACCTCTTTTTCTTTATAAATTACTCAGTCTTGGGTCTGTCTTTATTAGCAACGTGAGAACAAACTAATACAGTGAATTGGTACTGGGTAGGGGCACTGCTGTAAAAATACTCCGAAACATGGAAGTGACTTTGGAACTGGGTAACAGGCAGAGGTTGGAACAGTTTGGAGGGCTCAGAAGAAGACAGGAAAATGTGGGAAATTTTGTAACTTCCTAGAGACTTTTTGAATTGCTTTGACCAAAATGCTGATAATGATATAGACAACGAAATCCAGGCCGAGGTGGTCTCAGATGGAGATGCAGAACTTGTTGGGAACTGAAGTAAAAGTGACTCTTGCTGTATTTTAGCAGAGACTGGTGGCATTTGCCCCTGCCCTAGAAATCTGTGGAATTTTGAACTTGAGGGAGATGATTTAAAATATCTGGCGGAAGAAATTTCTAAGCAGCAGAGCATTCAAGAGGTGACTTAGGTGTTGTTTAAAGCATTCAGTTTTAAAAGAGAAACAGCATAAAAGTTCAGAAAATTGGCAACCTGACAGTGAGATAGAAAAGAAAAATCCATTTTCTAAGGAGAAATTCAAGCTGGCTGCAGAACTTTGCATAAGTAATGAGAAACCAAATGTTAATCGCCAAGACAATGGGGAAAATGTCTCCAGGACATGCCAGAGGTCTTCACAACAGCCCCTTCCATCACAGGCCCAGAGGCATAGGAGGAAAACATGGTTTCATGGGCCAGGCTGAGGGCCCCCCTGCTATGTGCAGCCTGGCGACTTGGTGCTCTGCATCCCAGTGCTCTAGCCATGACTAAAATGGGTCAAGGTATAGCTCAGGCTGTGGCTTCAGAGGGTGCAAGCCCCAAGACTTGGCAGCTTCCACATGATGTTGAGCCTGTGGATGAACAGATGTCAAGAATTGAGGTTTGGGAATCTCTGCCTAGATTTCAGAGGATGTATGGAAATACCTGAATACTCAGGCAGAAGTTTGCTGCAGGGGTGGGGCCCTCATGGAGAACCTCTGCTAGGGCAGTGTGAAAGGGAAATTTGGGGTGGGAGGCCCCACAGACAGTCCCCACTAGGGCACTGCCTAGTAGAGCTCTGAGAAGAGGACCACCATCCTCCAGACCCCAGAATGGTAGATTCACCAACTGCTTGCACGGTGCACCTGGAAAAGCCACAGACACTCAACATCAGCCTGTGAAAGCAGCCAGGAGGGAGGCTGCACCCTCCAAAGCCACAGGGGTGGAGCTACCCAAGACCATGGGAGCCCACCTCTTGCATCAGCATCACTTGGATGTGAGACATGGAGTCAAAGGAGGTCATTTTGGAGATTTAAGACTTTACTTCCCTGCTGGATTTTGGACTTGCATGGGGCCTATGGCCCCTCCATTTTGGCTAATTTCTCCCATTTGGGATGGGTGTATTTATCCAATGCCTGTCCCGCATTTTATCTAAGAAGTAACTAACTTGCTTTTCATTTTACAGACTCACAGGTAGAAGGGACTTGCCTTGTCTCAGATGAGACTTTGAACTGTGGACTTCTGAGTTAATGCTGAAATGAGTTAAGAATTTGGGGAACTGTTGGGAAGGCATGATTTGTTTTGAAATGTGAGGACATGAGATCTGGGAGGGGGAAGGGGCAGAATGATATGGTTTGGCTTTGTCCCCACCCAAATCTCATTTTGAATCATAGCTCCCATAATTCCCACGTGTTGTGGGAGGTACCCAGTGAGAAGCAATTGAATCATGGGGGTAGTTTTCTCCATACTGTTCTTGTGGTAGTGAATAAGTCTCAAGAGATCTGATGGTTTTATGAGGGGAAACCTCTTTCACTTGGCATTCATTTGCTTTTGTCTGCCTCCATGTAAGACTTGCCTTTCACCTTCTGCCATGATTGTGAGGCCTTCCCAGCCATGTGGAACTGTGAGACCATTAAACCTCTTTTTCTTCATAAATTACCCAGTCTCAGGTATGTCTTCATCAGCACCATGAGAATCTACTAATACAACAATATTTACTTCTCTGGTTACATATCATCCAAAAGATAATGGTGTTAAAGGAGTATGTCAACAATGGAAGCAGAACCAAAATAGTTTTTCTGTTATAGCTGGTTCAGGCTAAGATAGCTGGTAGCTGTTGTCTAATTTATTTCCACAAATAATTTTGGGTGGCTTTATTTCATTCCCCAGTAATTTCAGTTCAAAATAGTTATTAGTACATTCCGAGAGACTTTACATAGAATATACATGTGCAGGTATGTGTGTTTTTACAAACTAAGATACTTGCAAACATACCCATGTCTTTGTATACGTATGCATATCCTATAATGTAAATCTCATTATTTTCTCTACACCTCTCCTGTCATCTCCTTTATTCCCTTCCATACCTATCAGAAAATAGATGAGTAGTCATAGAATCATGACAGTCTAGTCAATGTCTAGCAAGTTCTTAAATGAGCCAGAAGAAAGGAGCTCTACATACAATGGGGTGGCATGTTTTTTTAAAAAAACACTTAATCAGAAATAATAATAACTGTGAAACATAAAAAACAATATTTTAGCCCAAAAACTGGGATAAAGAAGATTAATGATTTCTGGGAATAACAGAATCAGAGCTGTGGATTCTAACCTAAATTTGCCATAACTCACTTATATGACTTTGGGCATGTCATGGAACCACTCTGCAGTTTTATTTTCTCATTGACAAAACAAGATTGACAATACTTACCCTACTTCATAGGAAAGATATTTGTATTACTTAATTAGTGATTGTAGAGTGTTATTAAGACACACTATGTAATTATTATTGAATTGGCATCTCCTCTTATGTAATTCAGTGGGAATTTTACTATTACTTCTCCAATTATGGCTAAAGAGTTCATATAAAGCTTTCCACTTGCTCTTCTTCCTCATGAAAGAGACTTTGCAATATGATCTTTGTGTTCAATATAGTAGTTTATTTTTTCTAACTACATCTTGAGAAAGGATTGTTGAAACCAATAAATAATAGCTCTCTGTGGACACATTAAGATCTGTAATAAGATGTTCCCTCCTACTTCAGGCCTCAATTAATTAGCACCTCCACCCAATTCAGTAAAATCTTCTGTAAAGGAACTATCACATTTAATTTTGGAACAACATCAAAAGGTTTCGGTCGGCTAATATTTCCCTACTACATATAAATTGTGATCAAATCACCTTCACAGTGAAAATATTAGACTTAAAGTCATGAAGTGAATTGAGAATTAAATCAAAATCTAACTTCAATAGTTGATATCTGTATATTTAGGTAAGTAATTTCTTAATGTTGTCCTTTTTGTTTTATTTTTGATTATAGATATCAAACTAAATAAAGTAAGGTTTCTCAAAACTCGAAATGTAAGTCCACATTTGCAATTTTTTTTTTTTTTTTGAGTCAGAGTCTTGCACAGTCACCAGGGCTACAGTGCAATGGTACCATCTCAGCTCACTGCAACCTGCACCTCCTGGGTTCAAGCGATTCTCCTGCCTCAGCTTCCTGAGTAGCTGGGATTACAGGCACCCACCGCCACGCCTGGCTAACTTTGTGTATTTTTAGTAGAGACGGGGCTTCACTATGTTGGCCAGGCTAGTCTCAAACTCCTGACCTTGTGATCCACCCGCCTTGGCCTCCCAAAGTGCTGGGATTACAGGTGTGAACCACTGCACCTGGCCTCTGCAATGCTTTTTATAAATTATAAAGTGTTGCACAAAGTTTACATTATTATTATTGTCATTGTCTTGTCCTTGCTGTGCCCCAAAAAGTCCTGCTAAGGAGTTATAGTCTATTTCCCTTTGTCAGTCTCCCAGAGATCCATTGATTTTTTAAAATTGTGCATCATATAATGCAATGTCTTGCTCTGAATGCTAATCTGGAGTGTATCAAAGGAGGTGATGCTCCTTCATAGAATATATCTCAGAACGTGTGACCAACATTGAGTCCGGAGAATACAAGTATTACAAAAGTACCTAAAATAAATATATTACATGGATTTGGGAAAGGCTTCAGGAATCTTCACTGCCATTTCTTACAAGTGAAGCAATTTCATTTGTTTTCTCTACTTTACAATCCAATTCACATTCATTGACACCCCAGAGCTGAGTCTTATCCAATTAACAATGCAGGGAAGTGTCCATGAATCCACCTTGCCTGCCAGAGCAGAAAACTGCAGAGTCAGGATTAGGGTTGTGGTCTCTTGATGGCATATAGCTCTCCAGAATAGCATTAGAGAACCACTAATGGGAACATGAAGGTAAGTGGAGTTTGCAAGTTGTGCCTCAGGTTGCACTGAGTCTCAGTCCACTCATAGCCTTGTTATATTTTCAGAGGTTAGACATACTGTTTATGCATCAACATAGGCTTAGTTATTTGCTTTTTCAATGTGTTTATAAGTCTTACAGAGAATGTTAACACCTGTCTATTTTTTCATTAAAGAGATTATTTAAATTAGCATACTAGCTTTGTGTGTAGCTGGAGGGTAACCTCCACACCAGGTCTAGAGATGCACACAGGTGTAAAGAAGGAGTTCAGGTAATGATTCACCCACAAGTTCTTTACTTGGTTACTCTGAGACATTTTGCAGTTGTGGTGTCTTTCACATCACAAAAGTCAGTAGAACGCCAGCAACCTATACAAAATTCAAATGGGCCTCAAAATTAGCCTATTAACACAGTCACCAGGACCTTAAAAAAATGTACATTTCTAGGCTCCACTCCCTGGAGTTCTACCTTAATAGGTAGAGGGTGAAGCTGGAGAATTGATGAGCCAGTTGTAGAAAACACTGCCCTATTCTTGCCTTGCTTTCTCTGAAATATTATTATCATCATCACCAAGATCATCACAATTTACTGACAGTTTATTGTATGCAGTATACTATGTAAAGTACTTTTCATTTAAATACGTGAAATCCTGAGTGGTATTAATACATATTTTATCCCTTTAACAATAAGAAAACTGAAGAACAAAGATTAAATAATACAGAAACCAAATGATGGACCTAGAATTAAAACTCCAGTTTGTTCAACTTCAGAGCTTTTGTTCTTTAATGCCACTTCATACTTGACTTGAGCAGAAGTTTTTATTTCATCAGTCTTGCTACTGCTCTTTTTTTTTTTTTGCAACTTCTTTCTTAAGAAATTTTAGCTTAGCTTTTCCAAGCAGTTTTGCAAACATTTCAAATAAGTTTGTTAAAAGAATTTTCTTTTTATTATACTTTCTTTAAGTTTGGGATACATGTGCAAAACATGCAGGTTTGTTACATAGGTATACACGTGCCATGTGGTTTGCTGCACCTATCAACCCATCATCTACATTAGGTATTTCTCCTAATCCTATCCCCCTCCTAGTCCCACACCCCCTCACAGGCCCCAGTGTGTAATATTCTCCTCCCTGTGTCCATGTTTTCTCATTGTTCAGCTCCCACTTATTAGTGAGAACATGTGGTGTTTGGTTTTCTATTTCTATGTTAGTTTGCCGGTAATGATGGTTTCCAGCTTCATCCATGTCCCTGCAAATGACATGAACTCATCCCATTTTATGGCTGCATAGTATTCCATGGTGTGTATGTGCCACATTTTCTTTATCCAGTCTATCATTGATGGGCATTTGAGTTGGTTCCAAGTCTTTGCTATTGTGAACAGTGCTGCAATAAACATACATGTGCACATGTCTTTATAGTAGGATGATTTATAATCCTTTGGGTATATACCCAGTAATGGGATTGCTGGGTCAAATGGTATTTCTGGTTCTAGATCCTTGAGG
>NW_012100309.1:271814-275215 GCF_000951045.1 Mandrillus leucophaeus | reverse complement strand
AAAAAAAAAAAAAAAAAAAAAAAGTTTCATGGCACACACAATACTTCTATTCTGTGTGTTGCAATGTTAAAGCCAAAAGAAAACATTTTTGTTCGTAAGTGCTACCAAAACTCAGATTCTTTGCTGGTGAGATTTATAGTAGAGGTAGCTAATAAAAATGTGTCTTAAATTGTTATGATCATGATTAAAGTACAAATGTTAGTCACTGATATTTAACTGTGTGTTCTACTGGGCCTTGGAAGGCTTAAGTCTGTTCTCAAAAACTCCTCCCCACATAACAGATTGTATTGAGAGTAAAAGATAGTAAGACCATTCTTTTTTTAATTTTTCAAAATTTTTTTGAGATGGAGTCTTGCTCTGTTGCCCAGGCTGGAGTGCAGTGGCACGGTCTTGGCTCACTGCAACCTCCACCTACCAGGTTCAATCAACTCTCCTGCCTCAGCCTCCCGAGTAGACTACAGATGCATGCGGCTACACCTGGATAATTTTTTGGATTTTAGTAGAGAAGGGGTTTCACCATGTTGCCGAGGCTAGTTGTGAACTCCTGAGTTCAGGCAGTCCACCTGTCTTGGCTTTCCAAAATGCTGGGATTACAGGCGTGAACCACTGTGCCCCAGCCGGTAATAAGACAATCCTTAAACTTTTTGCTACATCTTTAAGAATTAAAAAACCAAAATACTGGTTCCAACATTTTGAAAAAGAAAAATAACACACACACATACATATATTAATGCATATAGGATAAGGATTTTAAATTGACTTTGCTGTGTAATTTTTGTTAATACATATATTCATACACATATTTATGTAGTATATGTGATATTTTGTTACATGCAAACAAAGCATAAGAATTAAGTCAGTTTTTAAAATATCTGTCACCTTGAACATTTATCATTTCTGTGTGCATCTATCAATTTATGGAATAAATTAGGAAGAATTCCTTCCTCTTCAATTCTGTGGAATAGTTTTGAGAACTGGTGTTTGATAGAATTCAGCAATAAAGTCATTTGGTCCTGGGCTTCACTTTGTTGGGAGACTATTCCTGATTCAGTCTTGTTACTTCTTATTGATTTGTTCAGGTTTTCTCTTTCTTTCTGATTCAATCTTGGTAGGTTGTATGTGTTCATAGATACAATTTATACATTTCCTCTGGGTTTTCCAGTTTGTTAACACCTAGCTGTTCAAGGTAGTCTTTGATGATCTTTTGTATTTCTGTGGTATCTGTTGTAATGTATCCCTTTTTGTTGTTGATTTTGTGTATTTGGGTCTTCCCTCCTTTTTTTCATGGTGGGTATAGCAACAGTTTATTGATTTTCTTTTTGTCTTTTCACAAAACAACTTTTCATTTCATTGATACATTGTATGTTTTTTAGTCTCAATTTTGTTTAGTTTTACTCTTATCTTTATTATTTCTTTCCTTGTACTAATTTTGGGTTTAGTTTTGTAGTTTCTTGCTTTTCTAGTTCCTTGAGGTGCATTGTTAGGTTGTTTATTTGAAATCTTTCCATTTTTTAAATATAGGCATGTATTACTATAAATTTCCCTGTTGGAACTGCTTTTGATGTGTCCCATAGGTTTTGGTATGCTGTGTCTTCATTTTCATTTGTTGAATAATGTTTTTAAATTTTCCTTCTTAATTTCTTCACTGACCCAATGGTCATTCAGGAGTATGTTGTTTAATTTACATATTTTACAGTTTTCAAAGTTCTTCTGTTATTAATTTCTCATTTTATTCCATTGTGGTCTGAAAAGATATTTGATGTTGTTTTAATTGTTTAAAATATGTTCAGACTAGTTTTGTGACCTAACATATGTTCTATCCTAAAGAATGTTCCATGTGCTGATGAGAAGAATCCGTATTCAGGAGCTTACGGATAAAATGTTCTGTAAATATCTTTTAGGTTCATTTGGTCTAAAGTGCCGTTTAAACACAGTGTTTCTTTGTTGATTCTTTGTCTAGGTCATCTGTCTAATGCTGAAAGTGGGGTGTTGAAGTTCCCAATAATTATTGTATTGAAGTCTTTCCCTTTAGATCTGATAACATTAACTATATGAATCTGGGTGCTCTGGTGTTGGGTGCGTATATATTTAGAATTGTTATATCCTTCTGTTGAATTAATTTCTTTTTGTTTTTTTTAATGGAGTTTCGCTCCTGTTGCCAAGGCAGGAGTGCAATGGGACAATCTCAGCTCACTGCAACCTCCGCCTCCCACTTTCAAGCAATTCTCCTGTCTCCGCCTCCTGAGTAGCTGGGATTACAGGTATGCACCACCACATCCAGCTTATTTTGTATTTTTAGTAGAGATAGGATTTCTCCATGTTGGTCAGGCTGGTCTCAAGTTCCTAACCTCAGGGGATCCAACAGCCTCGGCCTCCCAAAGTGCTGGGATTACAGGCGTGAGTCACTGCACCTGGCTGAATTAATTTATCATTAAATAATGACCTTATTTGCCTCTTTTCACACTGTTTTTAACTTAAAGTCTGTTTTATCTGATATAATTATAGGTACTACTGCTCACTTCTGAGTTTCATTAATGTGGATTACCTTTTTCCATCTCTAAATCTATATGTGTTTTATAGGTATTAAGTTTCTTGTAGGCAGTATGTAGTTCTGTCATTTAAAAATTTTTTTAAAGCCAGTTTATATCTTTTAAGTGGAATGTTTATTTACATTCAAGATTATTGATATGGGAGAACTTGTTCCTGTGATTTTGTTCATTATTTTCTGGTTGTTTTGTACGTCCTTTGTTCCTTTGTTTCTCTCTTATTGTTTATCATTGCAGTTTGGTGGTTTTCTATAGTGGTAATGGTTGAGTCCTTTCTCTTTTTTATATGTGTGTTTGTTCTACCAGTGAATTTATATTTTTGTGTGTTTTCATGATGGTTGATATCATCCTTTCACTTCCAGGTATAGGATTCCCTTAAGCATTTCTTGTAGAGCTGATCTAATGGTGATGAATTCCCTCTGTTTTGCTCGTCTGGGAAATATTTTATTTCTCCTTTATTTTTGCAGGATAGTTTTGCTGGGGATCATATTCTTGACTAACAGTTTTTTGTTTTGTTTTGTTTTTGTTTGTTTGTTTTATTTTTTAGCACATTGAATGTATCATCCCATTCTCTCCTGACCTATAAGGTTTCTGCTGAAAAATTCACTTTTAGTCTGATGGAGTTCCTTTATATGTGACTAGATGCTTTTCTCTTACTGTCTTTAGAATTATCTCTTTGACTTCTGACAGTTTTACTATAATGTGCCTTGAAGACCTTTTTGGGTTGTTTCCATTTGGGGATCAGATATCTGGATGTCTAAATCTCTTTTGATTGCTTTTTGGCATCCCATATATCACACAGGCATTCTTCAATATTTTGGGTTTTTTTTTCTTTTCCTCTTTTTTTTTTTTTTT
>NW_012100309.1:259472-271764 GCF_000951045.1 Mandrillus leucophaeus | reverse complement strand
GAGATTGGAGATACTGTGAAATAAAACTGTGCTTGCTTCATAGACACTTTTTTTACTCGGTGTTTTTTTTTTTTTTTTTTTTTTGTGTTACTGCTCTGTTTCAAAAGACCTGTTTTTAAGTCCTGAAATTCTTTCTTCTGTTTGATCTAGTCTATTATTGAAGCTCTTGGTTATATTTTTATTTTATTTGTTAAATTTTTCTGTTCTAGAATTTCCATTTTATACATTTTTATGATATATATCCCTTTTTCTCACTTAATTTTTAATTTTTGTGAGTACATAGTAGGTGTATATATTTGTGGGGTACAAGAAATATTTTGATACAGACATGCAATTTGAAACAATCACATCCTGGAGAATGGACTATCCATCACCTCAAGCATTTATCCTTTGTGTTACAAACAATCCAATTATGCTCTTTTAGTTATTTTAAAATATACCATTAAGTTATTGTTAAGTAGGGTGTCTTATTCATTCTTTCTAACTGTTACATATATGACTGCACTCATTAACCATCCTGACTACCCTTCCCAGACTGTGGTAAGTATTCTTCTACTCTGTATGTCCATGAGTTCAATTGTTTTGATTTTTAGATTCCACAAACAAGTGAGGACATGTGATGCTCATCTTTTTATGCCTGGATTATTTCATTTAACATAAAGATCTCCATTACCATCTCTTTGCTGTTGCAAATGACAAAATCTCATTTTTTTTAATGGCTGAATAGTACTCCATCATGTGTATGGACAACATTTTCTTCATCTATTAATCTGTTGATGGACACTTAGGTTGCTTCCAAATCTTAGCTATTGTGAACAGTGCTGCAACAAACATTGGAGTGCACGTATCTTTTTGATATCCTGATTTTCTTTCTTTTTTTCTTTTGAGATGGAGTCTCACCCTATCGCCCAGGCTAGAGTGCAATGGTGTGATCTCAGCTCACTGTGACCTCTGCCTCCTGGGTTTGAGTGATTCTCTTGCCTCAGCCTCCTGAGTAACTGGGATTACAGGCATGCGCTACCATGCCTGGCTAATTTTTTCTATCTTTAGTAGAGACAGGGTTTCACCATGTTGGCCAGGCTGGTCTCAAACTCCAGACCTCATGATCTGCCTGCCTCAGCCTCCCATAGTGCTGGAATTACAGGTGTGAGCCACCACACCTGGCCCTGATTTCCTTTCTTTTGGGTATATACTCAGCAGTGGGATTGCTGGATCACATGGTAGCTCTATTTTTAGTTTCTCGAGGAGCCTCCTAACTGTTCTTCATAGTGACTGTACTAATTTACATTCCCACCAACAGTAAACAAGGCTTCACTTTTCTCCACATGCTCAGCAGCATTTTTTATTGCCTCTCTTTTGGATATAAGACATTTTAAATGGGGTGAGATGATATCTCATTGTACTTTTGACTTGCATTTCTCTGATGATCAATGATGTTGAACATCTCTTCATATGCCTGTTTGCCATTTGTATGTCTTCTTTTGAGAAATGTATATTCAAACATTTTGCTTATTTTTTGATTAGAATATTACTTTTTTTTCTTACAGAGTTCTTTGAGCTCCTTATATATTCTGGTTATTAACCCCTTGTTAGATGAATAGTTTGCAAATATTTTCTCCCATTCTGTGGTTTGTCTCTCCACTTTGTTGATTATTTTCTTTGCTGCACAGAAGCTTTTAAAGTTGATGTGATCCCACTAGTCCACGTTTGTTTTGGTTGCCTATGCTTGTGGGGTATTGCAGCCCTCCAGGTAGACACAAGGGGATGTCAGTGGGGCTCCAAGGATTACTGCATGCAGGAGATGCTAGGCCTCAGGGGCGATGCAGTCTGGTGGGGGCTGGGCTCTCAAAATGGTGTTGTGCTGCAGCTGTTTGGGTCTCAGGGCATGTGTGGGACCTAATGTGAGCTCTCTATCTGGAGCAATGCTGTCATGCAGACTCCAAGCAGCTTCCTATACTAGCCTCAGACTCCCCAAGGGTCAAGCAGCTCTCCCACGGCTAGAAGTGCAAGAGTCCATAGTGGGAATGTAGACCACTGGGGTTCACTCACTTACCCTTTCCCTGTACTGAAAAATCTCTCTGGGATCCCAGCTGATCTTGCCCCAGCAGACTTCCTTACTTCCCTTTCCTTCCTTGTTTCAAGTGTTTCCTCTGCTAAATTTCAGTGTTCTCCCTTAGATTCTCCATTTGAAGCATGGTTATTTTAGTTCTTATTTGTGCAGGAGATGAGTGTCAGGTACCTCTAGTCAGCCATTTTCTATGTAAAATTTAAATGACTGGATTATTTGTTTGTATTATGGTTCGTATAATATGTGAATGTAATAGAACTCTTGAAGCAGTGGCCCAGAAAAATTGGCTGTTATGACAGAAGATCCATTGAATCAAAATTTCCTTTAAATGGGAAGACATCTTTTCCATTTTGGCTTTCATGACCCTGAACTTTCCTTATAAGCCATTTATTTTTTTGGCTAAGAAGTATTTATTGATCTCTATGTATGAAGCTTTACAGTAAATTCTACTTAAATTAACTAGGTCAGTAAAAAAAGGAACATATCTTTGCAATTCTTCTGTTGTTTTTAATGTTAATCTAAAGCACTATAACATGGCTAAAGGAATGTCTTTTTTTCTATCTACTTATCACACTTATTTTTTCTATAAAAATAAGATAATACTTATCTACTTTATAACTTTTTAATTTTTTTGTACAAGGATACAGAATTCATCGATTAGTGTAAATCTAGTAATAAAATGTTATTTCAGTAGAACAAAGAATTTTAAAAGTAGTCATTTCAGCAAATGTCAAAGAATGAGTTGCTGTACATTCAAGACTTCCATCTTATTTCTCAATGTTTTTACCTTTAAGACCCCAAAGCAAATATCATTTATTCAAATAACTAAAAATTAAACAATGCATTTTCATCAGATGTTTCCTGTTTTAGTTGAGCACTAGATAACATGTGTGGAAGAACTATCTGACATTATTACTAGATGATTGCTCCATAGTTTGCCCACTTTTGTCTACACAGTATAATTTGAAGGAAAGAACTTGTATTAATTGGGGTTCTTTGTCACAAAAAACAAAACTCATTTTAACCTTTTTTTTTTTCAAGACAGAGTCTTGCTCTGTGTCTCGGGCTAGAGTGCAGTGGCACAATTTCAACTAACTGCAACCTTGGCCTCCCAGGTTCAAGCAGTTCTTGTGCCTCAGCCACCTGAATAGCTGGGATTACAGGTGTGTGCCATCATGTCTGGCTAATTGTGTACTTTTAGTAGAGATAGGGTTTTGCCATATTGGCCAGGCTGGTCTCAAACTCCTGACCTCAGGTGATCCACCTGCCTTGGCCTCCCAAAGTGCTGGGATTACAGGGTGAGCTACTGCGCCAGGCCCATTCTAACCAAATTTAAATAGTAAGAAATATATTAACATATCTTAGAAAGGGCATAGAATCTCTATGACAGTCAGAGAGGCTAAATCACATTGTAGAGTTACTCCAATAAAGATCCTATGGCTCTCTTATTGGGCATAGACAACCCCATCTTACACTACTGACCTGGGACACCATATACCTGAAATTCTATCATTGCTAGCCCCCAAAACCACATGCTTCTGCAACCATCTTCACTAGAAAATATATTTTAAGTGGTGCTTGCCACTTCACATTATTCTTTTCCAACTGAGAGTTTCACATAAGTACACATGATTAGCAAAGCCAAGGTGGCTTGGTTGTGGCCTAGATTTCTAGCTTGAGGAAGGATGTCAAAAATAACGAAGGGCAAAACATGAGAAGTAGCTGCTATAGACCTTTTCCTGACCTGCCTGTCATAGGCTGCATTTATTGCTTTGTGTTAAATATCTTCTTGACATTATTAGGTCCTCTTTCCAAAGCAAATTCCCATTTAAGAGGTGACATAAAATCGTGTACAACTTAATGCATTTTTTCTCAGTTTCCTTTGCTTGAATGAGAAATTCTGGATGGTATGGGAACAAAGAATGTATGAGAAAGAATGAAAACACATCCACTGGTACAGGATAGTAAGGCAGGATAAATTTTGGTTTCCCAAATTGTTTAGAATCTTGGATCCTAGAAGGGTGAAAGGAGCCCAACAATCTTTCTCCCCCTATCATTTGAAAATGTATCAATGTATTTGTGCATTCAGTTGTTATAAAATATTCGTCCAATGGCTTGTAAAGATCATACCACTTTCACATCACAGAGCAAGTATCTGGTTTCTTGTTTAGGTAACAACAGATAGTAGGATCTTGAGAAGCCCACTGAGTTATAGTGATCCCATAGTCCTAAACTTTACTAACTATAAAAATTCTATTCATGGGCTGGGTGCAGTGGCTTACACCTGTAATCCCAGCAATTTGGGAGGCTGAGGCAGGAGGATCACTTGAACCCAGGAGTTTGAGACCAGCCTGGGCAAAATGGAGAGACCCCCATCTCTACAAAAAATTTAAAAATTAGCCATTCATGGTGGCCCTCATCTGAAGCCCTGGATACTTGTGAAGCTGAGGTGGGAGGATTACTTGAGCCCAGGAGTGACAGGTTACAGTGAGTTTTAATGACATCACTGCACTCCAGCCTGAGTGACACAGTGAGACCTTATCTCAAAAAAAAAAAAAAAAAAAAAAAAAATTCATCCATTATGACTGTAATAGCAGCAGAATATCCATTTTTCCAGGAAACTGCTAAGTGGAGCTCTGTGCCACAGTTCAGGTTCCCCAAGGAAGCCAAGGAGAGACAAAAATAGCCACAGAACAAGTTGTGTCCTTTGATGCCTTCATCTCCCTTTCTGCTCCTTAAAACCCAGGGATTTTTCTTTTTTCCATCTGAAGCACCTGGTGGTCTTTCACAGATATGTCCACTACAATCAAAAACATATTTCAGGATCTAGTGTTCACTCTATGGCAGTGACTTTCAAACTTTTTTGACTGTGTTCTTCCATAAAGAATATATTTTACCTCATGTCCCAGTATATACATATGTGATTGAAAGTAAAATATCATTAAATAATACCTTCCCTTACTAAGACAGAAAAACAAATATTTTCTGTTCTATCTTATTTCATTTATTTTGTGTTTAAGCCAAGACCCAATAAATTGATTTCATAAACTTGTAGCTTAAAAACACTGGTCTCTGATGGTATAAATGCTTAATAGAATTAATGTTTCCCCACTTAGGTATATTTTCGTTTTAGCAAAAGATGTAAAGTAAGGACAAAGAAATGTATCTCAGCTGCATGGTGGTTCACACCTGTAATTCCACATTTTGGGAGGCCGAGGCAGATAGATCACCTGAGGTCAGAAGTTCGAGACCAGCCTGGCCAACTTGGTGAAACATTTCTCTACTAAAAATACAGAAATTAGCCAGGTGTGGTGGTGGGTACCTGTAATCTCAGCTACTTGGGAGACTGAAGCAGGAAGAATTGCTTGAACCCAGGAGGCAGAGGTTGCGGTGAGCCAAGATGGCACCGCTGCACTCCAGGCTGGGCAACAGAGCATGGAGCCAGACTCCATCTCAAAAAAAAAAAAAAAAAAAAAAAGAAAAAGAAAAAGAAAAAAGAAATATATCTCTAAATGTTAAATTTTAGATACCAATAAGCTTATTCCAAAGGTAGTTTTGGAGAAGCAAGAAAAAATTTCACTATTTCTGAATTCCCAGCATACAAGTTATCTCTTGCCTGTTCTATTTTTTATTAATGTTTTTAGTTACAAAAATAATATACTTTCTAATGAGAAACCTAGAAAATGCCAGATAACTACAAAGTTATAAAATAAAGTTCACCATAATCTGACCACCCAAAGATAACCACTGTCAACATTTTGCTTTTATCTGTCTAGTTATTTGTTATACATGTACTTACATATATAATAAAAATAGTTTAAATAGCATGCATTTTAAAAGAGTATGTAATAAATGTTTACATGTTAATAATGATACTAACATCCTATTACAACTTAATTTTTAGGTGACAACAGTCTATCATATGGATGTATAATGTGGATTGTTCCTATTTTTTGAATTTTATAAACAACAAGCCATCAGTGTGAGCATGTTTCTGAATACTCCCACTTTTTTCTTTTTCTTTTTCTTTTTCTTTTTTGATACAGGGTCTTGCTCTGTCGCCGAGGCTAGAGTGCAGTGGCACGATCTCGGCTCACTGCAACCACCACCTTCCAGGTTCAAGCGATTCTCCCGCCTCAGCCTCCCAATCTGAATACTTCCTTGGGTTAAATTCCTAGAAGAGGTGCTTAGAGGTGAAGGAATCATACACTTAAAGTCTCTGACTTGGATATTGTCCTTTGGTTTGTGAGGTCAATGACACAAAATTCTTTATAGCAACTGGACCATCTTGAGTAGTGTTCAGCTTTCAAAACCTATAGTACATTTGTTGACATTTGGATTGTGATTAATAACTGAATCTCGAAGGCAGTTCTAAGAGGTAAAAGAAAAAAATGAGAAACCACAAATCCTTAATAAGCAACTGAGATAGGCATGTGGAAAGGAGTGTGGTCGCTGAGCAACCACCAACAATGCAGAGCTCATTACAGGGGTTTGGGGATGGGAACGTATGAGCTGCCTCTGTGGTTGTGTTTAGAAGCTCATCAACTTTAATGCCATCTAGTATTATACCTCTTAGTCTTCTTCCAGTTCCTTTCCTCTCTGATTTCCATTCTGGCCCCCACAACTCTGAAATGTTGTGCCCCCTCTCAATATTCTGGCCTTAGTTAATCTCTTAATGAACTGTGTCAGTTTTGCTTGCAAATTGGAACCTGATCATTGCCTCCCAATAAACATCTAATAATTTATTGGAGGATGTCAACCAGTACCTTATTACTTTGACAAGTTAGAAGACCAGCATCTTCTACAAGCCTTACAATTCCATGTAATCTTGGACCATAGCAGAAAAGGGATGGTTTATTTTGAGGCAAAGATGAAGGGAGCTGCAGTTAGGGAAAGGGCAAGGAATTAACAAAGAAGAGAAAAATTGGCGTAATTAAGATATAGTGTCAATAGGATTATCTTTGTATGGGAAAGATTTGAAACACAGTCATTCATTTCTTATTTATTTATTCATTCACTTATTGATTCACATTTATTAAATCCCCCCATAATAAGGCTGTCAGTCACTGGAAAGTCAAAGTTAAATATCTCATAGTCATTTTCCTTAAGGAGCTCATTGTCTGAAAAATGAGCATCCAATATTTTTAGTTAGATCAAAACTTAGAAGGGAGGGGAAATGGTAGATATGTTTCTCAGCGTAAACTTCCGGTTGAGATAGAAGAAGTAGCATGATTGGCCAGGGTATAGGTTGGAGGTGAGTACAGTAACATGCTGTGGTGCCTGTTGGGTACCCTGGACACTGGAGATCCTGGAATTGTATCCTAGAACTGCAATTTGGGATATAGTTATAACATGCTCTTACAAACTTAGCACTCAATGGCATGTCATAGATATGCCATTAAGTTAAGTGCTGCCAAGTAAGAACAATTATGCCTTGACTTCATGATATTTACATCATCGGAGTACCCAAAAGAGAGAAGTGATTTGTTTGACATTTCACAAAAGAATTATAAATAAAGTAGATGCCCGATCTCTCTTTTTTTTTTTTTTCTTTTTGAGACAGTGTCACCCATCGGTTTGTCACTCAGGCTGGAGTGCAATAGCACAATCATGCTTTAGTGCAGCCTCAACCTCCTGGACTCAAGCAATCCTCTTGCCTCAGCCTCCTAAGTAGCTGAGAATACAGGTGCATGCCACCATGCCCTGCTACTTTTTTTATTTTTATTTTTTTGTAGAGATGGGGTCTCACTATGTTGCCCAGGCTGGTCTCAAACTCTGAGCAATTCCCCTGCCTCAGCCTCTCAAAGTGCTGGGATTACAGATGTGAGCCACCTTGCCCAGTCAGATCTTTTAAGAAGGGTTATCAAAATGGATTTGGCACAATTGGGTTTATTCTAGAAGGCACCTTCCTGGACCAAGAAGGAGACTTGCATAAAACACCGCAAGTTAAGACTCAACTATCTTAGGCAAACAGTTAATCTCCCTCCTTAAGTTACTCAGTTGTTCCTCTAGAGGAGCTGTACCATCTTCTTTGAAAACACATAGGGCAATGGTTAGTCATACTGGAAAGAATAATAGTTACAAATCAAAGGAAAATGCAATAGTTGAAATAACATTGCAAAATTTTAAGACATAAATAATCCAGATTGTGCCACCGAAACCCAGATATTGAAAAAAAATGGTATCAGTAACATTTGTAAAGAAGCACAGTATTAAATTAAGTTAAAAAATTATACTAAATACTTGTGCTCCGTTTTGGCTGTGCTTTACCCCTAGTTTTGTGATAACCAAGGTGTCACTACCTATCTCAAAAGGTGTTACGAAATTCCGTAAGCAAACTTAGTTTACTAAAGTAAATATTAGGAGTGGGAAAATATGTTTGACTGGAACTCATGAGATCTGGATCCTATTCTAGTTTGCCAGTAACTAGTGTAAATCTGAACAAATGAATTCCCTTTTTGACTTTCCATTTCTTCATATTTAAGTTAGGGATCTGACTGATTTACACAGTTCCATCCAATGATGTAATTTTGTCTTTTTGCCCACCTTGGTCTCGTGTGTGTGTGGGTGTGTTGTGTGTGTGTGTGTGTGTGTGTGTGTGTGGTGGGGCTTGGGGCTGGTATTAGTGACCTGGAAATCAGAGTTTGGTATCTCTCCAGTACTGGCAGCTCATTATAACATGCTGAATAACCTCACAGTTTCTTTGGGAAGAAAGGGAATGAAAAACTGTCTTGTAGCTGGGAAGACCCAGAGAGTACTCAATAGAATGCAAGGAGGGAGGATTAATACTTATTCAAGGCCTGAGGGTAGTGAAGACAGGCTAGACCAAGAAAATCAAGGAGCTTTTTCTGCCTACCTTATTGTTTACTACCTTATTGTTTACCCTGTGGATTTTTTCCCCCCTTTCACACTGCTATCTGGCTTAAGAAAGTTCCAAAATGTTTCTTTTCTGGGATCTTGTGACCCCTCAAGTCATGATGCTAATTGCCTTACTTTAGCCTTGGCAGGAGCAGGACCATACCTCTGCTTTTATGGTCTACAGCTAAGCAAAAGCCTTTTGTTCCTTCCCTCCCCCACCCTCGCCCCACCCCACCACCCTGCTCAGTTCTTCCTAGGGCAGAACAATTTTTTATTGCTTTTTGTTTTTAATTTGAATAGATCATTTTGAGCTGCCATGAACACCCATTCCAACCATACAGAGTCAATACATTAGCCAGCCAACACTTCAACTGATAGAAGGTGACTTTTGGGTCAGGTATTAGCCATGAAGAGGTATTCCAATATTTCACCTGTTGGATTTACATGTTATGAAATACTTAAATATGGGACACTGTGGTGAGAAGTGTGCAAATGTTTAGGTTGTCACCACTTCAAGCGGTTGCTCACAACACAACCAAGGTGTGGCACTTGTACCACACAGGTCCTATCTTGCTAATTATTTATGGTAATTACACCAGAGGAAAATACACAGAACAAGCTGGAAAATAGAGATGTGAGTTTAAGGGAGAGGTAGGGAAGGGTGGAGAGAGAAGGGAGTAGCGAATGAAAAGGGTGTGGTGTATGTTCTGGTTCTGAAACCTTAATGTCTGCCAACCATGCAGTAGATATAGAGGTATCTGTAGCAAAAAAAAGTTCTAGAAATTCTGTTCGAGTTTTTGTTCCTAACTATTGATTTGAAATGCACCCTCTTAAGTATACATTAAAAGAGTAAATAACTGTTTTCCAATTTAAAGCAAAATAAGCTCATCCATCGTTTCTGTTCTTTGAATCTTTATGTGCTTATCAGAAACACTGGTATATCTCATAACATCATTAGTTGTTATTTCCAACATTTTAATTTATTTTTCTTCTGCTATCCTGCTGAACAGTTCTTTCCACAGCATCAGAAATTTTAAAAATATACATTTAAAAGGTTTCTTGTTTAAAATATTTCAAGGTTTACATTTACAATATTCTGATTTTTTAAAAATCTGGTTAATATATTTTGGGTTTTTAAAACTTCATATAGGAGCCAGGCCCGGTGGCTCACGCCTGTGATCCCAGCACTTTGGGAGGCTGAGGCGGGCGGATCACGAGGGTAAGAGATCGAGACCATTCTGGCCAACATGGTGAAACCACATCTTTACTAAAAATACAAAAATTAACTGGGCATGGTGGGATATGCCTATAGTCCCAGTTACTTGGGAGGCTGAGGCAGGAGAATCGCTTGAACCCAGGAGGCAGAGGTTGCAGTGAGCCAAGATCGTGCCACTGCACTCCAGACTGGGCAACAAGAGTGAAACTCCATCAAAAAAAAAAAATTCATATAGTTATCTATCCTGTAGCTTTAGTATGTGTTTGGGAAATTTGTTAAACTGTCCAAACTTCAGTTTTCTCAGCAATAAAATGAGATTTGAATACCTCCTAATGATTGTTAGAAGGATTAAATGAGATCACGTAGGCAATTCACCCGGCACTGTTACAGTAGGTAGTAAGGCAGACAGGAGCAGAAACAGGAGAGGGCCGCCTCACCAGAAATGCCAGGCAGCCATCAGATGATGGTCAGACGGCTGTTGAACTGCCTCTCTAAAATAATAATTTGTGACAGCCAGCACCAAGAAAAGGAAGTCTCCCAATAGATAGAAAAAAAACTTGATGCTGGTGACCAGCAACTTCCTAATAAGATCTCAGGAGTTGGGTTAGTGAGCTCCAGTGTGTGCACTAAGAGGCAAAACAGTGGAGTTTAACTGGTATATGACCTTCCTCTAGGAACACTGGACTAGTAAGGGAAAAACGCCTCAAGCGAGCATGCACACAACTTTAGTGCACACATTGTGCATGCGGCCCCTCCCAAGTGCTGGTAGGCCGCTCTGCATGCAGACAGCCCGCCCCAAGGAAAGAATCACGGGAGAAGTAATGCAACCTCGGAAGCATACCAACATATAAGACCCCGAGTCAAGGGTCAAAATGTGCACTTGAATCTCTCAAGTCACTTGCTTGACTCTCTTCCAAATGTACTTTACTTCCTTTAATTCCTGCTTTAAACTTTTAAAAAAGACTTTCACTTCTGCTCTAAAACTTTGCCTCGGTCTCTCACTCTGCCTTGTGCCCCTCAGTCTAATTCTTTCTTCTGAGGAGGCAAGAATTGAGGTTGTTGCAGACCCATATGGATTTGCCACCACTAACAGTACAAACCCCAACAGTGGTAGTTAAGTCATGAATATAAGGGTATTATTAGTCTGACAAACACAATGGAGTCTTCAAAATGTTTTCTTACTTCAAATGGCTCAAAAATAATTTATGAACATGAATTTAAAGACGTGTGAGTGTTTCATTGTTTAAAACTACATCTATTCACATAACCTATTCTCTGTGGTCAAAAGGCCACAGTATAAGTGGGTTGTAAGATGAGATCTGTAGGGTAAGTAGGTACTAGGCAGCTTGCAGGGGATGTGAGGATCTAAGAATAAACAAAGGTGGGGGTGCAAATTTGGTTACGGAGAGAAAGTAAATATATGCACAGAATTGCAAAAGTTCCCAAACTGAGCTGCACTTCAGAATAATCTTGAAGTTTTAAAAACTTACTGATGCCTGGGTCCTCCCCCAGAGGGTCTGATTTAATTGGTCTGGGATGGCCTCGGCATAGGATATTTTAAAGTCTCTATGTGATTTTAATGTCTAGTCAAGGTTCAGAACCAGCACTCTACAAACAAGAAATCAGGGAGTTAGAAGAAAATAGAGAGAAAGGTTACTGAGGCAGGAGAATAGAAAGACTAGAACGGAAGAAGCAGACAATTTGTGAAATGCCTTGCAGACTACGCAGTGCCATCCTATGCTGTGCTACGCTAAGAACTTTAGGCTTTATTCTGAAGAGAAATTAGTTGCAAGATAAAGAGTGAAGTGATCAGGTTTGCTAGCACTGGGTACAGGGTCAAGAATTGATTATAGGGAACAAGACTAAAGGCAGGAGCTGAGTTAGATGAGTAAGAGGTTGTAATTGTCTAGGCTAAACATGGGCAGTTGTAATGGGTTGGAGAAAAGTGAAGCGATTTGAGATGCCTTAAGGAGGAAGAGCTGACGGAAGTTCGTGACCTGATTGGAGAGCAAGGATGAGAGGAATTGGCTGGAGATGCTGTTAATTGAGGTAATCCAGAAAAAGTGAAGTCTGTGAGAAGGAGATAAATTCAGTTGGAAATGCTGATTCCAAGATAGTATCAAAGAGTAAAGTACCACCCCACTGTCTGG
>NW_012100309.1:256395-259422 GCF_000951045.1 Mandrillus leucophaeus | reverse complement strand
TTTTCTCAGCAATAAAATGAGATTTGAATACCTCCTAATGATTGTTAGAAGGATTAAATGAGATCACGTAGGCAATTCACCCGGCACTGTTACAGTAGGTAGTAAGGCAGACAGGAGCAGAAACAGGAGAGGGCCGCCTCACCAGAAATGCCAGGCAGCCATCAGATGATGGTCAGATGGCTGTTGAACTGCCTCTCTAAAATAATAATTTGTGACAGCCAGCACCAAGAAAAGGAAGTCTCCCAATAGATAGAAAAAAAACTTGATGCTGGTGACCAGCAACTTCCTAATAAGATCTCAGGAGTTGGGTTAGTGAGCTCCAGTGTGTGCACTAAGAGGCAAAACAGTGGAGTTTAACTGGTATATGACCTTCCTCTAGGCACACTGGACTAGTAAGGGAAAAACGCCTCAAGCGAGCATGCACACAACTTTAGTGCACACATTGTGCATGCGGCCCCTCCCAAGTGCTGGTAGGCCGCTCTGCATGCAGACAGCCCGCCCCAAGGAAAGAATCACGGGAGAAGTAATGCAACCTCGGAAGCATACCAACATATAAGACCCCGAGTCAAGGGTCAAAATGTGCACTTGAATCTCTCAAGTCACTTGCTTGACTCTCTTCCAAATGTACTTTACTTCCTTTAATTCCTGCTTTAAACTTTTAAAAAAGACTTTCACTTCTGCTCTAAAACTTTGCCTCGGTCTCTCACTCTGCCTTGTGCCCCTCAGTCTAATTCTTTCTTCTGAGGAGGCAAGAATTGAGGTTGTTGCAGACCCATATGGATTTGCCACCACTAACAGTACAAACCCCAACAGTGGTAGTTAAGTCATGAATATAAGGGTATTATTAGTCTGACAAACACAATGGAGTCTTCAAAATGTTTTCTTACTTCAAATGGCTCAAAAATAATTTATGAACATGAATTTAAAGACGTGTGAGTGTTTCATTGTTTAAAACTACATCTATTCACATAACCTATTCTCTGTGGTCAAAAGGCCACAGTATAAGTGGGTTGTAAGATGAGATCTGTAGGGTAAGTAGGTACTAGGCAGCTTGCAGGGGATGTGAGGATCTAAGAATAAACAAAGGTGGGGGTGCAAATTTGGTTACGGAGAGAAAGTAAATATATGCACAGAATTGCAAAAGTTCCCAAACTGAGCTGCACTTCAGAATAATCTTGAAGTTTTAAAAACTTACTGATGCCTGGGTCCTCCCCCAGAGGGTCTGATTTAATTGGTCTGGGATGGCCTCGGCATAGGATATTTTAAAGTCTCTATGTGATTTTAATGTCTAGTCAAGGTTCAGAACCAGCACTCTACAAACAAGAAATCAGGGAGTTAGAAGAAAATAGAGAGAAAGGTTACTGAGGCAGGAGAATAGAAAGACTAGAACGGAAGAAGCAGACAATTTGTGAAATGCCTTGCAGACTACGCAGTGCCATCCTATGCTGTGCTACGCTAAGAACTTTAGGCTTTATTCTGAAGAGAAATTAGTTGCAAGATAAAGAGTGAAGTGATCAGGTTTGCTAGCACTGGGTACAGGGTCAAGAATTGATTATAGGGAACAAGACTAAAGGCAGGAGCTGAGTTAGATGAGTAAGAGGTTGTAATTGTCTAGGCTAAACATGGGCAGTTGTAATGGGTTGGAGAAAAGTGAAGCGATTTGAGATGCCTTAAGGAGGAAGAGCTGACGGAAGTTCGTGACCTGATTGGAGAGCAAGGATGAGAGGAATTGGCTGGAGATGCTGTTAATTGAGGTAATCCAGAAAAAGTGAAGTCTGTGAGAAGGAGATAAATTCAGTTGGAAATGCTGATTCCAAGATAGTATCAAAGAGTAAAGTACCACCCCACTGTCTGGGAAGTGAGGAGCGCCTCTGTCCGGCCACTGTGCAACTCTCCAGGTGTGAAGTGTCAGCCTGTGTGTGATCTTTCTGCCTTCCCCAAGTTTGCATTTTTGACCTTAAAGTTTACTTTTAAATTAAAAAGAAATAAAGAGTAAAGCAGGTAACGACCTTATTTTGTAATAATTGCATTATTTTAACAAACATTTATGATAGTTCCCATTTCCAATGGGAATTTATGGACATTATTCTGAGATTATCACACAATCCAAGGAAAACTTAAACAACCATCAGCAAGAATGGAGGAACCAAGCCAACTCTGCAGCAGGAATTCTGTTTGTTTGTTTGTTTGTTTGAGATGGAGTTTCGCTCTGTCACCCAGGCTGGAGTGCAGTGGCCTGATCTCAGCTCACTGAAACCTCCGTCTCCCAGGTTCAAGTGACTCTCCTGCCTCAGCCTCCCAGGTAGCTGAGATTACAGGCATGTGCTACCACACCAGGCTAACTTTGGATGACTAAATGGAGATGTTGGTAAGCACTTGGACACGTAGGTCTGGAACTTGAGAAAGCAATAGGGGTGAGTGCGTTGGAAAAAAGAAAGGACCTATGACTCAGGTCTCATACAGACTGCCTTTCCCTGCCTTCATTGCCGCTCCACAGCTGGCCCTTTCTCGACTTGAACTTCAGGGCCTGTCACAACACATAATCTTTGCATTTAGTATGTAGTATTGGTAGAACACTGAAGTAAAGGGGCAAGGTGGGAGGAGGACAATTGATTATAGAAGGTTCTAAACACTACTTTGTCATATCTATTTCTATGAAGATGGTAAGACACCATGTAAGCATCAGAAAGACAAAATCAAGTAATAGGCCCAGCATTCCACCTCAGGTGTTGCTTCCTGGCAGCTTTTTTTCCCCCCATATGACCCTGGTTCTCTGGTCAAACATAATTGGTCCAGGAGTAGCACCTGACCCTAGCTGAACCAATCTGAGACTCTCTAGAGAATTTAAACTGAAAGACACATTGATCACAGCACTCTGGAAGGAGAATCAAAGGATTCCTGGCTGGGCGCAGTGGCTCATGCCTGAAATCCTAGCACTTTGGGAGGCCGAGGCGGGCAGATCACCTGAGGTCAGGAATTCGAGACCAGCCTGGCCAACATCGTGAAACGCCATCTCTACTAAAAATA
>NW_012100309.1:229590-255460 GCF_000951045.1 Mandrillus leucophaeus | reverse complement strand
ATATATAAACCTCAGGTTTTAGAAATAATTAAGTGGGAATCATCCTTCTTGCTGTACAAGTGTCTGATTGTTAAGCCTCTGAAACCTTCCAATTTATAACAGCACAAAAGATGGTTTTGAATATTTGAATCATTTTCTGCTTAAATTTTTAAACCTGGTTTGAATTTAGTGCTGGTAGGAGAATGTTTGTGCTAACTTGTCCTTAATAAGTGCTTCCAAATGATCAGTATCAGCCTCCAAATCTACAAACACCTCCATTAATCTGTTATTTGACATGACATGTAGAAGGAAATGACAGCAGACTCAGAAAAGATATTTAAAGCATCTAAGCCCTTATGGAATAGAAGTGTGTCATCTATTTTATCCAAACCCTCAGGGAATAAGTGATTTTGTTTTTGTTTAAGTATGTTTACCGTAATCTACTGCCAACATTTTAAAATTAAGGATTTCCTCTCATCACTAAAAGGTAACACCCTAGTTTGCTCACTAAAAATCTGCACCTTCACATCTAGATTCCACGCGCTTATGAACAGTCTCAATTGTAACAGTTTTAAAATAATTTGATATTTTCAAAAAAGTAGGTACCTGCAATTAATTATGACAGTGATTTTTAGCATATGTTTATTGCAAAATGAAATACATTCAGAAATGTTTAAAGAACAACGCAAGATAAAATGAAAAGTTACCGACTAAACACTAATTGTCACCACCATACAGGTTAGGAAATAGAGCATTGCTAGCAACCTAAGAACCTCCCATCCTGTGCCTTCCTTCTAGACTCATTCTCCTCCCCTAAACTTAACCATTATTATGACTACATGATAACCACTTTCTTGATTTTGTTATGGTGTTTTTTACCACCTACATACATACCTCTTGTACTAGTCTGTTCTCACGCTGCTAATAAAGACATACTTGAGACTGGGTAATTTATAAAAGAAAGAGGTTTAATGGACTCACAGTTTCACATGACTGGGGAAGCCTCATAACCATGGCGGAAGGCAAAGGAAAAGCAAAGGCATATCTTACATGGCAGCAGGCAAGAGGGCATGTGCATGTGCAGGGGAGCTCCCTTTATAAAACCATCAGATCTCATGAGACTTATTCACTATCATAAGAACACCATGGGAAAAACCCACCCCCATGATTCAGTTACCTCCCATCGGGTCTCTCCCATGACATGTGGGAATTATGGGAGCTACTATTCAAGATGAGATCTGGGAGGGGACACCATATCACCCCTGTTTCTGAACTATATAATGAGCTATATAATGAACGTATACTAATAGTTTTCTTTCGTATCTTAATACTTTTGGTCGACATTGTGGTTATGAGGTTTATTCATGTTTACAGGTACTTGTGCTTTGTTTGCAATGCTGAGTAATATTCCAGTATAAGAACACACTACTTTAAAAAATTATCTTTTTGATAATTATCATTCTGTGAGATTTTATAAGTTTTTCTGCCTTTAGAAATCAGCTACTTTTTATTACTTTACACAAATTTTAAAAGATGGCAGGCAAGATCGAGTCTCTCACTAAAAAGCTCACTGAAGATATTGTTAGGCCTGATGCTTTGCAGAGGAATTCTTGAACCAGCAGAGCATTTACACCTTATGTACAGCAAGTAATTACTGAGCATAGTTTCTGCAGGCTTTGTTCCTGTTAAACCGTCACTACAGCTGTGAAACAGGTGCACAAATGTATTTTTCTTTTTTAAACCATTGAAAAGAGTATTCCTGCCTTCACCTACTTCTCAGTAGGTGGTCCTGAGACTTAAAACACTGCCGCAAATAAATTATATCCTTCTCACTGAATTCTACTCATTAGAAATGGCTCCTTTCCAGAATTAATCCACAAAACAATTGCCATTTTCTAACATTGTGGAGTTGAATGATCTACTACTTGGTACTTGGGCAAAAGTGAATGAGTAAAACTGTGAGAGAATTTGGGTGACATCCTACTGAGAACACTAATCAAACTCTGGAACAAAGAAATTTTACAAACTTAGCAGCAAAGGCATAAAACATGTTTGATTACCTAAAAATGTTAAATTCCATATTATATATATAAGGTGCGTCTACAACAATAGCTTACACTGTATATTATGTAAGGAGAAAATTTTAAATCAATTCATAAAAACACTAAATAGGCCAGGCATGGTGGCGCATGCCCGTAATCCCAATGCTTTGAGAGGACAAGGCAGAATGATCACTTGAAGCCAGGAGTTCAAGACCAGCCTGGGCAACATAATGAGACCACATCTCTACAAAAGAAAAATGTAAAAATTAGCCAGGCATGGTGGCACTGACCTGGTAGTCCTAGCTACTTAGGAGGCTGAGGCGGGAGGAACACTTGAGCCCAGGAATTCAAGGTTGCAATGAGGAAAACAGCAAAATGTTTTATATTTAGGTAACTAGAATGTCTTACAAACTGAGTTTTAATCCCACCTAAATATTTGGAAAGCATTTTCACTCTGAGCTGGCCAATTCCCTCTGCAAAGGCTAAACAGACCCATCTCAGGCCTGATTGACTGAGCACAGTGATTTCCAAAGCAGGAAACAATCTGACTGGGACATATCAACATCTGATACGGCAATTTCCTTTTCTGAATGCATGTATTTGTATTAAACTGGGGAACATTTCTGTACCTGGTTTGTTAGCTAGAAAACCATGCTCTTTGGTAGTGTTTTCACAGTTGGGTAGCATTAAACGAGTGCAAGTATGAGCTGTACAGAGCACTATTTCAACTTGTTCTTTTTTCTCATCTCAGTATTTTTGGATAATCAAAAAATGTTTATGGTATAATCAAAATTGAATTTCATCCCAAGGAATAAATAACCACAGAAATTCTATAGGTTTGTCATTAAACATATACCCAAACAGTGAAATGAAATTGATTATATATTAGAATGGGTATTTCAGAAACTCCAAACCACTAAGCATGAATGATGTTATTTGTAGATTAAATTCTCTTTTTTATTCCAAGACTGAAGATAAACATAGTATAGTGTTTGAAGGATTTTGTAAGACAAGCAAACTGAAGATTAAGATAAATAATAATAGGAGAACAGCACCATCTCTTCCCTTTTAAAAATACATATTTAACAACTGAACTTATACCAGAAGCAAAAATATTTTGAATTATTGAAGAGCTCAAATTCAAACTGCCAAGATAATGACATGTAAACCCTCATAGGTATGATATTTTCATAAGCAATCTCAACCATAGGATTAAATTTTGCCTTAATCCAAAATTTACCTTAACCATTTATTTTACACACACACACACACACACACACACACTCTCTCTCTCTCTCTCACATATAACAGTATAGAATAATGCATATAATGTATATATTAAACTTGGTAGATGAGAATTTTTCTTTATTTAAATATTTCTCTCACTCTGATTAATAACTTTCAAATATTAAAACATTACATTGGCCAGGTGTGGTGGCTCATGACTATATTCCTAGCACTTTGGGAGGCCTAGTTCAGAAGATTGCTTGAGCTCAGGAGTTGAACACCAGCCTAAGCAACAAAGCGAGACTTCGTCTCTACAAAAACTAAGAAAATGAGATGGGCATGGTGGTGCATACCTGTGATCCCAGCTACATGGGAGGTTGAAGCAGGAGGATTACTTGAGCCTAGGAGGTAGCTGCAGTCGACTGTGATCATGCCACTGCACTCCAGCCTGGGCGACAGAGTGAGACCCTGGTCTCAAAAAAAAAAAAAAAAAGAACTTTAAAGCATTAAATTTGTAATTTCAGTGACTGACTTATAAGGGATAATTCATTCTGGACTTTTGCACAAAACAGTATCACTAAAGTAAAAGACAAAATCATTTATTAATAAAAGGATATATTTTATCAAATACAGTAAGTCACCACGTACTGAAGAATATGGAGATAATTTTATTCATATGAGAAAAAGCAAACTGTGAGCCAGATAACATGTGCTAATGATGTGGGAAAATAAGCAAAGTTAGGTCATCTAATAAAGCTAAATTAAGTTGGATAATTATTACCTAGTTTATTTCTGAGCAGACAACCCACACCATAAATATGAAATGGTTAAGCAGCATGGACACAGTGCTGTTTCTGTAGGAAAGCTAGGAGTGAATGCAGTTGTTGGTTGACTTGCCCTTCTTAAGCAGCGTACCAGGCTTCCCTTTTCTACAGTTAAAGTCAATGGAGAATTGTCTGTGAGTGTGCGGATGCATCATCTCTCAGTACAGGAAGGTGCTCTTGTCTCTGGTCAAATTCTCACTAAGGTATTGTTGAAACCCCAAAGAAGAGGAACTCAATCAACGGACGTCTTATTTCAGTGTCACAAAGAGCTGGTAATCTAGCTTGTTGGCTTCCACATCCAGATTTGCCAATTATTTGCTCTGTGATAAAACACTTAGCTCTCATTTCAGCAGTCTAAAATAAGGAAGCTCTGCTGCAAGGATGGTTGTAGGTTTAATTAATCTTAAGGAGCTCTGAAATCCCTGTCTACATGGTTAAATAAATAATACATGAAGGATTCTGGTCTTCTAGAAAGGGAAAAATAGGCTAGAAAAGTCTTGCCATAATGAACACACGCCACAAATGTGATTAACTAAGGGTTACTTGCAAAAATTAAAAAGAAGGTAAATTAGCTTAGAAAGCAACCCTGACAAAATATAACCACCTAATGGTCAGCATTGTTTTGGTCATTTTAAATGTGAGAAACTGTCAGTACCTGAAGAATTGGAAGGAGGGAGTAACATGTTGTTTGAAGGGAAATAATATAAGTAATGCCACTTATTCAGAACTTACTGTATTATAGGCATTTTCTGGGAGCAGTGTATACATATTATTTTATGTAATCATTACAACACCCTTGAAAGATGGGTGTTATTTTCTGAACCAATGAGCACTATGAGTTTCCTTAACTTGCCCAAGTTGATGAGCTATTAAGGGGCAGAGTCAGCATTTAAACCCAGATGTGCTGTGACTCTGAACCTATAATTGTCACTCTAGGTTACAGGGGGATGAACTAGACTGAGTTTCAATACTATTCCAACAGGAGGACTTGCCTGATAGTGGCTATGCACAAAGAAGATAATTAATTCCCTGGAAGCTTTATCCAGTGAGGTTTTGCTTATCTCTTAGGATGAACTAATAAGAAGCTGTTCATAAGTGGAGAGCCCTAGAAAATTCCAAAAGACATAGAGTCATTTCGCGGAAAATACTGGACTTTATATGAACAATCCTAAGAAAAAGATGAAACTCATTCGATGGCTCATGTTGCACAAACTGCTTATGAGGAACAAAATTATATTTACCACAGTCACTGGAAGAAGATGGTTGTTAGTTTACTGTACAATAAAAAAGTTATCAGTGATGATTTAAAAACATATAGGTATTTCTTGGTGTCCATATGTTTTATGCTATGTCTTACTTTATAGTACGGGTCTTAAGCTATAGTCCCAAAATGAGTAACTGACATTTCATTGAGTGAAATTAATTCCACTTTGTTGTAGTATTTTTAAAAACTTAAGTGCAATAAATATTTACCAAATGACAAATTTCCTAGAAGAAATTCTGAAAACTTTTTTTTACATATTTTAAAAAAATGGATAAATATTATAATACCAAAAAATAAATATGAAACTGAAGGACTTTCTGGCATGAAAGTAATTGTTTGGAAAGCACATCCTTTATTATGGTACAGATGGAGAAGGAAAGAGTGTTCTTAAATAAAAGTGATTTTTAAATGTAAAATAATTAACAATCAGTGTCAGGTAGTAGAAGGAGCAGGATACCTGGGTTTTAGTTCTAGTTCTTTCACCAACTACATCTTGGATTAGTTGCAAAAACAAAGGGGTTGAACTTGATGGTCTCAAGTGTCTTGTGCAGCTCAGAATTCAATATGTCTATATTTCCTAAGAGCAAGATGAATAGCTCACACAATATTTTCTCAAGCAAGGGTAGAATCATTATGGCTTTGAGTCATTGAAATGTTCCCTGGACAAGCTACTCTGGAGGTACCATATGAGATCTTTCCTTGGCTCAGTGTGTAGAGATGATGTAATGTTTTAAAAGGCCCCACCTTGTTTGGTGAAATCACTCTATCATGGAGTACTGGCCTGACAGCTCTGAGAAGAGTTGCCAAAGTGGGCTGCAATATGAGGTTTTAAAGTTCTATTATCATGCTGCAAGAGGAGTTTGGAAAAAATCAACATTCCAATATATTGAGAATGAAAAATATTACGATCTACCGCCATTTGTGGCACTTACTATGGCAGGGTCTGTTCTGTGTAAAACATGCAATCAAGCAGATAAAGTTTTATAAGCTTATGAAGGAACTTCATCAAGGAAGAGAGAAGTCCCAACAATCTCACTACCCTTATCATCTGCATTTACACAATGAGTTTCTTTAGGGAAACCATCTTGAAGCTTCTTCCAAGTAATGTGGAAAGGTTGGCACTTAGCCATGGTTAAAGAATCAACAAGGTTTTCTATGTGGGTGGGGGAAATTGCTTTGCTACACAGACAACAGGAATATTCTCTCAATGTAATGATAGGATAAACAGAAGTAAATAAGCTTCTCACTTTTTGGCACTCCCTCTCTCTCTTCCCCATCGTCTCTTTTTCTTACCTGTATTGTTTTAAAACCAAGAGGTATATGAAAGAACAACAGATCAAAGAGACACATAGGTGTCCTTGCTTAGCTTTTGCTCAAACTTTGATTTTTTTCTCTTTGAAGTCATAAGTCAGTTTTTTCCCTTTTAAAGATTTGGGCAGTTAATTTTCAGTTTAGAAATCTAGACCAGGTAATCATCATTTATGGTTCATAGGCCAGATATATTGCATGTTTCCTAACTTTACCATCCCCAATAAATCAGCAAAAAATGAGGCATATTTATCCTTGCAATATCTATCTGTAGATCATAAACCCAGCTCATACACCAAGAACTATGCTAGGTACTGAGGGTACAAAGCCTAAAAAAATGATTATGGATCTTATCGTTAAATCAAAATCGATGACTAATGGATGTAGATATAAAGCTGATTTTTCTTCAACAACCCAATCAAAACATCTCTCACATGATCACTGTATATCATCAGGCTCAATTACTTAATCTATTGAGGTCACTGCTACAAATAATTTTCAAAAAGCTATTTTGATAATAGTCTTCAAAATTGGCATTACATTTTAAAATGTTTACTATTCATCAAATCTTCACCCTTGAAAGTAAGTTTAATTTTGGGGGTAAAACTGAAGCCATTGAGCCAAGTCTTATAAATAAGGATTGCTTGTAATAAGGATTGCAGTAAGTCAAACTGAGATATGTCTCTAAAGTAATAAGACTAATTCTGATATGAGGCTTGTGGAAAGTAGAGGAGAGATGATAGGGGAAGCACATTGCAACAACAATTTGCTTGGTTAACAACCCTGAAAGGCTGATCAACTAGATCGCTAACTGAGGGTACAAGAGATTTGAATAATTTGCTTATTGTGAACTCAGTAGAACGAATAGTAGAATCCATAGTAGAGCTTTTATGTGAGGATGTACTCACTGAGATGGAGCAATCACTGCTTGTCTGGGCTGGACTAACCAAAATGGCAGGTTTTATAGTGAAACACAGATGAAAGACTAAAATGATGGATTATGTTAATGAAGAGGAAGGTTCTGTGTATCTTTAGATTAAATGAATATTATAAAATTTCAGTTTTACTGAAAGGGTTGACAACAAAAGCATTTTGCTAAAATCAAAATAAATGATGTATTCTAATTATATTAAATGATAAAGAGAAATAGAGGTGGCACTATTCCCTTTCACATTTGTTGCAAAATTGGGATTCATAAAGTAATTAAAAGCAATTGTTCATAAACATCATTCAACTTTTCCTCACTATCATCCCTTTTAAAAACTGGAATTTCTGTGCAAGGTATTATTTACAGAGTCCTTTTATAAGAAGGATTTTATAAAATTATATAATAGATACATTTATATTCATCTATTCAAATTAAATACTTGAGATACTTTTGGGATGATGCAGCTTAAGTTGGCATGGCATTTTTTCAGTTTTCAAATAACTTTCATAGTAATTTGAAATAGAGACAGGAAGATGTATCAGTCAGTGTTCTCCAGAGAGAAAGAAACAATAGGGGATATATATATAAAAAAAAAATATGGAATATATATATGTGTGTGTGTATATATACATATATATATATATATATAGAGAGAGAGAGAGAGAGAGAATTGGCTTATGCAGTTGTTGGGGCTGGCAAGTCTGAAGTTTCCAGGACAGGCCCGCAGGCTGGAAACTCAGGCAGAATTTCTGTATCTTAACGCAGAATTCCTTCTTCTCAGGGAAATCTCAGTTTCTGCTCTTAAGGCCTTCAATGGATTGGATGAAGCCCACACATATTATCAAGGGTAATCTTTTTTACTTAAAGCCAACTGAATAAAAATCTTAATCATATCTATAAAATACCCTCACAGGTTTTTTGCCCCCATTTGTCAAATAAGAACACAGAG
The DNA here is from genome assembly GCF_000951045.1 of Mandrillus leucophaeus. Taxonomy (NCBI): domain Eukaryota; kingdom Metazoa; phylum Chordata; class Mammalia; order Primates; family Cercopithecidae; genus Mandrillus; species Mandrillus leucophaeus. Next base: position 246,939 of record NW_012100309.1, on the reverse strand, counting down.
GCTCAGTTAAGTTAAGCAATCTGATTAAGTCACCCATCTAGGAACTGACAGAAGCCAAGTTGGAGTTCATATTCTGCCTCCCAGGTCAGGATTTCACCAACTCCATTCTATCACCCCTCTTGAATGTTTGCAGTGGGGCCTATAGCTCTTAGTTTTAAATTGGATAATTATTTCCTTAATTACAATGAATTTTTAAAAATGTTTTGTGATTATTTAGCTAGCATAAAATGTTTGTTCTTGATTGAAAACGTTATCTTCTTGGTTTGTGTCATTTATTCTTTCATTTAGTCATTTCACTTGAGCTACATGAATCAAAATGGTTCAATAGAGCCTATTGTTCTACTTGTCACATAGAGAATTACTTTGGTGCAATGGTATCCTCTAAGTATACTACCAGACAAGGGAGCCCAGAGGTCCTGGAACAGAAAGGTTCACAGACACAATAAAGATGCTCAAATTACAGTTTATTAAATCACACAGTGTGACAAAACCTGGGAAAAGAGATGGAGTGGGTTAACACACTTAGAACAGGTTATAAGTGGGGGTACCACACTAACCTGAATCCCTTATGCAGAATTCATATGTCCTGTCTCTCTCTTTGCTGCATCAAGTTTCCCAGCTTTTGACGTGTCTATGAGGATCATAGTTTAGACCTGAGTAAGCAGCCCACCAGTGGGAGATGTTCAGGGCCAATACACACTTGATCTATTAGAAAATGCAGGGGCAAGTGCACCAGACCTATTAGCCTGCTGAGCCTGGTTTTTATCTGTGTTTCTTGAGTTAACAGCATGTGGGGCTGGGTGCATTGGCTCACGCCTGTAATCCCAGCACTTTGGGATGCCAAGGCAAGTGGATCACAAGGTTAGGAGATGGAGACCGTCCTGGCCAACATGGTGAAACCCCATCTCTACTAAAAATACAAAAATTAGCTAGGCGTTGTGGCACGCACCTGTAATCCCAGGTAATCGGGAGGCTGAGGCAGGAGAATCACTTGAACCAGGGAGGTGGAGGTTGCAATGAGCTGAGATCACGCCACTGCACTCCAGCCTGGGTGACAGACTGAGACTCTGTCACAAAATAAAATAAAAAAAAGAGCATGTGGGACCAGAATAGGATCATATGTTCTCATGGCCCAGCTATATCATGATCATGAATTGGTCTTTATATGTCTTTCTATCTTTAAGTAACATTTTCCCACCATATTTTTACTAACTATCTTTGGCAGGTCTTAGAGACTACTAATTTACTCTTGATATTTTCATGTTATGATTTTTCCTGTCTTTACATGCTACTGTTTACTCATTATCTATCCTTAACACATTCTGTGCGCTTCACCTCTAAATCATAAGCTCATAGTTTAATTACTGTGTATACTCTATGCTTTTTATGAGTTTCACCCTTACCACTTGTTCTCTTGTCTTTTATAAGCATTATTAAATATTCTCAAATAATTTACACATTACAGTACTGGAAGAAATAATAACTTTTATAAAACTGAATATCAATAGAAAGTCTTAAGAATAAATCATAAATTACAATGTCACTATCAAATTTTACTGATAGCATCAAATCAAATTAGATTTTTATAATGAGGAGGGCATGTACCACTGGACTAGCAGAGGACATGAAGGCCTGCCTTTGAGATTTACTTCTGGAGAATCCAAATGATAAATATAACTTCTCATGAATTAATCCAATTTCTCAGATCCTTAGTTTTGAAAGTGAAGTATTATGACTGTAAATACAGAGATCTTTCTATCATATGACTTGAAACCAAACACAAAAATAAACATGAACTGGATATGGTCTTTGAGTTTGAGTAGCTCCAAGTAGAGAGGGAAGGGAACCCATAAATAAGTAATTAATATCAGAATGAACAATGTCACAAAATCATGGAAGAGGAAATACCACTCCTAGCCGAATAGCAAAAACCTCCTAAGTGGAGTCATTGAAGTTGGATTTGATAAATAGAAGTTTGCAAGGTGGTTAGCTGAGAAGGAGAAAAGACAGTACAAACTATGCAAGACAGATATGAAGGAATAAAAGAGCATAGCATGGAAAAGGCATGGGGCAAGTTTGGAATGGCTGCAGTGTAGGTTTTCTTAAAATTAGAAGATGAATACATATGGAAAGGAAACTTGTGTCCGTAACAGAGAGGGCCCCACAGGACTTTGTTAAGGGGTTTGTACTTTATCTTAAGATAGTGATGAATTATAAAAGAGGTTTTGACATAATCAGATTTGTCTCCCCAGATATCATCCAATTTGGGTCAGACAGTTCAGATTCTGATCTTGGTTTTGACCTCAGGCTTCGGGTAACTATTGTTTCCTGTTCTGTCTAACAAGCACCCATGATTCATCAGTGACATTTTTTCTTTTTTTTTTTTGAGATGAAGTCTCGCCCTGTTGCCCAGGCTGGAGTGCAATGGCATGATCTCGGCTCAATTTAATATCCGCCTCTCAGTTTCAAAAGATTCTCCCACCTCAGCCTCCTGAGTACCTGGGATTATAGGTGCACACCCAGCTACTTCTTGTATTTTTAGTAGAGACAGGGAGGGTTTCATCATGTTGGCCAGGATGGTCTCGATCTCCTGACCTCAGAATCTGCCTGCCTCGACCTCCCAAAGTGCTGGGATTTCAGGCATGAGCCACTGCGTCTGGCCTAATAACATCTTTTTATAGTCCCCAGCCAGCATTCCATTTCCTCCTTCAATCACACATAAAGCAACACACTTCGTACTTTTTGGTTATACTCCAGGTTGAAGTTTTCCCTTGTATCTATGTGTGCAAATGTCAACTATCTCTTTACAAAGACTGAGTCTGATTCTTTCCATGAAGTTCTCTTGAATTGAAAAAAATTTTGTAGAGTATCAGCTTAGAAATCATAGTTCCACTTCCTCATTCCATTCTATACTGATTCTCTATAACAATTTGGAAAATGTCTTTCATTATTTAGTTCTTAGTTATATCTTATGCACAGTTCCCTTATAGTTTTACTTGTAAGTCTTATTGCCTGGAAGATATTTTTTTTAATAACTACATGCATTTAGTGTATTCATTTAATTTTAATAGCAAAACTCTAAGAAATAATATCACTAACTTCTTATGCAGCTGAAAATAGCAAACCATGGATTTTTATAAGAGTAATTATAGGAATTAAGACATACAATCAAGGGTACAGAAAACAAATGGCTGACTTTAGTTATTCTTGTGAAAATTGTTGTGGAATATGGCTTAAAATAGAAAACAAGAAAGAAACAGACTTCTGGTAACAGATTAAATTAATTGACCTCCAAATTGTAGGCACTTCTGTTCATTTCTGAAAAGACTGTTTTATCTCCCGCCTGAACACATTGAAACTCTCCTTTTGTTGTGAATGACATGTATTCAGCTGCCATTCAGGGATAGAAAACACCCCTTTTGATTGGTACCTGGAAACTTTAGAGCTTCTGGACTGAACAAAAGAGTTTTTTACGAATACAAAGGTTCAAATGTCTGTGTTATCTCTCAACTCTTCAGGAAGCAACTACTACTCTACCAGGGACTTATTTTTAATGCTTGAAACCTGTTAATGAAATATGAAGAATTATATAGAATTTGTTATGATTAAAACTTCATTCTGCATTAGCTTTATTCACTAGTGAGATGTGCCAAAGCAAATTTGATTTTAAGTTTTGAGTTAAAAAAAAATATTTAGACAACTTCAAATGGAAAAGAGTAAAACTGGAATATGAATTTGAAAGAGGTTTGTTTGTTTTTTTTTTTTTTTTTTTAGTAATACTTATTCAGTGCCTTATGTACATGACACTACTCTAGGTAATATACACAATTAAATTTTCAAAGAATCATGTGCAGTGGTTTTATAATTAAATCAATAAAAAGAACAGCCAACAATTCCAGATTCAACAATTTGAAGTATAGGGGAAAAATGTTTAGAGAAAGTAAAGAAAAGAGAGTAGTAAATTCAAGTACATAAACATCTTTTTTTTTTTTTTTTGAGATGGAGTCTTGCACTGTCACCCAGGCTGGAGTGCAGTGTTGTGATCTCCACTCACTGCAATCTCCACCTCCCGAGTTCAAGAGATTCTCCTGCCTCAGCCTCCCAAAGTGCTGGGATTACAGGCGTGAGCCACTGCACCTGGCTGTACATAAACATCTTAACTTCTATACAACATAAAGACCATGAGGCAGTTCAAAAACAACAAAATAAGAAAAATATTTACTGACAGAAACTCTGAGTGTATTTTACCATAACATTCTATTTTTTAAATTAACATCATCTTTTGAAAGTTTTACTCATACCTAAGGCTGTAGTTCATTTTTAAAAATTTCTCTACAACACCCTAGTGTACCATAATTTATTTATTTATTTGACTCTCAATTAATATTTAAGATGTTTCCAGATTGATGTTATTTAAGACTTACTCATATCTTTTGATCATTTTTCTATGTATAATTTTCTGGCTTTTTCTAGGTAATTTGTAAGAATATATTTTCTGTATTCTAATTCATTGTCCGTTTTATGTAAACAAATAACTTTCTCCAAGGTTTTGCTTATCTTCCCTTTTGATATTGTGGGGATTTTAAAATTTAACTTAGCAAAACTTTAAACATTTTATTTTGAGATAAAGGTAGATAAACTGATGGTGTGTTTTGATGGACAGAAGTTCATAATTGTAATGTAGCTTAATTTATCAACGTTTTCCTTTCTGATTACTACTATTTAGAGTCTTATTTTTAAAATCTTCTCTATTTGATATCATGAATACTATCTCTTTTCACCTAAAATGTTCATAATTTTGCCTTTTATATTACGGATTTGTTATTATTTTTTAGTATGATGTGAAATAGGGGTCCAATTTCACGCATTTTTAAAATGTTTTCTTCTCATTCACAGTTTTTCTAGAGCCACTTATGGGAAAGTTCCTCTATTCTTTGCTTAGCTCCTGGACCATCTCTGTCACAGATAAATGTCTATAAAATGTGAGTCTTTCTTTGAGGTCATATATTTCTTTCTCCTTGGTAAATATTTTTAACTGTTTTATCATACATGTTGCCACCAGGTAGAAAGGCAATTGACTATTTAACAATTACTTCTAGCTGACAACCTTGTTAATAGTAATACTTTATCTAAAGATTACCTTATGTTTTCAGTATCAACAATCAGCTCCAAGTAATGACAGTTTTATTTTTTTCTTTCCAATCTTGATAGATTTCTTTCTTTTTATGTCCTGATTACAGTGGCTAGGACCTCCAGAACAATGTTGAAAAGAAATGCCATTCATGTGCATCCTTTCTTATTTCTAACTTTAAAGGGAATACTTCCAATGTATCACTGTTGAGTATGATACTTGATGTATTTTGTGTCTGTGTGTGTGAAGCTATCTTTTCCAAAATTAAGGGAAGTTTCTTTCTATTTCATGGAAAGCATTTCTCAAGAATGGTTGCTAAATGCTGTATTTTGTGTTTGTATGTGTGAAGATATCTTTTACAAAATTAAGGGAAGTTTCTTTCTATTTCATGGAAAGCATTTCTCAAGAATGGTTGCTAAATGTAATAAAATGCTTTTTCTGCATCTATCATGATAATAGTAAGTTTTCCAAAAGATATTCTAATCAAACAAAACTATTCTTGTATAAACCAACTTTAATTTGATATATCACCCTTACTTATACATGGTAGGACTTAGTTTGCTATCTCATTTAGGAATTATTCTTTAGTCAGAAGGGAGATTCAGCCTATCAATTCTCTCTCTCTCTCTCTTTTTTTTGATATTCTTATCTGAATTTGCTATCAAGCTCATACCAATTTTATTAAAGAAGTTGGGGAGTGTTCTTCCTTTTTATACTATCTGTATAAAATAAAATAAAACAAAATAAAATATGTATTTATAAATCAAAATTATTTGTTCCTTAAATGATTGGTAGAACTCATAAAACTGGGCATAAAGTTTTCTTTATGGGACTATTTCAATCTAGTGATTTGATTTTGATTTTTTTTATTGCTACATTGTCATACAGATGTTCTATTTCTTGCCATATAATTTTATAGAGTTCTATTTTAGATTGGTAACTTGTATTTTTCTAAAGATTAATCTGTCTTACCTATATTTCAGTATTTCAAATTTCACACCATTAAGTTGTTTACAATATTTTAGATATATCTGCTATATATTTTTTGTTAGTTTATTAATTCCCAATTTTTAAAGTTGTGTCCTTTATCTTCTCTGTTAGAAGTTATCAATTATATTAATCAGGCCAGACGCGGTGGCTCACGCCTGTAATCCCAGAACCTTGGGATGCTGAGGCAAGTGGATCACCTGAGGTCAGGAGTTTGAGACCAGCTTGGTCAACATGGTGAAACTACGTCTCTACTAAAAATACAAAAAATTAGCCAGGCATGGTGTCACACGCCTGTAGTCCCAGGTACTCAGGAGGCTGAGGCATGAGAATCGCTTACACCCAGGAGGCAGAGGTTTCAGGGAGCTGAGATTGCACCCCTATATTCCAGCCTCGGTGACAGAGTGAGACCCTGTCTCAAAAAAAAAAAAAACTATGTTAATCATTCCAATTTTGTCTTTGTTAAAATTCTACATTTTCTCTTCTATTTTCATTTATGTCTTGTCTTACATTTATCATATCTTTTCTGTTACTTCTTTGAGTTTATTGTGTTGTTCTTTTTCTAATTTGTTAAATTAGATCCTTATGTCATTAATTCTCAACTTTTCTTCATTATAATAAACATTTAAATTTAAAATAAATTTACCTGTATAAATTATGATAAGTAGTATTTATATTACTTACATTACTCTTCTAAGTATAATGTTTTCAAATTTCTATTAGAAGTGTTTTTAAATTTCTAAATATTTGAAATTATTTAAATTATATTTTTGTTATTATTTTCTACTTAACTGCATTTTAATTAGAGAATGTGGTACTAGAATTTAATTCCATCCTGGCTTTTGAAATTCCAAAAATACACATTTGATTTTTTTTTTGTTTTAATTATGTTTACTTCTTTCTTTGCTCACCATTCCTCTCACAACACAGAAATTTCTGAGATCACTTTCCTCGCCTAAGTTTCTTTAGTGAGTTTCTTTTGTAATATCATCCCAAAAATATGATATTGAAAGTAGAGGAAAGAAAGCCCAGCTCACCTACAAATGAGTGACGCTTACATTGGCAGCTGCCCCAAAGAGCAATAATGGAAAGAAGATACTGGAATGACATCTACAAAATGCTGAGAAGAAATAACTGTTGTATTAATCCATTTTCATACTGCTATGAAGAAATACCTGAGACTGGGTAATTTACCAAAAAAAAAAGCTTTAATGGGCTCGCAGTTTCACATGGCTCAGGAGGCCTCACAATCATGGTGGAAAGTGAAGGAGGAGCAAAGACATGTCTTACATGGCAGCAGGCAAGAGAGTATGTGCAGGGAACTGCCCTTTATAAATTCATCAGATCTTGTGAGACTTATTCACTATCACAAGATAGTGTGATAGTGGAAAAAAGTACATATGGAAAAAACCTGCCTCCATAATTCAATTACCTCCCATGACATGTGGGGATTATGGGAATCACAACTCAAGATGAGATTTGGGTGGGGACACAGCCAAACCATATCAACTGTCAAATGTTGAATTTTATATTTCAGTGAAGCTGTCTTTCAAGGGAAAGGGGGAAAAAAAAGAAGAAAATATTTCCAACAAATAAACACTGGAAAAAATTACTACCAACAGGGGCAATATTTGAAAAGATAATGGATGATAATTTTCATGAATTATTGCAGACATACAATATTTAGATTCAGGAAGCCAAAAGATCATAAACAAGATAAATAAAAATCAATCCACAATTTTCTCATTCTCCCTAATCATTCTAGACCCTTGAATGAAACATACACAAGGTCTTCTCACTCTATCCTTCACATCTCTTAAGATCTCTTTAACTATATTTCATCCCTTTGTCTTTTTTTGTGCTATATTCTGTTATTCTTCTAGATCTATTTTCTAGGTCCATCTTTCTTTCTTCAGCTAGGTAAAATTTACTACTTAATCCATACACTGGGTTTTTAATATTAATTATTATAGCTACATTTCTAAACCTCTATTTGGTTCCTTTCAAAATCTGATTGGCCAGTTTCAATTGTCTTTTTTTCTGTCCTCCTATTTTCATTTCCATTTCCATTCCACCAAGGTGTTGAGAATGGGAAAAATTGGGAGTGTGGCTGTGATTTCCAATAAGAAACTATGTCTGTTCTGCCCTGGTAAACCTATTCTATTCCACTGGTAAACCTCTTGCATCATGAAGATATTGAAAGGCACTTTCCACAACAAAATGGAAATCTCTCCACTAATGGCATACATTTCTGTGATAGCAAAATGAAATTGTCAAACCTTTCTCTATTATATATGTGCCACCCAGATGTCAATATTTGTTTTGTTTTCTGCACGTGAGTAATTTCATTCAATACTCTCTACATCAGTAGTTTCACTTATTGCTCTTTGTGATATTAAGTGACATCTCCCTTTTACTATTTATAAAGTGAATTTCCTGTATTTCAGCATTTTTGGTTTGTTTGTTTGTAGTAGCTGGCTACTTGGGTTTCCCAACAAAGATGTGACTTACAAATATTTTGCTTCTAAAAATGTAACTTTCTGGAAAAGGCAAAACTATAGATAGTTTAAAAAGATGAGTGGTTGACAGGGGTTCAGGGAAAAGAAGGGAAGGATAGATAGAGGGAGTACAGGGGATTTTTAAGGCAGTAGAACAGTGCCATATGATACTGTGAACCCTGAATATCTGAGACAAGCCTTAGTTAATTTAGAAAGTTTGTTTCGCCAAGGTTGAGGACGTGCACCTTTGACACCAGCCTCAGGAGTTCCTGAGGACATGTACCCAAGGTGGTCAGAGCACAGTCTGGTTTTATATATTTTAGGGAGACATGAGACGTAAATCAACATATGTAAGATGAACTTGTCTTGGAAAGGCAGGACAACTTGAAGCAAAGGCAGAACAACTCAAAGCCAGGAGGGGACTTCTAGGTCATAGGTAGATAAGAGACAAAAGATTACATTCTTTTGAGTTTCTGATTAGCCTCTCCAAAGGAGGCAATCAGATATACATTTATCTCAGTTAGCAGAGGCGTGACTTTGAATAGAATGGGAGGCCGGTTGGCTCTAAGCAGTTCTCAGCTTGACTTTTCCCTTTAGCTTAGTGATTTTTGGGCCCCAAGATTTGTTTTTCTTTCACACACTGTAATGTGGATACATGTAATTGGACATTTGTCAAAATTCATACAAGGTATACCTCAGAGATATTGTGGGTTTGGTTCCAGAGCACTACAATAAGGTGAATATTGTAATAAAGTAAGTCACATAAATATTTTGGTTTTCCAGTGCATATAAATATTATATTTGGGCTGGGCATGGTGGCTAACGCTTGTAATCCCAGAACTTTGGGAGGCTGAGGCGGGCAGACCACTTGAGGCCAGGAGTTGGAGACCAGCCTGGCCAACATGGTGAAACCCCGTCTCTACTAAAAACTATGAAAAATTAGCTGGGCGTCACGGAGGGTGCCTGTAATCCCAGCTACTTGGGAGGCTGAGGCAGGAGAATCACTTGAACCCGGGAGGTAGAAGTTGCAGTGAGCCAAGATGGTGACATTGCACTCCAGCCTAGGCAACAAGAGTGAGACTCTGTCACACACACACAAAAAAGCTATGTTTGGCTGGGTGCAGTGGCTCATGCCTGTAATCTCAGCACTTTGGGAGGCCGAGGTGGGTGGATTACTTGAGCTCAGGAGTTTGAGACCACCCTGGGCAACATGGCAAAAACCCATCTCTAAAAAAGAACAAAAAAAATTACGAGGGTGTGGTGACACACACCTGCGGTCCCACCTATAGAGGGATGCCTGCAGGGGATGCTGAAGTGGGAGAACTGCTTGAGCCTGGGAGTTTGAGGCTGAAGTGAGTCGTGATCACACCGCTCCAAGCTGGGTGACAGTAAATCAATGAATAAATAAATTTTATGTTTTTCTGGATGTTGTGGCAAGTATCTGTACTCCCACTCCTACTCAAGAGGCTGAGGTGGGAGGATCACTTGAGTCTAGGAGTTCGAGGCCAAGAAAGTGAGTTGGTCTCTGAAAAAAATTATTTTTACACTATACTATTGTCTATTAAATGTGTAAAAGCATTATGTCTAAAAAAATGTACATACCTTAATTTAAAAATATTTTATTGCTGGGCACAGTGATACATACCTGTAATCCCAGTTTCTCCAGAAAATTGCTTGAAGTCTAGGTGTTCAAGGATGCAATATGCTATGATTGCACCTGTGAATAGCCACTGCACCAACCTGTGCAACACAGCAAGACTTCATCTGTAAAGCAAAAACAATAACAAATAAATAAATAAATAAATAAATAAATAAAAAAAACTCTATTGGTAAAAAATGTCAACAGTCCTCTGACCCTTCAGTATGTTATGATCCTTTTGCTGGTGGAGGGTCTTGCCTTGGTGTTGAGGGCTGCCAACTGATCACACTGGTGGCTGCTGAAGGTTAGGGTGGCTGTAACAATTGCTTAAAATAAGACAACAATGAAGTTTGTCACAATGACTTTTCCTTTCATGAAAGATTTATCTGTACCTTGTAATGCTATTCAATAGTTTTTTACCCACGGTAGAACTTTCAAAATTGAAGTCAATTCTCTCACACCCTGCTGCTGCTTTATCAACTAAGTTTATGTAATATTATAAATCCTTTGTTGTCTTTTCAATAGTGCTCACAGTATCTTCACTGTCTTTACTTATCTATAAGAAGCAACTCTTCATCCATTAAATTTTTATCATGAGATTGCAGCAATTCACTCACATCTTCAGGCTCCACTTCACATTTTAGTTCTTTTCTATTTTTACCTTATCTGCAGTAACCTCCCCCACTGAAACCTTAAACTCCTGAAAATCATCCAAAGTCCTGTCGATGTTAATATTTTGACGTCCTCCCATGAGTCATGAATATCCTTAATGGCATCTAGAATGGTGAATCCTTTCCAGAAGATTTTCAGTTTACTTTACCTAGATTCATCTGAGGAATTACTATCTATGACAACTATAGCCTTACAAAACGTATTTCTTAAATAATAAGACTTAAAAGTCAAAATTACTCCTTGATCCAGGGTTTCAGAATGAATCTTGTGTTAACAGGCATAAAAATATTAATCTCCTTGTATATCTTCACCGGTGCTTTTGGGTGATCATGTGCATTATCAGTGAGCAGTAATACTGTGTAAAGAACCTTTTTCTGACTAGTAGGTCTTAATAGTGGGCTAAAATATTCAGTAAACCATGCTGCAAACCAATGTGCTGTCATCTAGGCTTTCTTGTTCCATTTACAGAACACAGGCAGAATCAATTTAGTATAATTCTAAAGGGCCCTAGGATTTTTGAAATGGTAGATGAATGTTGACTCCAAATTAAAGTCACCAGCTGCATTAGTCCCTAACAAGACAGTCAGCTTGTCCTTTGAAGTCTTGAAGCTAGGGATTGACTTCTCTCTGGCTATGACAGTCCTAGATGACATCTTCCAATAGAAAGCTGTTTCATCTACATTGAAAATCTGTTGTTTAGTGTAGCCACCTTCATCAATTATCTTAGTTAAATCTGGATAACTTGCAGAGGCTTCTACATCAACACTTGCTGCTTTGCCTTGCACTTTTACATTATAGAAATGGTTTCTTTCCTTAAACCTCATGAACCAACCTCTGCCAGCCTCCAAATTTTCCTCTGCAGCTTCCTCACCTCTCTCAGCCTTCATAGAATTAAAAAGGAATTTGGGCCTTGCTCTGGATTAGGCTTTGGCTTAAGATAGTATTGTGGCTGGTTTGATCTTTTAGCCAGACCATTGAAACTTTCTCTATATATGCGATAAGGCTTATATGAAGCAATAAGACTGTTTCACTTTCTATTTGTGTGTTCACTGGAGTAGTGCTTTCAATTTCCCTCAAGAACTTTTTCTTTGCATTAATAACTTGGCTAACTATTTGGTGCAGGAGGCTTAACATTTGGCCTGTCTTGGCTTCCAACATGCCTTCCTCACTAAACTTAAGCATTTTTAGCTCTTGATTTAAAATGAGAGATATGCGACTCATTATTTCACTTGAATGCTTAGAAGCCATTTTAGGGTTATCAACTGGGGTAATTTCAATGTTGTGTCTCAGGTAACAGAGAGGTCTGAAGAGAGGGACAGATGTGGGGGAGTGACCAGTCAGTGGAACTGTCAGAACACACAACATTTACCGATTGAACCCGCAGTCTTATATTGATGTGGTTTGTGGCAGCCCCCAAACAATTACAATAATAACATCAAAGATCACTGATCACAGATCAGTGTAACACATGTAATAATAATGACTCCTTCCACTGCCCAAGATGCCAAAATGAAAGAAGGCCAAGAGGAGGAAGGTGGCTCCGGACCCTGCTATTGGGAAGAAGCAGGAGGCCGAGAAACGTGTGAATCCCGTTTGAGAAAAGGCCTAAGAATTTTGGCATTGGACAGGACATCAGCCTAAAAGGGACCTCACCCGCTTTGTCAAATGGCCCAGCTGTATCAGTTTGCAGTGGCAAAGAGCTATCCTCTATAACCCGCTAAAAGTGCCTCCTGTGATTAACCAGTTCACACAGGCCTTGGAGCGCCAAACAGCGACACAACTGCTTAAGCTGGCCGAGTACAGACCAGAGGCAAAGCAAGAGAACAAGCAGAGGCTGTTGGCCCAGGCTAAGAAGAAAGCTGCTGGCAAAGGGGACGTCCCCACTAAGAGACCACCTTCCTTTGAGCAGGAGTTAACACTATCACTACGCTGGTGGAGAACAAGAAGACTCAGCTGGTGGTGACTGCAAACGACTTGTATCCCATGGAGCTGGTTGTCTTCCTGCCTACTGTGTGTCACAAAATGGGGGTCCCTGACTGCATTATCAAGGGGAAGGCAAGACTGGGACACTTAGTCCACAGGAAGACCTGCACCACTGTTGCCTTCACACACGTTAAGTCGGAAGACAAAGGAGCTTTGGCTCAGCTGGTGGAAGCTATCAGGACCAATTACAATGAGAAATATAATGAGAGTCACCATCACGGGGAAGGCAATGTGCTGGGTCCCACATCTGTGGTTTACATTGCCATGCTGGAAAAGGCAAAGGCTAAAGAACTTGCCACCAAACTGGATTAAATGTATGCTGTTGAGTTTTCTGTATGTGAAAATAATTAAAAATAATACAAACTCTCAAAAACTAATAATGAAAAGGCTTTGAAATATTGGGAGAATTACCAAAACCTGACACAGAGACATGAAGTGAGCACAGGCTGTTGGAAAAATGGTGCCAATAGACTTGCTTGACACAGGGTTGCCAGAAACCCTCAATTTGTAAAAAATGCAGTATCTGTGAAGCACAATAAAGTGAAGTACAAAAAATGATGTATGCCTGTACAATACAAAGAATTAATACTAATGTTAATGGACTTCAGTTAAAAATAATGTATTAACATCGTTTTATCAGTTGTAACAAATGTACCACTAATGAAAGATATTACTAATAGGAGGAACTAGAATGTTGAGCGAGTATATGAGAACTTGGTTCTTTCCACTCAATTTTCTGTAAACCTAAAACTGCTCAAAAAATAAAGTCAATTAGTTTTTTTTTTTAAAGCCAACTTTGAATTTAAGTTGCTCTGAAGTTCTGCTTGCTGCTTTACCTCTAGATAGAAAATACTTCAATTTAATAGTAGAAAGCATCCATGTTGCTTTTTCTGTGAAAATCTGATTTTTTTTTTTTAATCAGAGAGGTTATCATTCTTTTTTTGAAAGTGTGATGAATTTTATAACAGATTATGCACTGGTATGTAGATATAAATTGATAGGAGAAATAGTACAACTTACTTTTCCTATATTCATCATCAAAATTCCTATTCTTTTAAAATTTTGACTGCTTGTGTGGTTACCACACTCTCAGATTAATTTGTCCCAGCATGTAAAGACTCCCATGCTAAAAGTAAGTATTTTGGAAAATGTCATTTCTACTTTTTCTCTTTTAAGGCCTGTGTGAAACATATTTCTTCTAGAAAATGTTCTCTGACACTATACTTTACTAAATTACTGCCTAATGTTCTGAATTGTGCTCACTCTTCTCTCTGACTTCTCTTTGCAGCCAATAATAGCAGAAGCTCTTAACTTTATGCTAGACACTGTATGTGCTAAGCATTTTATTTACACTAATTTGATTTTGAGGATAATCCTTCCTGGTAGGTAGTGTGATTTCTAGTTTATGAAACTGAAGAAGCTAGGATTATGAATTAGGTCTTATTGAACACAAAAGCCTTCTGCTTTCAAGGACTTTGCTGTATGTGTTTTGTTAGCACGAACCCTCAGAGCATCTCTACTATTTTGTAAGTGTTAAGCTCTTGCCTGTGTGCATGTTGTATAACCACAATGAAATGGTAAACTCGGAAGGGAAAACACCATAAGCCCTATTTCTTTATTATCTGCCACTCCCAGTGCCTGCTGAATTCTTAGTCTAGTACTTTGTCCTGAAAATGCTAATGACCAACTCCAAAACTGATTTTTAAATTTTTTTAAATTACGGGCTCATCAAATTCAGAAAGACTGACTGGGCTCAGTGGCTTATGCCTATAATCCCAGTACTTTGGGAGGCCAAGGCAGGCGGATCACTTGAGGTCAGGAGTTCAAGACCAGCCTAGCCAACATGGTGAAACCCCATTTCTACTAAAAATGCAACAAAACAAAACAAAACAAATTAGCCGGGCGCGGCAGCGCGCGCCTGTAGTCCTAGCTACCCTAGAGGCTAAGGCAGGAGAATCACTTGAACCAGGGAGGCAGAGGTTGCAGTGAGCCAAGATTGCACCACTGCACTCCAGCCTCTGTAACAGAGCAAGACTTTGTCTCAAAAAAAAAAAAAAAAAAAAAAAGAAATTCAGAAAGACTACTGCTTTCCACTGAAATATTTTTATTCAGTAAATTCGAAAACTCAAGCACCAGTACTTTCTTAAAGTACAAAAATTCAGTAAGATAAGAGAATGTCTTAAAGTGTTTTTGATTTGCAAAGTATTTCTAATATATATAATCTCTTTTAATTTTCACATTGCAACCATATAGAATTTTCATTTTAAAATGAAAATTATTTTGCAAATATCTAAGTAACAAACCTGTACTTGTACTTGCTAAATCTATAAAAATAAAAATAAATACAATAAAAATTCTGAAACTCAGAGAAGTGAAGTGACTTGTTTGCACTTGGTAGTAATTAGGTGGATTCATATTCCAGCCTAAGTCCTCTGATTCCAAAGAGCAGATTACTCAATAATTCACAGTTTGTGTGTCTGAGTGTGTATTTATTTAAAAGTTTTTATTACAGCCAAATTATCATCCAGAAAGGTTGCTACCAGTTGATAGACAATGTAATGAAATGGTTAGAGCATTGACTCTAGAGCCACTTATTAGCTGTGAGACCTCAGTATAAGTTACTAAACCATATTGTGCCTCAGTTCAACTGTAAAATGTGGATGACAATATAGCACCTAATCATAGGGTTACTGTGAGGATTAAATGAATTAATATATGGAAAACACTGAGAACACATTTGTGATTCTATCAGAAAGCCATTATTAGTAACAATCTAAAGGGTCAAAAATGCCACTGACTTTTTGCCTTATTTTGCATTTTCCTAATTACTAGTAAGGTGAGCACCATTTTGTGTTGTTGTTGTTTGGTATGATCTCTTTTGTGAATGGTCAGCCCATATCTTTTGCTCATTCTGTAAACTTTTTTTAGTCTCTTCATTTTGATTTGTAGGAGCTTTACAACATATTCTTGGGCTGGGTGCAGTAGTTCACATCTATAATCCCAGTACTCTGGGAAGCCAAGGTGAGAGGATCACTTGAGCCCAGGAATTCGAGACAAGCCTGAGCAATATAGGAAGACTCCTTCTCTACAGAAAATTTAAATATTGGCTGGATGTGGTGTTGCACACCTGTGGTCCTACTGCTCAGGAGGCTGAGATTGGAGGATACCTTGAGCTAGTAAGGTGGAGACTGCAGTGAACCATGATTGCATCACTGCACTCCAGACTGGACTATAGACTGAGAGTTTGTCTCAAAAACAAAACAAAACATATTTTGGATATGAATCCTTTGTAATACATATATAGCAATCTTTTCCCTTGTCACTTATTTTTAACTTTGTTCAAATTGTCTTTTTTTGTAGCAGTTTAAAACTTTTATGTACTCAACTTGTCAAGTTTTTCTTTTAAAAACTTTTGATTTGTATCATATATTTTATATTTACTTCTAATACTTACATAGTTTTGGTTTTTATATGCGGATATTTTATACCCTAAAAATTAATTTTTGTGTATGGAGGGAGGGATCTCCCTCTTTCCCTCCCAAATGAGTAAGCATCATCACATGAGTAATTTGGAGTTTGATAATCTGTTCAAGTTTTATCACTTGTAATACTCACCCCTCAAATCTTCTCTCTGGTTTCCCCTCTGACCTTTTTCTAAAAGATAGGGATATTTTAATATTCTGATGATATTTTCTATCATCAGAGAGTGAGAGTGACAGAGAGAGAGAGAGCTGGTCTTCCTTCCTTTTTTTTATAAGGACACTAATCTCATTATGAGGGCCACATACACATGATCTCATTATGAGGGCCACATCCACATGACTTCATCTAATGCTAATTATCTCCCAAGGGCCCCATCTTGAAATATTATCATATTGGAGGTTAGGGCATTAACATATGAATTTGGGGGTGGGGGACACAAATATTCAGTCCCTAAATTCCATCCTTGGTCCCCCAAAATACATGTCTTTCTTCCATGCAAAATACATTCATTCCATCCCAATAGCATCAAAAGACTTAACTAATACCAGCATCAACTCTAAAGTCTAAAGTTCAAAGTCTCATCTAAATATCATCTAAATAAAATATGGGTGAAACTGGAGGTATGATATATACTGAGGCAAAATTCATCTCCAGCTGTGCACCTGTAAAATCAAAAAAGTTATATGCTTTCAAAATACCATGGTAGAACAGGCATAAGAGAAACATTTCCATTGAAAAATGGTTATTTCAGAAGAAAGAAAGGAGTGACAAGTCCCAAGCAAATCCAAGACCTGGTAAGGCAAATTTCATTAGATCTTAAGGCATGAGGATAATCCTCTTTTGCTTGATGCTCTGCTCTCTGGATGCACTGTGGTGGCTGCATTGCTCCTTGGTTCCAGGTCAGGGTCCCACCCCAACAGCTTTAGGCAGAGGCCGTTTGGCTGGCTGAAACTAAG
>NW_012100309.1:222033-229540 GCF_000951045.1 Mandrillus leucophaeus | reverse complement strand
GAGACTGCAGTGAACCATGATTGCATCACTGCACTCCAGACTGGACTATAGACTGAGAGTTTGTCTCAAAAACAAAACAAAACATATTTTGGATATGAATCCTTTGTAATACATATATAGCAATCTTTTCCCTTGTCACTTATTTTTAACTTTGTTCAAATTGTCTTTTTTTGTAGCAGTTTAAAACTTTTATGTACTCAACTTGTCAAGTTTTTCTTTTAAAAACTTTTGATTTGTATCATATATTTTATATTTACTTCTAATACTTACATAGTTTTGGTTTTTATATGCGGATATTTTATACCCTAAAAATTAATTTTTGTGTATGGAGGGAGGGATCTCCCTCTTTCCCTCCCAAATGAGTAAGCATCATCACATGAGTAATTTGGAGTTTGATAATCTGTTCAAGTTTTATCACTTGTAATACTCACCCCTCAAATCTTCTCTCTGGTTTCCCCTCTGACCTTTTTCTAAAAGATAGGGATATTTTAATATTCTGATGATATTTTCTATCATCAGAGAGTGAGAGTGACAGAGAGAGAGAGAGCTGGTCTTCCTTCCTTTTTTTTATAAGGACACTAATCTCATTATGAGGGCCACATACACATGATCTCATTATGAGGGCCACATCCACATGACTTCATCTAATGCTAATTATCTCCCAAGGGCCCCATCTTGAAATATTATCATATTGGAGGTTAGGGCATTAACATATGAATTTGGGGGTGGGGGACACAAATATTCAGTCCCTAAATTCCATCCTTGGTCCCCCAAAATACATGTCTTTCTTCCATGCAAAATACATTCATTCCATCCCAATAGCATCAAAAGACTTAACTAATACCAGCATCAACTCTAAAGTCTAAAGTTCAAAGTCTCATCTAAATATCATCTAAATAAAATATGGGTGAAACTGGAGGTATGATATATACTGAGGCAAAATTCATCTCCAGCTGTGCACCTGTAAAATCAAAAAAGTTATATGCTTTCAAAATACCATGGTAGAACAGGCATAAGAGAAACATTTCCATTGAAAAATGGTTATTTCAGAAGAAAGAAAGGAGTGACAAGTCCCAAGCAAATCCAAGACCTGGTAAGGCAAATTTCATTAGATCTTAAGGCATGAGGATAATCCTCTTTTGCTTGATGCTCTGCTCTCTGGATGCACTGTGGTGGCTGCATTGCTCCTTGGTTCCAGGTCAGGGTCCCACCCCAACAGCTTTAGGCAGAGGCCGTTTGGCTGGCTGAAACTAAGGTAGTGGCCTGGATCACCTTCTTAATCACCTTCAGGTTCATTGTTGCCTCTTCTTGATGAATAGTGCATGTTTGCAGACAAATGGCACTATCATCCCATCCTATCAAATCCAAGAGGTCTAAAAGCCTTCCTTTATTTCATCCCATCTCCATCCCCTTCAGCTCAAACTTACAGTGTTTCTCTTTGTATAATTCCATAAACTCTTTAACAAGTGATAGCCTAGCAACACCTCTGGTATGCTTTTCACAATATGCTTTCTTATTTTTGCAATATGGTCAGCTGAGAACTTCCTAAATCTTCAAGTTTTGGGTTTTCTTGTGTGTAACAATTCCTTCTTTAATTCCTCTCTCTCCATTCATGTTTCACTATAAGCAATCAGGAAGAACTAAGCCACTTGTTCAACACTTTGCTTATAAATATCCTTAGCTAAATATCTAGTTTCATTGCAAGCAAGTTCTACCTTCCACAAAACACTAGTATACAATTTAGTCAAGTTTTTGTCACTTTATAACAAGGATTGCCTTTCCTCTAGTTCTGATAACAGGTTATTCACTTCCATCTGAGACCTCACAAGAATCACTAATACCCATATTTCTAACATGTGCCTCAAAACTCTTCCAGCCTCTACCCAGTACACAGTTCCAAAGTCACTTGCACAAATATGTTTAGATATTTGTTACAGTAGTACTCCACTTTTTGGTACCTAAATCTGTTTTAGTCTGCTTGGGCTGCCATAGCAAATACCTTAGATTGGGTGGTTTAAACAATGGAAATTTGTTTCTCATAATTCTGGAGTCTGGAAAATGCAAGATCAAAGTGCTGGCCTACTCATTTCCTGGTGAGGGCTTGCTTTCTGCCTTGCAAATGGCCACCTTCTTAATGTGTCATTACATACCTTTTTGTGCATGTGTAGGGAGACAGAGACAGAGAGAGGGAGAGCAAGCTCTCTAGTGTCTGTTTTTACAAAGGCACTAATCCCATCATGAGGGCCTCATCCTCATGGCCTCATCTAACCCTAATTATCTCCCAAGAACCCTGTCCCTTCATACTATCACACTGGGTGTTAGGACTTCAACATATTAATTGGGGAGGTAGGGGAGACACAAACATTTAGTCCATAACAGTTACTATTACAGGGCATCAGGTCACATGTTGCTCATGCCTTTCCAACTCAGACAGCCTTAGGACTGGTCTGAGTTTCAAAGGAGAGAACAAAGGTCTTCTTGACCCCTCAAAGCAACATTGTGCAGTCTGGAGAATTTGTCATTATCTGCCACCTTGAAATTAAGCCTATGAGAAAGCAAAAGCTTTCTCATAGAGTACCTGTTGTAGGCAGTAGCACTTTGTGGATTTGGGAATATCAGTAACTTGGCTCTACTTTCCAGCAAGAATGGCATACAGTGTAGTACCCGTTGTGGCTGGGAGAGTAAGGAGCATTGTAGCCATTCTTCTTCATGGTTACCAAGTGGATTTCCCTCTCAAAGTCCATCTCCTTCAGTGTCTGATGCATGCCACATTCTGGAGATAGCACCAGAGACCTCACCTACAGGCCTGGGCACTGCCATCCTGGCCTTGGCCTCTATCTCAGGCTTAGGCCCCAGCCTGTCAAGACATGACATTTTTAAAGCACTCCACCCACCCACCAGTAAAAACAAAACAAAATAATGTGGTGTTTAGATTAATTAGGAAATTAAAATAAGTAGAGAATATTATTATTGATGCATGATGTTGCCAAATAAAAACATCAAATATGCATTAATGAGGACTACAAGAAGCTGTGACAAGCAATAAAAAATAATAATCCATCATGGTTCACATGTTTGCATACTCTTCTATGTAAACCCATAGAATTTTATTTATATTTAAATTTATAATTTTATTTATATTATATTTATTTATATTTAGACTTTTTCCGAGTCTAATATCTCACTCCAGAATATGATAGATATTTAGTGTGGTGAAACTTTCCTTTTGTGTGTGTGTGTGTGTGTGAGACTCTGAATTGCTTCACAGATTTAAAATAAGCAGGATCAAAATAAAAACCTATGGGCACATCTACGTACCCTGGATGTGCAGTAAAACGTGCTGCCGCTTAATTGATAAAACTATGTTCCAAGAGCAGCTAGTGTTTCCTTAACTAATATTCATGTTAGTTAACGTTTGGACTTGAAGAAGTTGCCATTTATTCATCCTTTTGTTCAGTGAACAGTTATAGAACACCTTCTTTGGGCTACTGCTTTATAGTAAGCACTGGACACCAACTAGGGAACAGGATGCAGAATCTGTACTTTGCTAGAGGTTACAGTCAAGTGAGTGGAGTTTACTGCCAAGTAGGACAGAAAAAATAATACATTGAGAAGACATGAATTTAATAAAGAACAAGAATTATGAAAGTGATCCAAGTGGAGATAAGTTTAAACAGGAGGCTCAAACTGTTACAAGGATAGGGAAATTGTGAAAATAGCATGGAAATTTCAGGTATGGGGATGGCAAATACAGTGCTTAGAAACAAACTCTATATATATATATATTTAGAGATGGGGTTTCACCGTGTTAGTCAGGCTGGTCTCAAACTTCTGACCTTGTGATCCGCCTGCCTTAGCCTCCCAAAGTCCTGGGATTACAGGCATGAGTCACTGTGCCCAGCCTTGCAAACTATACTTTCATTTCAATTTTGAAACTTATCAAGTTAGTAGGAATAGTAAGGAATTGATATTTGTGGAAGTGTTTTAGAGAAATGCATGTGTATATGGCACATGACACCATTATAGTAGGTAATCAAGCAGACATGAGCAAGGCAGGAGAGGGCACCACCCGCCCCACCAGGAATGTCAGGCGACCATCAGGTGATGGTCAGGTGGTAGTTAAACTGCCTCTAAAATAATAATTGGTTGCAGCCAGCAACAGGGAAAGGCAGTCTCCCAACAGACAGAAACAACTGAAACTGATAATCCACAGCTTCCCGATAAGATCTCAGGAGTTGGGTGAGTGACCTCATGCATACGCACTAAGAAGCAAAATGACAGAGTTTAACTGGTTATGACCTTATAGGAACACTCAACTGGTAAGAGAAAAATGCCTCAATGAGCACGTGCACAATGTCAGGAAGCACACTGCACATGTGGCCCCTCCCAAGTGTTGGCAGCCCACTGCACATGTGGACAGCCACTCTAAAAAAAGAATCGGGGAGAAGAGATGAGGGAAGACACCGGAAGAATACCAATGTATAAAACCCCAAGTCAATGGTCAAACTATTCACATGAATCTCTCAAGTCACTGGTTTGGCCCTCTTCCAAGTGTACTTTACTTTTGTTCCTGCACTGAAACTTTTTTTGTGTGTGTGTATTTTTTTTTTTTTGTATTTTAGTAGAAACAGGATTTCACCGTGTTGCCCAGGCTGATCTTGAACTCCTGAGCTCAGGCAGTCCACCCACCTTGGCGTCCCAAAGTGCTAGGATTACAAGCGTGAGCCACCGCGCCTGGTACTGCTCTGAAACTTTTAAATAAACTTTCACTCCTGCTCTAAAACTTGCCTTGGTTTCTCCCTCTGCCTTATGCCCCTCAGTTGAATTCTTTCTTCCGAGGAGACAAGAATTGAGGTCGCTGCAGACCCATGCGGATTTTTCACTATTAACAACATTACTAGTATTTTGATTTTATACAGTCACTAGTTTTTCTTTTTTTTAAACCAAATACTCAGATAAATATTTCCAAAATCTTGATGATAGAAAATGAATTCACAGGTAACTTGATAGTTGTTCTGGTATACAGATGCTAATGTGTGGGATGAATTAAGGAGAGGACAGGCTGGAGACAGGCACCTCCTGGGAAAATAACGCATTAGTTCTGGCAACAGCTTGAGGTTTGAGTTAATAGTTCTTTTTATGTCCTACAAAAATAAAATTTATATCTTTATATTTTAATATTGAATAACCAAAATATGTAAGTACTATTAAAAACCATAGTTTTATGTTCTTTCTAAAATTCTAACTTATATTTTATCATAGTACAATACTTTTCATACATAGTTTTCTAAGTTTAAAATATTACTAACACCTATACTTTGGACATTTATAAGGTTAAAAAGTTACAATAAGCTAACATTAATTTATTGAAGAAAAATTTTTATTAATTTACGGTAGCCTAAGAATACAATGTTTATAAAGTCTGCAGTATTGTGCAGTAGTAATGTCCTAGGCCTTCACATTCACTCACCACCCACTGACTCACCCAGAGCAACTCACTTATAGTCCTGCAAGCTCCATTTATGGTAAGTGCCCTACACAAGTATACCATCTTTTATCTTTTATACCATATTTTTACTGTACATTTTTTATGGTTAGATGCGTTTAGATATACAAATGCTTACCATTTTGTTACAATTGCCTGCAGCAATCAGTATAGTAACATGCTATATACACCACACAACCTAGATGTGTAGTAGGCTGTATGGTCTATGTTTGTGTAAGTACATGCTATAATGTTGGTACAATGACAAAATCACCTGAAGATGCATTTTTTAGAATGTAGCCCCATCATTAAGTGACACATCACTGTGTATACACACACACATACACACACAAGTATAGGTGTGTACATTAATTTATTTTTTCTTTGTTTTAAAGACAGGGTCTCACTCTGTCACCCAGGGTGGAATGTGGAATGCAGTGGCACAGTTACAGCTCACAGCAACCTCAAATACTTGGGCTCAAGCAATTTTCCCTCCTCAGCCTCCTATGTAGCTGGGACTACATGTGCACCCCACCCTGCCCAGTTAATTTTTTATAAATTTTTTGTAGTGGCTAGGTGCAGTGGCTCATGCCTGTAGTCCCAGTACTTTGGGAGGTTAAGGCAGGTGGATTGCTTAAGCTCAGGAATTCGAGACCAGCCTGGGCAACATAGCAAAACCCTGTCTCTCCAAACAAACAAACAAACAACAAAATGGCTGCCTGTGGTGATACATGCCTGTAGTCCCAGGTACTCTGGAGGCTGAGGTGAGAAGATGACTTGATCCTGGGAGATAAAAGCTGCAATGAACAGAGATTGGGCCACTGCACTCCAGCTTGGGTGACAGAGCAAGATGAAGGAAGAGAGGGCAGGAGGAAAGGTGGGAGGGAGGAAGGGACGGGGGGAATAGGAGTGCTGGGTCTCCCTATGATGCCCAGGGTGGTCTCAAACTCCTGGCCTTAAACAATCCTCTCACCTTATCCTCACTAAGTGCTGGGATTACAGGCATGAGTGACTGCACCCAGCCTTAACTTATTAAAAAAAAAAATGACTTACAAAAAGTTGTAAAATAGAACACACAGTTCCCATATGCCCAGGGGCCCTTATATAACAATTTATGTAAGTATGCCATAATTATCAAACCAGAATATTAGCATTTGTTTACAAAATGTCCTTGTTCTGTTCCAGGGAACCCAATCTAGGATCTCCCTTTGCATTTAGCTGTCATGTCCTCTCAGTTTTCTATCTGTGACTGTTTCTTTGTCTTTCAAGACCTTGGCACTTTTAAGAGTACTGATCATTTATTTTGTGGAATGTCTGTTAGTTTGAGTTGTTCTGATGTTTTCTCAAGATTTGTTTGAGGTTATGCATTTTTTGCAAGAATACCAGAGAAGTGATGTTGTACCCTTCAAAGTGCATCCTATTAAGAGGCACAGGATGCTCATATGTCTTATCACCAATGATATTAACTTTGATTTCATACCTGAGATGTTGTCTGCTAGGTTTCTCCACTAGCAAATTATTTTTTTGGTCTGGGCTCATTGAAACATCTTAGGGAAAATATGTTGACAGTATGATAATCTTTTTTCTCATAATACTTTCATCCACTAATTTTAACATTTGTCAATTATTTCTTGTCTATAACAATTATTACTGGGATGTTCACCTAATAGTGATTTTCTATTTCCATCATACCTTCTATATTTATTAATTGGTATACTCTTATTCAAAGAAATAGCTATCTTTTCTCCCTCATTTATTTATTTCCTCCATGATTTATTTATATCAGTATGGGCTCATGGATATTAATTTATTTTATTGGTTATAAGGCATTAGAAAAAGAATAAGAAAGCAAAGAAGGAGGGAAAGGGAGAGTGAAGAAAGACAATGCTAGTCTTTCCTCAGACAAGCCGATGAAAGTAGTTTTAGGCCGGGCGCGGTGGCTCAAGCCTGTAATCCCAGTACTTTGGGAGGCCGAGACGGGTGGATCACGAGGTCAGGAGATCGAGACCATCCTGGCTAACA
>NW_012100309.1:211074-221043 GCF_000951045.1 Mandrillus leucophaeus | reverse complement strand
AGGATGGTCTCGATCTCCTGACCTCGTGATCCACCCGTCTCGGCCTCCCAAAGTGCTGGGATTACAGGCTTGAGCCACCGCGCCCGGCCTTACCATATACTTCCTGTTTCCTATCAGATGAGTTTTCCTTTCTTCCCACTCAACTTGCCTGTTTCTGCTAATATCCTGTTTCTGCTAATATCCTAATATCTCAATTGCCTAGATTTAGGAATATTTTTTAAAACCACTCATAAATTCGTAATCCCCGATTGGAAGGACTTCAAGAGGCCCTTTAGTTCACATTTCCCCCTCATCCTTCCTAGTTGATGCTTTCATCGTTTTGATGATATCTTCAGGGAGTGTTTTTCTAGCCTATGACTGAGCATTTTCAATGGCAGGAAATTTAATACCTTAACCTCGTATCATTCTTCTCCTGTGTTGCGAATTTCTATTCATTTTTCCTTTTAGAATGTCTTTCATTTGTAAGTTCTACTTCTCCATTTTTACCATATGCACTATTAAGATGCCTAGTTCAGGTCGAGCATGGTGGCTCATTTCTGTAATCCCAGCACTTTAGGAGATGGAGGGCAGATCCCTTGAGATCAGGAGTTTGAGACCAGCCTGGCCAACATGGAGAACCCTATCTCTACTAAAAATACAAAAATTACCTGGGTATGGTGGCACGCACCTGTAATCCCAGCTACTCGGGAGGCTGAGGCAGGAGAATTGCTTGATCCTGGGAGGCGGAGGTTGCAGTGAGCTGAGATTGTGCCACTGCACTTCAGTCTGGGAGACAGAGCGAGACTCCATCTCAAAAAAAAAAAAAACTTTAAAAATTTAAGAAGGTTGGTCGACCATAATGATCCCTGTTTCAATAGATCCATTCAAAAAAAAAAAAAAAAAAAAAGAAAAGAAAAAGAAAAGAAAAAGAAAAAGCCTAGTTCAGGCCATGTCATAACTAAAAAAGTATGACAATATGATCTGGTGACCTGAGTGTCCCCAATCCATATCATAGACTTGGACCAGATTCATAATCCTTTTTAAAATCTTATTTTACTTTACACATTTAAAAACTCCTGCCTTTATCTTATCACTCTTCTACTCACAAAGTTAAAAGCATTTCCTGTATTTTCTATTAGTCTAAACTCCCGTACTATGAACACTGTACCTACCCCCTGACTTCTCATTGACATCAAAAAAACACCTTTTGTTGTGGTGGTGGTGGTGGTGGTGGTGGTGGTGGTGGTACATGCATAAGCAAGTGTGTTTAGGTGCTGCCATGATCTTGTTGTTAATTTATTGTCCATCAACATCTTACTGTGTCCATATCTTTTTTTAATCCCTATTGTTAACATCGTATTTAGAAACAAGTCCTTTAAAGAGTCATTTGGGCCAAAAAGGGAGTTTAACAACAATTTTTCTATCAGAAATTGTTTTTCACTTTGCACGACTGCAAAAATTAGAGGAGTAGCTTAGCATTATAAAATCAATACAAATGTCATCAGTTTCTTCTGGTTGGAAAGGCTTCCTTGGTAGAGCCTACTGTGAAATAACTGGTCTCAGAATCAATCAAGGAGATGAAAGCAGAGTTTTACTTTGAGTTAGGTAAAGCATCTTAGACAGGTAACATGCATATTTTTGCTTAAAAAAGCATCAATTCTACCAAATGGGTATCTGCATAGGGAATATTGAGGTATCTAGATGTTAGGACTTTGTTACTCTACTGTAGCTTAAAAAAATTTTTTTTGAGGGGAGGTAAATCTAAGCACATGTTCAGTGAAGAAGTTAGGGAAATATATATTATCCCCAACTTAAAAGACAACTTTATATTTTTAATTGATAGAGGTTTTTGGAAATAGAACACAGATGAAAAATTTAGGGCTTTATTAATCTTTTGACTCAGGGTATCCAGAACCATGAGAATTTGAAAAGTATCCATGTGGCGGTAACAAGAAAAGAAAATGGTTAGGACAAAAAAAAAACAAAAACAAAAAGGCAGGAACTCCAATCAACAGATAGGGGAAAAGAATGGTGATATTGATGAATAAATAAAAGATGAAGGGGTAGTAAATGGTGAAATGTTCTCTCTTAAAAATGGCTAATAAAATTATCTTTCAGTGATTCAGTTCTATAATACACTTAAAACACACACACACACACACACACACACCCCCACACACAAAGAATGAAGTTCTAATGAATGACTACCCCAAACTGCCTATCAGGTTTGGTCCTGCACAGTTAAGAAAAAAATATACTCCTCTTACAAATTTGGCTTGAGATTTTGGCTCAGAACCAGCATGACTTAATAGCTGTAATTTGCATTTGAATGCAATTAACTGGGCCAGTACTTTGAGGGTAATCAAGCTGTCTGCAATACACATACGCTGCAAACTCAATAAATGTCCAAAGCACTGGAGGGGAGGCTTTATTCTTTGAATTTCCCTTATACAAGGAACTCAGGTCCACGTCCTTAAATTCAGTTAGATTTCAAACTCTGATCTTAAATGTGAACGATGAAATCTAAATTTTATCTAATTGTTTATTCTTAATGAATAAAAGTTGAGCTTCTTGTCTTTTTTTTCTTAGAATTTCACTGTTTTTCAGAAGTGATTTATATTATTTTAAAAATTTCAACTAGTATAAGAAGATACAAAGAAGGAAAATAAATTTCCTCAAACCCTTATATCCAACCCAGAAATAACTCCTACCCTATTCAAAATAAATAAAAATAAAAAGAGAAAATATGTATATAGTTAAAAGTTTGATTTTTCAGTAATGTTATGAGTCATTAAAATGAGTTTATAAAATGTTAAACTGCTTGTATTATAAGATAAATTACTACTATTAGAATTTAAGATCATCTCATTATTTCAGCACATATTCTTCACAGGCAAACACTTGTTGTACCGCAGGCAGAGATTTTTTCTAAGTCCCAAAAACAAAATGATAGTGAAATTAACAGTGAAGGACAAAGAACTCAGAAAAGGGAGTCAGGATACCTGAATTTTAATTTATCTCTACCATTAACTTACAGTGGTGGTGGTGGTGGTGGTGGTGTGTGTTGGGAAGTAGGTGGAACTGGTGTGGTAGTGATTCTCCTCTCCACAAAATTAATAAACTTAATTTCATTAAGTTTATTAATAAAGTTTATTAAGTTTATTAATAAAGGCTGAGGCGGGAGGATCACTGAACCTGGGATATTGAGGCTTCAGTGAGCCGTCATCATGCCACTGGATTCTAGCCTGGGCGATAAAGCCAGAACCTGTCACAAATAAACAAACAAACAAACAAATGTACCCACCTTCTAGGTTGTTGAGAGAATTAAGTGAAATAACACTTGTTGGGCACTTAGCTCCATGCACTGGCATGATGAAAGAGCCCTACACATGTAAATGCTTTTCATTGTTAGTGGGGAAAATGTAGACACACACACACACACACACACACACACACACACACTCATAAATAATCACTGAAGGAAAACTGATATTTCTGATTGTGGCATTAAGGGTTAGCTTTCTAAAGATTTTTCCAAAAATATTTCTGAAGGGATGGTTGTCTAGGCATGCTTTTCCAAAGCCAGCTGTTTGCATACAAAATTATAATGAGATCTTTTTCTTTTCATCTTTCTGCTAGCAGCCAAAAGGAAGAGTCAAATAACTTTTAATGACTGATTAGAATGTGGAAACTAGAAAAAACAGGGTAGATGGCCTAGAGGGAGAAAACCAGTGAGATAGTTACACCAATGCATGCTGTAGCTTCTTTTCAACTGCCTCTTTTTGGCTGCCTTGCAGTAGGTGCTGTAATGAATCTTTCTTCCAAATGTACCTAAGACAGGTGCAGCTGCAGCATCAGTACCTGCTTTAAAAAACAATGTATTTATACAAATATTTAATATTTTATTTATTTTGAGATGGAATTTTGCTCTTGTTGCCCAGGTTGGAGTGCAATGGCGCGATCTCGGCTCACTGCAATCCCTGCCTCCCAGGTTCAAGCAGTTCTCCTGCCTCAGTCTCCCAAGTAGCTGGGATTACAGGTATGTGCCACCACGCCTGGCTATTTTTTGTATTTTTAGTAGAGATGGGGTTTCTCCATGTTGGTCACGCTGGTCTCAAACTCCCGACCTCAGGTGATCCACCTGGCTTGGCCTCCCAAACTGCTGGGATTACAGTCATGAGCCAGCATGCTGGGCAAAAATATTTATTATAAAATTAGTTTTGATGTGCCCTTACTGGGAGCTGGTGCTGTGATTTACATATGATAAACAAAGCTCTTTAAACCCCTAAACAATTCAATAAGCTAGGAAGTACATTACTTATAAAAAACTGAGACTAGAAAGGGCTCATATTTGTCCAAAGACATATAGTCATTCAGCTAATATTTAATGACCCTTAATATGTGTCAGACATTAAATTACGTGTCAGACTGTTGAGGGAACTACAGAAATATCCGTGAATAAAGCAGA
The DNA here is from genome assembly GCF_000951045.1 of Mandrillus leucophaeus. Taxonomy (NCBI): domain Eukaryota; kingdom Metazoa; phylum Chordata; class Mammalia; order Primates; family Cercopithecidae; genus Mandrillus; species Mandrillus leucophaeus. The sequence goes on along the minus strand of NW_012100309.1, from coordinate 216,596 downwards.
AATGATCCCTGCTATCTTGGATCCCATATTCAAATGCAGGGAGGCAGACAATAAACAAAAAATAAGACAATATCAGCTAGTGATAAGGGCTACGAAGAAATAAAAGAGTGATATGATAGCACGTAACGGGGTGTACAGGGTCAGAGATCAGCGCAGTTACACAGAACCTTCTGTTCAGAAGGGCCACACTCTCGGTTTGATAATGTTCTGCTGTCATTGTCTTGAAATTCGTAATTTTATCTTTGGACTTGTGTTTTATAAGTGTGGTTTGATAAGGCACTGTGACATATGAATAAGCAGAAGACATATGTGTAACATGCATGTCCTCTGTTCCTTGCCATGCCATTCTTATGTAGCATTTGTGATCCCTCATAAGCATGGAATTCTGGTTGAATCACCACCTGGGGAATTCAGTGAGATTCAAAGCCAGTGTACAATAAATGTTCTATGTCTTCCATGGAGGAAGCAGGGATACCTATATGTTTAGAAGCCATGCTTCTCTCAAACCAGAACTTGCTTCTGATGAAAGAAAGGCTTTAGTCGAATTACATTTAAAGGAATTTAATTGGGCAATGAACAATCTGCGAATCGAGCAGCCCCCAGAATCACAGCAGATTAACAGAGACTGCGGGGGTGCCTCGTGTTCAGAACAAATTTATAGACAAAAAAGGTAAAGTGATGTACAGGAATCAGAAGTGAGGTACAGAAACAGTGAGATTGGTTACTACTCGGTGTTTGCCTTATTTGAATGCAGTTTGCACATTCTGCAGTCTATGAGTGGTTCAAGTATGGCTGCTGGGATTGGCCAACACTCAGCTATTGTTACAGGTGCATGCTACCAAGTTAGGTTTTAAATTTTGTCTATTAAGCTAGGTTACAGTTCATCAACAAGGACTCAAACATAGAAGGACAGAGTCCTTCTCAGGCCATAGTTTACTTTAACACTTCCAATGCAAAAAGAAGGCAATGACATTCTGAAAGATGACCAAAGAACCCAGTCTTATTCTTTTCTTCTTTCATAATTTCCTGTAGCAGCCAGCCATTAACTCCAAAAGTGATGATGTAATGTATTAGTCCTTTCTCATGCTGCTATGAAGAAATACCCAAGACTGGGTAGTTTACAAAGGAAAGAGGTTTGACTCACAGGTTCGCATGGTTGGTGAGGCTTCAGGAAACTTACAATCAGGGCGGAAGGCACCTCATCACAGGGCAGCAAGAGAGAGTGAGTGCCAAGTGAAGGGATAGGCCCCTTACAAAACCATCAGATCTCATGAGAACTCACTATCAGAAAGCATGGTGGAAACTGCCCCTGCAATTCAACTATCTCCACCTGGTCCTGTTCTTGATGCATGGGGATTATTACAAACAAGGTGAGATTTGAGTGGGCACACAGAGCCAGACCATGTCAGTAAAAGGAAAGGAAAGATGGGACAGAGTTGTATCCTTTCTTTTCAGTTCTTCCTGACATAATCTGTAAGCCAAAGGTAGGAAATGTTAGTAGCATATGTGTGTATGAAATAAAAACAGTTGAGTTAGTTTTGTGCAATGTTTCTACTGTTAAGAATAAATACATAAGGATGTATGAACTATGAAATAAGTTGTATAATTTTTATAATCCTATGTAAGAGTTAAATACTCTTCTATTGATACTTAAAACCAGCATTGTACGCTATAAAGACGAATGGAAAAAGTCATGGAAATAAGCTAAAACTTTAACTTTTCTTTATGGAGAATGACATTAAATAGCAAAAAAAACAAAACAAACAAAAAAACAAAAAAACAAACACCATGACATGAGACAGCTTAATGGAAGGGGAAAAGCTTTCTATTTTTGTACCTTTCATACCATTTTTATCCTCCTTTTCTTACAAGATCCCTCACATCTTCATTTTGTGCCGGGTGGTGCAAATCAGGTAGCTGGTCTTTGTGGGGGTGCTATTTTAGATTGGGTGATCAGGAGAGGCCTCTGAGAAAACAGCATTTAAACTGATAACCTAGAAATTAAAAAAAAAAAAAAAAAAAAAAAGCCAACCATGGGAAGGTCTGGGGAAAGAACATTCCAGGGAGAGGGTATAGCTAGTGCAAAGACCCTAAGGCAGGAAAGAACTTCATGAGTTCCAGAAATAGAAAGAAGACCAGTCTTACCAAAAAGTAGTTGTTAAGGTATAGAGCGGCAAAATGTGAGGTCAGAGTTGGGGGCAGGACAGGGTGTGAAGGTCTTAAAAAGTCTAGAATAATTTATTCTATTTGGGTTAGCAGCCATTGGAAGGTTTCAGGCAGAGAAATGACATAAATGACTTACGTTTTAAAGGACATTATTCTGGCCAGGCATGGTGGGTCACACCTGTAATCACAGTACTTTGAGAGGCCAAGGCAGGCGGATCACCTGAGGTCAGGAGTTCGAGATCAGCCTGGCCAACATGGCAAAACCCCGTCTCTAGTAAAAATACAAAAATTAGTCAGGCATGGTGATACGTGCCTATAATCCCAGCTATTCGGGAGGCTGAGGCAGGAGAATCATTTGAACCCAGGAGGCGGAGGTTGCAGTGAGCCAAGATCACCCCACTGTACTTCAGCCTGGGCAACAGTGAGACGCTGTCTCAAAAAAAAAAAAAAAAAAGACATTATTCCTGCAATGTGAAGGCAAGAGTGGACTCAAGGAGACCATCCCGGGCAGTTTATATCTGAAGAATTCCTTACCCTTCCAGGTAAAATTCATCATATTTCTCTTGTAATTTCTGTTATTCCACTTACGTATTTTCAAATATATCTTCCTGTGCTAGACAGTAAACTCCTTGTAAGTACTGACATTGTCTTATTCTTCTCTAAATCACTGTTGTCCCTCACTTTGTTTGCATATAATCACTTAAAATATTTATTGAGTCAATGATTGGAATAGGACTTAAACCACTCTTGCAGTAAAAGCTCTGTCCTTGGAACTTTTTTGAAATTAAGATTATTTAGAGGAGTCAAAAGGAAAGGTGTTATAGTAGCTATACATGAATTTGAACTAAATACAAAATAGTATGTTAATTTTACAACTTTAGAAATTTGGGGAAAAATTACTGACTAGGTCATTAATGAGAATTTGAAATTCTACACTGCCTCTTCCTGAAACTGTGTGCAATATGAACCCAAAGCCACAGCTATTATTGGTGCTAATATTTTGTCCAGAAGTTCCAGCCTGGTGTCTTGGGACTATAGTTGGCCTGAGACATATTTTGACTGGTTTGCAGCATATGTAAATATTGTGCTGAATTAGTTGTTGGTGTTTAAAACTAAGGAGTTTTTGCATAAAGATCTGTTTTTCTCTTTTTCTTGAGAAGCAACAGACATACAAGAAACAAAAATCTTGGCTGCATTGGATTTGCATTTCATCAAGGCAATATTCAGCCAGACTTGAGGATGGCCACCGCCTTTGGAAGGGGCCTGTGATAGTCCTCACCTTTATTATAGTAGTCACCTTGCTCCGCTCCTCTGAGCTACCTGCTTGGCTCCTGTAGGCATTTGTGTTTGTGACTCCCCTTACTGAGACATATATGTACCCTATTGTTATTTTAAATGAGAACTTTTTTTTTGGCCAGGTGAGGCAGCTCATGCCTGTAATCTCAGCACTTTGGGAGGCTGAGGTGGGCGGATCACTTGAGGTCAGGAATTTGAGACCAGCCTGGTAAACATGGTGAAATCACATCTCTACTAAAAATACAAAAATTACCTGGATGTGTTGGCACACTCCTGAAATCCCAGCTACTCTGGAGACTGAGGCACGAGAATCACTTGAACCCCAGAGAAAGATGTTGCAGTGAGCTGAGACCACACCATTGCATTCCAGCCAGGGTGACAGAGCGAGACTCTGTCTCAAAAAATAAAATAGGTTGGGAGCAGCGGCTCATGCCTGTAATCCCAACACTTTAGTAGACCAAGGCGGGTGGATCACAAGGTCAGGAGTTCGAGACCAGCCTGGCCAATATGGTGAAACCCTGTCTCTACTAAAAATACAAAAATTAGTTGGGCATGGTGGTGCAGGCCTGTAGTCCCATCTACTCAGGAGCTGAGGCAGAAGAATTGCTTGAACGCGGGAGGCAGAGGTTGCAGTGAGCCGAGATCACACCACTGCACTCCAGCCTGGCGACAGAGCAAGACTTTGTCTCAAAATAAAATAAAAAGAACTTTTTTTTTTTTTTTTTTTTAAAGAGGGTCTTGAATTATACAAATTTCTCTTTAGTTTTCTTGCTAAATGTGCTGGGCCATTCTTGCTTTCCTTGCAGCTTTCATCAACAAAAGCAGCAAGGTGGCCAGTCCAGATCCACCCAGATATGGGCTTGCCAGGGCAGGGTGAAATGCAGCTCCGATTTGTTAATGGATGAATTTTGAGGCTGAAGGCCCTCCAAAGAGTAACCAGAGGAGAGCTTTCCTACCAATTTGATCTATAGAAGGATACTCAGCATCTCTGCCCTCTTTACCTCCCAGTTACATGTCTGTTAAGATTTAGGGGTAGTGAGATTAAGGGACAGAATAAATTTAAAACTACCTATCATTATATACCCCATCTGCCTTCCCATGTGTTTAAATCATCAAACACTTCTTGTTTTTCCCAAAGTGTTGCAGCCTTCTCTGAGCCACGCTGCTGTATCACTGCTGAACAAGATGATTAGGTGTGTGATTGTAGATTGTAGGCATTTGAGGTAGTGCCTTTATTTGGATAGTGCCATTTAATCTATGATACTATTTTGTATGAAGCCACATGTTTGTTTATAGAGATGTATGGAGCAGTCCACAAAAGATACTCTGTGGCAAAGCTAATAAAGGCTGTTTCCACAGAGCTATCTGAAGGCATGTAGAAGCACAATAGTGACAAACAGAAACCACAATGGGTCAATGTTGAGAGAATCCTGGGATTGGGAGGTGCTTTTTAAAGGCCAGAAGGGAAAGAAAATCAGTTTGGAAGGATTTACTACACAGCAGGTCTTGGTGGATATATTCAGTTCTGGGAACACTTGGCAGTACCAGGGTGCAGTTCATTTACCAGTGTACAAATGATTGAACAGAAACGCATTCAGGAGTCTCGAGTAAATCATTTCCGTATCTCACCCGAGCTGGTAAACTGGCGATGGACTGTACAACAGCCCAGCTGTCCAGAGACAGGGGACAAACCCGGGAGTCCGTTTAGCATGAATGATCGACTCCAGGGAGGGAGGAGGGAGAGCGTTCAGCTGGGGGCTAGGGAAGGGGGTCAAAGTCCAAGCTGCAGACAGGACAATAAGGCTATGCGTGGGACACAAAGCCGAACCGGAGCAGCAGCTGGCTGGCTCCCGGCGCGCCGCTGAATCAAGCTTCGATTTTAGAAGGGACCTGGCAGCAGCGCCTGCACAGGCTGCTTCCTTCTCCTGGAAGAGCCTGGAAGGGCGCACAGGCTGGTCGCCCTCGGGCGAGGGCAGCCGGCCGCAGGCATCCTTCCCCCTCTCCTCCCTGCCCAGTAGCGCCAGGCAGTGTCCCGCCGAGGGCAGGGCGGGGCGCAGGCT
>NW_012100309.1:208634-210354 GCF_000951045.1 Mandrillus leucophaeus | reverse complement strand
CCCTCACGCCGTCTGTGTTTGCAGGTGGCTGGCGGCTGCTCGGCCCCGGGTCCCTGGGGGGCGTCTTGACTTCTCCGGGGGAAAAGCCCTCGTCACTCCCCTCCGTCCCCTCGCCGGATCAGTCGCCGCAGGTCTGGCCGCCTTGGGCTATCGCCTGTCCGGGAGGAGCTGCCTCTGCGCGGGGCTGTGGTGTTCTTTTTTATTAGTTCTAGAATGTCTGTCATACGTGTCCATGCAGCTCCGGCCTTCCCAGGCAGGAGACAAAGCATCTGACTGTCAGCGCCGGCGACCACAGGGCCCGCCGCGCGCCCACTCGGGTTCTGATGCCTGTGCAAATGGGACATCTTTTTCAGCATCACGGGAATCTAGATATGCCCTCGCGTGTGGGTAGAAGAGACAGATCTGGCCTCTTGGGTGTTTGAATGGAAGTGGAATTTAAGGTAAAATCCACCGGGGAGAGGTCTACAGAAGGAAGAAAACTCTTTAGCCAGAGAAGGGTGAAAGGGGTGACTGTGTGAAACATACTGACGTTAGGCAGGGTGGATGCAATGTAATCGTAACGTTATACAGGCCAGGGTGTGAGTGGAAATACTAGGTACATCAAAATTATATTTCTGCCAATGACAGGCACGAGTATTCGATGTAATTTAGGCTGGTTTGATACTTATCAAGAAGGAAAGCTCTGATAGTTGCTCATGGAAAATTGCAACATCATCACACTGTGTGAAAAATTAATGAAGCATTCATTCTAGAGTAAGTGCGTGACTTTCACAGCTCTGAGAGTCTACTGTTAATTCGCTTCCTTTATTTATGCTTTAAGGATTATAAAAATAATCTACACTCCAAGAAATTAGAAATTATTAACAATCTCCCAGTCTTGTAGTCTTTCCAGAAAATTATTTTAAAAATTCTCCCCTCTAAGCATTTCTATAGTTACTATTTTAGTGACACATCTTGGGTTGGGAATAGTAATGGCTGTTTTGTATACTTTGTATCTTTAATTAAAGAATAAAATGAGTTTTTAAGTTTTTTTTTTTTTTTTTCCCACCCAGGGAGGTGACAGTTTTATGACTGGTTAGAATCACCTGTTAGAAGGCTTTTGAAGTTTTAATTAGGCCTTGGTTATTCTAGGGTTACTTATCCAATTGTTAGATTAGTCTGTTTCTCCTATTCACTGCTACTACCTCTCTTTTAGCCCTTTAATACCAGTTAATGACTGCACCGGGGTGGAGAAAGGGGAAGGAAAAAGACAAAAAACCCAATAAGGGGCAATTTTGTTAGGAGAGCTGATCGAGGAAGGTGAAGAAGGTGCATACAGTATTAGTGAAAACAATTTGTTTTTAGAAATTTGAGATTTTTATGTGTGAATTCTCTGGACTATCACAAGGCAGTTTGTTGACCATTCTGTTAAATCCGATGCTTCTTTGCCTGTAGAGACATGGATGACCCTAAACTGATGCTGACTGATAAATAACTTGTATTTTGTTTTGATGTGCATGTTAGGACTTTTTAGGTGAATGACTGTCGGTTTGATTTTTGGAGAAAGGCTTTATAAAAACTTCAACATAACTTAGTAAGCCACATTGCAAAGATTCCATTTGTTGAATTCAGGACTCCTTCTTCCTTTCCTTTCCTTTCCTTTCCTTTCCTTTCCTTTCCTTTCCTTTCCTTTCCTTTCCTTTCCTTTCCTTTCCTTTCCTTTCCTTTCCTTTCCTTTCCT